>NC_136131.1:7851712-8310084 GCF_965212315.1 Lampetra planeri
TTATAGCTACGTGACTTTACCGAAAGAACCAAAGAGTATGGATCCCTGCAGTCACGAAAACTTCAAATCTAGATCATTTATATCTCCGAGGACCTCAGAATAAGAATTATTGATGCTCGTCATTTCCAGGGATGTGGGGCTCCGCCAATCCACGGTCAGACAGAGAGTCTGCAAATGTAGAAAGTTCAATGCCACAGTCGCTCTACCCAGAAGCGGTCGAACTACCAAAATATCTCCAAAAACAAACCAGAAAATCGTCAAGGAAGTCGCAAAGCACCACAGAGAAACACCAAGAGGATCTGCAGACAACTCTCGCCTTGGCCAATGTGAGTGTTCATGACTCAGCTTTCGGGGACAAAAAACTGAACAAGAGCAGTGTTGGTGGAAGGACAGCGAGGAGAAAACGACTGCTCTCCAAAAAAGACAATCACTGTCCGTCTGAAGTTCGCACAAAGAGCCCATCGATGATCCACAAGACTTCTGGAACACTCTTCTCTGGACAGACGAGTCAAAGGTAGAACGTTTCGGCCTCAATGACCGAAACGTTGCGTTTGGCGATAACCAAACACTGCTTTCGAACAGAAGAAACGTCATCGTGGTGGTAGGACTGTGATGGTTTGGGGCTGCTTTGCTACCTCGGGACCTGGACGGCTGGCCATCACTGACTGATGCTCCTACTGTTGTGGAGTGACTCATGCAGCCAGCTATGGCTGCAGGGTTTGGTGGTACATGTTGTTTACGTCGTTTATTGTGAAAATGCGGTCACAGTTCCTATGACCTGCACTGTTTCATTGCTTTTATGGCTTTATTTTGGTGATTTTCGAAAAGTTTTTTGGTTTAGCCATGTTTGTTTGTTGTAGTACAAAGTTAGACTGATGGCCTTAATCTAAGTTGTCTTGTGGTTGTTGTTGTTGTTTGACTTGCATCACACTGGGATATTTGCACAGGGTTGGTGTACAGTGATTTTTTCTGCAATATTTTGCTGTCTTTTCTTGGATTTTCTGTTTGCACAAAGTCACTTTAAGATGTTTTCTTGTTCATGTTTTTGTTTTTTGTTTGTTGCGGTTGCACCCGATTCAAGAGCCGAATGGCTCACAGGGCTATACCTAATAAATGAACTTTGACACAACCGCGAAATCTGCATTGTATCAGAAGATTCGAGAGGAGAATGTCAGGCGCTCCGTGAGTGAGCTGAAGCTGAAACCAACGTGGATCTCGCAGCAAGACAGTGGTCCTGAACATACAAGCGGATCTGCAAGAGCACGGCTGCAGACGAAGAATAGATTCCGCGTTTTACAATGGGCTTAGTCAGAGTCCACACGTGAACCACGCAGACATGTTGTGGCAGTACCTGAAGCGGGCTATCCGTGCAAGGCAACCCTCAAATGTCATCGAGGAATGGGCAATAATTCCAAATATCTCCGATGTGTGAGAGAGACTGACCGACGGTTACGGGAAACTCGTGTTTGCAGCCCTGGCTGTTCCAGGGGGGGTGTCACCAATTGCTGAATATAAAGGTCACCACGTATTTTTTTCGCACGTGTTTTATTAAATTTAGAATCACTTTGGGGTTGAAATCAATATTGAAAGAGCATCGTGTTTTTTTGTGTCATTTGCTTAATGAGGTATGTTTTTTTCAAAATATATTATTTGGACTTAGATTAAATCTAATAACATTTTAGGTTTTGAAATATGGAAATTGTGAAAATCCCAAGGGGTTCACAAAGTTTTCTCCACTCTATACTCATACACCCACCAAAGACAGATAAAGATCCCCCGTATAGCATCCATAGACTGTTATTGCAAGTGCTGTTAGCGAGCACCTATGAAGGCCGGCACGGCACATGAGGGGGTTGGGTGGCCAGCACCACGCCCGTCCGCCTTTGTCTCCCTCGTGGCGATGTTTACACATCGCACCAGGTACTAATTTGAGGGCTGAGTCGACCTAAGGGAAGCCCAGGACCAGTTCAGATAATCGTCACTGGTGTTGGCCATGAGTGGAAATCGAACCCGGGTCGCCAGGTTCGCCAGGTTCGTAGCGCAGTGCGCTCCCCTCCCCACCACCGCTCCCCTCCCCACCACCGCTCCCCTCCCCACCACCGCTCCCCTCCCCACCACCGCTCCCCTCCCCACCACCGCTCCCCTCCCCACCACCGCTCCCCTCCCCAGTCCTACACACACACATGTACACAACACACCACCCTTACACCCCACCACCACCTGTATACACACACACCCCACTCCTACACACACACAGGTACACAATACTCCACTCTTACACCCCACCACCACTCCTACACACACACCCCACTCCTACACACACACATGTACACAATACTCCATACTTACACCCCAGTGCCACCTATACACACACACCACTCCTACACACACACACACACACCCCACTCCTACACACACACACACCCCATTCCTACACACACACACACAGGTACACACCACTCCACACTTACACTCCACCACCACTCCTACACACACTCCACTCCTACACACACACACACACCCCACTCCTACACACACACATGTACACAATACTCCATACTTACACCCCACCGCCACCTATACACACCCGACTCCTACACACACACACCCGATTCCTACACACACACACCCCACTCCTACACATACACACCTCACTCCTACACACACACACAGGTACACAACACACCACACGTACACCCCACCACCAACTGTACACACACCCCACTCCTACACACACACAGGTACACACCACTCTACCCTTACACACACCTGTGCACCGCTCCCAACAAAGCCTCACCAACTCATTTGTTTTATTATGAATGGATAACTTATTGCATGATAATGTCAAGGATGATTATGAATGGATGACTAATTGATTGATGTCAACATCATTATCATCATCGTAATGACTAAACCGACAACAACAAAAGCAGCGATGGCATAACGGATGACAATTGCGATGATGGTGACAATGATACCGCTGGTGGTGATGCTGACGATGGTGGTGGTGACAGTGGTGGTGACGATGGTGATGGTGACGGTGGTGGTGATGACGATGATGGTGGTGACGATGATGGTGGTGACGATGGTGATATTGACGATGGTGGTGGTGACGATGGTGGTGATGACGATGGTGGTGGTGACGATGGTGGTGGTGACGATGGTGGTGGTGACGATGGTGATGCTGACGATGGTGGTGGTGACGATGGTGGTGGTGACGATGGTGATGCTGACGATGGTGGTGGTGACGATGGTGATGGTGATGCTGACGATGGTGGTGGTGACGATGGTGGTCGTGACGATGGTGGTGGTGACGATGGTGGTGATGACGGTGGTGATGCTGACTGTAGTGATTCTGACGATGGTGGTGATGCTGAGGACTACGGTGGTGGATGAGTCACCACAGCCCATGGACATGACGGAGTCGTCAGTCCTCACGGCTCCATCCGTGAGCCCAGTTCCCAGGGCTGCAGTCGACAGCTGCGAGTTCAGGGACATGATCCCCCCCTCCGACCCCCACCGCGATCCCTCTCATCCCCCCTCCCCACCCCTATCCCTCTCACCCGCACCCACAACCCTTATCCCTCACCCACGGACCCACCCCCCCTCCCTCCGAGCTCCCTTATCCATCTCACCCCCCTCTCGCCACTCTCGCCGACGGGGGCGTGGGAACAATCGTGATGTTCCCAGACCACGTGGAGTCACTTGGGGGTGGGGGGGGTGAGATATGGTGATATCGCTTTAGGGGGCACAGCAACATTACGCGTACGCTTATCCGCGTGCAGAAGGCGTTAGAGGGAGGGGAGGGAGGGGAGGGAGGGCAGGGAGGGAGGGGAGAGAGGGGAGGGAGGGAGGGGAGGGAGGGGAGGGAGGGGAGGGGAGGGAGGGGTAAGCATCCCCCGCCACCCACACAATCGCCCCCCTTAATTCCCTAGCTCGCATCCTCTCGCTCACACAGAACCCACTTCGGTCTCATCCCAGTGGCGAATCCAAGGGTGCAGGGGGCGATGAGCGGTGATCACCCCCCACCACCACCACCCCACCCCGCTTTACCCCCACCCCATGCCTCCCTTGCCTGGGAAGGGTTCCATATCGGCCTCCGTCCCCGTACCTGCTAGCCCGCCCTCCCCTCATTCCATCGCCTCCGCCGGCTTCAGCGGCTGTGTGCAGCGACGGCGCTGACGCTGAATCGTGAACCGCGGTGCCACCGATGCCCGCTTCACTGGCGCGGTGTGCGGAGCGGTGGCGCTTCGGTTGCCGACCGTCCGGGCTTTGATAGGGACGGGTATATGCGGCGGTGGTGGCGGTGGCGGTTGGTGGTTGGTGGTGATGTTGGGATTGGGAGCGGTGGTGTAGCGGTTTAGCGCGCTACGCTACGAAACCCGGCGAGCCGAGATCGTTTCCCGCTCGCGGCCAACGCCGGTGACAATTATCTTAACCGGTCATGGGCCTCGCCTAGGTCGACTCAGCCTGAAATGAGTACCCGGTGCGGTGCGTAAAACAACATCACCACTGAGGAGACAAAGGCGGCCGGGCGTGGTGTTGGCCACCAAACCCCCTCATGTGCCGAGCCGTGCCGGCCTTTATAAGTGCTCGCTAACAGCACTTGCCCCAACAGTCTGGTCAGGCTATACGGGGGATCTTTGTCTTTGTTGGGTTGAATCTCGTGATTTGAAGCTGTCGTGACTGCAGGGATCCATAATCCTTAGTTCTGTCGGCAGTTCCACTGCTGGATCATCGAAACGTCGTGATCGATTATTTTTTGTTCTATTTTATGTTTCTACCGACACGTGACTTACCCGAAAGAACCAAAGAAGACAGAATGCTGCCTGAGAAGTGAAAAGTGTGTCCTGGTTTTGTCCCGGGGTGGGGGGGGGGGGGAAAGTGGCAACCATAGAACTAACTCACTCGCCAAGTCACCCACTCACACTCCCTCATCCACCCAAACATTTGCCACATAAATTCATAACTCACCCGCCCGCCCATTAATTTACTCGCTCATTCATTTGCCAGTCAATCGGTAGCTCGCCCACTCACCCATCCACTCGTACACAGACACTCACCCACCTTACCCACTCACCTCCTCGCCACTCACCCCTACACCACTCAACCACCTTACCCACTCACCCCCAAACCACTCACCCCCACACCACTCACCTACACACCACTCAACTCCACACCACTCACCCCCACGACACTCACCTGCACCACCACTCACCCCCACACCACTCACCTCCACACCACTCACCCCCACACCACTCACCCCCACACTACTCACCCGCACGCCACTCACCTGAACCACCACTCACCTGCACGCCAGGGTTGCCACCTGTCCGGGTTGTGATCCAAACAATCCGCAAATCGGCGTCAATCTTCGAGCCAATTTGTACCGGGATCTGGTACTGGTGTCGGGATCTGGTTACCGGTTTTGGGCTTTGGGACCAGTGTTGGGATCTGGTACTGGTGTCGGGATCTGGTTACCGGTTTTGGGATTTGGGACCAGTGTTGAGATCTGGTACTGGTGTCGGGATCTGGTTACCGGTTTTGGGATTTGGGACCAGTGTTGGGATCTGGTACTGGTGTCGGGATCTGGTTACCGGTTTTGGGATTTGGGACCAGTGTTGAGATCTGGTGCCGGTGTCGCCGCGTCCGGCTGTAGTCCAGTCTCCTGTGGAGGTTCCATGACAGACCCGGTCGGTGCTGAGACATCCGTCCGCCTGGTTCCGAGTGGCGGAGCGGTACACATCGATCGGCGGTGGGGAACGCACGGCAAGCAGCTCACTCATCCACGCACACAAATTCTAGATTTGAAGCTTTCGTGACTGCAAGGATTCATACTCTTAGTTCTTTCGGTAAAGTCACGTAGGTAAACAATGAAATAAAAATTAATAAAAATAAAACAATAAAATCACGACGTTTCGGAGGCAACACAAGTCTCCGTCATCAGGTGGGACCGTCACAGCCAGATTTGCTGCATCAAGTGAGGGAGGGATTCAAGGTACTTAAGAGCAGCAAATCCCCGCAGATGGAACAGATGGAGCGCGCGCATTTTTTGTTGCTGCTGCAGCCGCTTGCCCCTGGCGGGAGGGGAGGGGGAATGGCTCCTCATCGATGAACCCCGGCGACCCGAGTTCAATTCCCGCTCACGGCCAAAAGAAGAAAGTTGAACACACACACATACAGGACGTACGTTCGACAACAGACTGCTGGAGACAATTTAGCGAACACGTTGCGTATTTCCCCAAATTTGGCAGAGGAACACTCGTTTAGTGGGGGTTTTTTTTCATTCCCACCGCAACATTTCTCCGTTGGAAATCCGCAATACGTCATTGTTCGGAGCCTCCTGTAACAAAAAAAACACCAAAGAGTCACGAGACTTGGACAGGGCCCCCCACTCCACCCCCCCCCGCCCTGGGTCGACTAAACCCAAATCCGCACTCACACACACACAGGGCGCCACGTTGGCGTGAGATGTTAACTACCTCGCCTGGTATACAGGAGGTCGTGGGTTCCATCTCGACCCTGACGCCTGCTGCTGTATATTTGGAGTTTGCGGTGTCTCTCTCTCCCCGTGCTCACGTGGACTTTTCTCCGGGTCCTCCTGTTCCCCTCCCCCCAACTCCACATTTAGAATCAACGTCGCGGGTTTTCAGAGTATTTGTGATGCCGCCGTCAATCCCCACTCTATCGGGCGGCGCTTCGTCGGGCTCTCATCTGCGATGGCCGCTTCTGACAGAGAGCCGCGTCGCTCTGGTGGGGCATTTCCCGGCAGAATGAATCCGCACTTTGGTCAATCAGACGCCTCCGCCTCTTCCACTCCGCTCTGCCCTCGAGGGGTAGGTGGGGTAGGTGGGGGGGAGGTGGGATGTAGGTGGAGGGTGGGGGGGAGGTGGGGGGTAGGTGGGGGGTAGGTGGGGGGTAGGTGGGGGGTAGGTGGGGGGGAGGTGGGGGGAGGTGGGGGGCGAGGTGGGGGGCGAGGTGGGGGGTAGGTGGGGGGTAGGTGGGGGTAGGTGGGGGGCGAGGTGGGGGGCGAGGTGGGGGGTAGGTGGGGGGTAGGTGGGAGGTAGGTGGGGGTAGGTGGGGGGCGAGTTGGGGGGTAGGTGGGGGGTAGGTGGGGGCTAGGTGGGGGTAGGTGGGGGGCGAGGTGGGGGGCGATGTGGGAGGTAGGTGGGGGTAGGTGGGGGTAGGTGGGGGGTAGGTGAGAGGTAGGTGGGGGGCGAGGTGGGGGGTAGGTGGGGGGGGAGGTGGGGGGCGATGTGGGAGGTAGGTGGGGGTAGGTGGGGATTGGTGGGGGTAGGTGGGGGGTAGGTGGGAGGTAGGTGGGGGGCGATGTGGGAGGTAGGTGGGGGTAGGTGGGGATAGGTGGGGGTAGGTGGGGGGTAGGTGGGAGGTAGGTGGGGGGCGATGTGGGAGGTAGGTGGGGGGTAGGTGGGGGGTAGGTGGGGGACGAGGTGGGGCTAGGTGGGGGGTAGGTGGGGGACGAGGTGGGGCTAGGTGGGGGGTAGGTGGGGGGGCGAGGTGGGGGTAGGTGGCGGCTGGAATTTCTGTACCCGCCACTATGGTCAGCGGTCACCTGCGACGATGACGAGGAGGGAGGGAGGGAGAGGGAGGGAGGGAGGGTGACGAGGGGGGCAAGTCTCGGCACGAGAGCGGCCACATGGCGAGCGAGTAGCCCGTGGCGTGGTGGCCTCTCCGTCAGCTCTGAGCTGGGTGCTCGTCACGTGGGGGGGGGGGGGCCCTCGACATAGGATTTTGAGTACTTTGGGAGAAACCCCAAAGTTGCCTCTTGCTAATTCGATGACAATTAAAAACGCGGCAACGTAAATTTTGGCGAGTTTTTTTTTCGTATGAGAGAAAGAAACGATTAACACCGCGTCGTCAAATGTCCGTGTTTTTGTTCCGTTACGCTCTCGTTGAAAATGTATCTCACGGTGGTTCTTCAGGGGGGCCCCACAACTCGTAGCTTTGGCCACGGGGGATGGGGGCAAGGCCCCCCACCCCTGGCTACCCCCACACTTGGTGACGCTACTCAGGAGCAATCTCATAGCGTGGAACCCGGACCGGCACGGGTCAGAACCCCGGGTTCGCGTCCCAGTCTGCGGCCACCCGTGATCTCGAGCCGGGGTCTCGAGCGTAACGAGTTGGGTGGCTTCTCTGAGCCCGGTCACCCCAAGGTGGGCCGCGTGTCGCTTCAGGTGGTCTCGTTGTGCTACGGTTGGTGGCTACGTGCGGTGCGAAAGAAGTTAATCATACATGCAACTTCTAAATCGCATGCCTGTCAACCTGCCTTATCAGTGCTTCCTACCTTATTACAGACCAATTCAGATATTATTGGTCATCCCCTTGTAAATCTCAAAGTTCATCCTACAAAGTCCCATCACAACGGAGAAACACAAACAAATAGACAAAAAAAAACAAATGGTCTGCCCGCATTGAAACGGCTGTACGCCGTATGGACCTGAAAAATCGATTTCTCTGTACAAGAATACGGGGTGAACCGCACGGGTTGACAGCTTTGTAATCTTTCGATTTAAAGCTTTCGTGACTACAGGGATTCATCTTCTTGGTTCTTTCGGTAAAGTCACGTAGAAGGGAAGTAATAAAATAATAAAAATAAAACATAATAAATAATTCTCACGACGTTTCGGCCACAACGCAAGCAGCCGTCCTCAGGTGAAGACGTCAGACGCTGTCTCCCCGACAGACCAGGTCTTCACCTGAGGACGTCAGACGCTGTCTCCCCGACAGACCTGGTCTTCACCTGAGGACGGCTGCTTGCGTTGTGGCCGAAACGTCGTGAGAATTATTATTATTATGTTTTATTTTTATTATTTTATTACTTCCCTTCTCCGTGACTTTACCGAAAGAACCAAGAAGAAGCTTTGTAATCGTCGCTGGTGTTGGTGGCCCTGAGCGGGAATCGAACTTGAGTCGGCAACATCGGCAGCTTTGGGCCGCCGCTCCCCGTGGCACGAAACGAAGGCAAAGACTCAGCGCGCAGACACAATGCGTCTGACACATGCAACCACTTATATTTATCGCGTCTGTTCAACAACACAAAAAAAACAAGCATGACACACGCGCGCACAAAAAAAAAACAATTTTCAATGTTCGCAAACACGCGGAAACCAACTAAGTAGCAGTCGACCGCAAAAAAAAACTACGCGCGATTCATTTGAGGGTTAAAAATAAAAACCGAGGGAGGAGGGGGTAGAAGAGGGGGGGGGGAGAAGAGGGGGGGGGCACGTTGTGACGATGCGGACACAACAACGATCACGTGACGCATCTCCTCCAAGCGCGTGATGTCTGCAAACTCAACGACGACTCTGCGTGTGCGTGTGTGAGTGTGTGCGCGACTCGCTAATAGCACTTGCCCCAACGGTCTGTTGAGGTTATACGGGAGGACCTTTGCCTTTATGTGTGTGTGGCTGAGAGTGGGGAGCGGTGGTGTAGCGGTTAGCACGGAGCAACCCGAGTTCGATTCCCTCTCACGGCCACCGAGACCTGTGACGATTATCCCAACCGGTCCTGGGCCTCCCCCTAGGTCGACTCGGCCTCGAATGAGTACCTGGTGCGGTGGTGTGTAAACATCGCCGCTGGGGAGACAAAGGCGGCCGAGCGTGGTGCTGGCCACCTAACCGCCTCGTGCGTCGTATAGGCCTACATAGGCGCTCGTTAACAGCACTTGCCCCAACAGTCTGTTAGAGCTACACGGGGGATCTTTGTCTTTGTGTGACTCAAGAGAGGCCAGAGGTTTATTTTGATTGCGCTTAATGAGGTTTTGTGTTTGTTTTAACAAGCAACGCTTTATTTTAACCCGTTGGAACACCGCTGGGAGGTAAAATGGGGAGGGAGGGATGGAAGGAGCTGGAGTCTGGGATATATCTGGAATATGGAAAAATTGAGAGTAAGGAACGGGGCAAGGGATGACGGGAGAAGAGAAAGGACGGGGACTTAGAGGGAAGAGGATGAGAAAGGAACGGAGAAACGGCGCTGCTGCGGCTGCTGCACGGAGGAGCGGCGTCTGTTCTCACAGTGGGCGGGGCGTGGGGAGAGGGTAGGAGTTCAGAGTGGGAGGGGGGGCATACAGGGGTCACGTGATCTACGGGAGTTTCCAGCTGATTGAGATAATGAGATTAGTGAATGAGATCTTACGCGAGGTCCCTATAAAAGTTAAGAATGCGGTTTGTAGGAACGCATCAACATTATTAATAATAATAATCACCATTATCCGACCATTACCTTTATCACAGCCAACACCGCCGCACATGCACGGACAATACGTCTTCTTCTCTATCTAGTATTTGTCTCTTCGCTTTAAATGTTTTTTTAAAAGTGTTTTTTGTTTTGTTACCACAACCATCTGCAACACGGCCTTCGCCACAGCTACCATCGTCGTCATCGTCAACAACAACAACAAGACAATTAAATAAACACACAAACTTGCAACCCGCGGCACAGTTTTTGTTTTGCTTCCATGGATTTCGGAGGCACGCCAAACCGCAGACGAACGTTGGAATGCGGCCAGAACCAACGTTTGCCCGAGCTCTGCAGTCCTATACACTGGGGTTGTTTGGCCATGTGTGGGAGGATTTGAGATGACCTTTCCTATACTTTGCACTCGAATCGTTGTTGTTGTTGTTGTTGTATTGTTTGTTGTTGTTTTTTTCATAACTTTTTTGGCCCACCCCTACTGGACATCTGTGACACAAGAGCTTATTAGCTCATCGGATTTTTCCAGAATAAATGAAGATTTCGATGTTGAAACCAGAATGCGAGTGTCGGTCCCACTCAAACCCCCATACAGATGGCATAAAGATGGACATTTATCCCACTTTCTGTACTGTCATAACCCGACAAGCCATATCACAGTGACCTCAACGTCCAGCCGAATGAGTGCGGTGATCCACCAACCCTCGTTGCGTCAACAGTGCCGGATTACAGGCCACGTAAATAGCCACCACCATCATCATGACCTCCACCACCATCTTCATAACCCATTAACCACTGCCATCATCATCATCATCATCATAACCTCCACCACCATCATCATGACCTCCACCACCATCTTCATAACCCATTAACCACTGCCATCATCATCATAAGCCATTGACCACTACCACCACCATCATCATCTCCACCACCATCAGCCATCGCCACCACCATCATCAGCTGTCACCACCATCACCAGCCATCACCATCATCAGCCATCACCACCACCATCAACAGCGCCATCATCAGTCATCACCACCACCATCACCAGCACCATCATCAGTCATCACCTGCACCAACACCATCATCATCAGCCATCACCACCACCATCACCAGCACCATAATCAGTCATCACCTGCACCAACACCATCACCATCATCAGTCATCACCTGCACCAACACCACCACCATCATCATCAGCCATCACCACCACCATCACCAGCACCATAATCAGTCATCACCTGCACCAACACCACCACCATCATCATCAGCCATCACCACCACCATCACCAGCACCATAATCAGTCATCACCTGCACCAACACCACCACCACCTCCTCCAGCCTTCCTCGCGCCTGGTCGCGTGTAACCGACGAGACAGACGCGGCGAACACGAACCTCGCGAATGTGGTAATGGGACCCCCCCTCCCGCCCCTCACTCCCCCTCGGCGAACACGGAAGCTACGCGCTGTGATGGACTTGCTTTCCACCAAGGTAATGTATACACACACACACCCTCCCCGTCAGCACTGCCCGTAACCACTGTAAAGTTCTAGGTGCGCGTACAGACAAAGGCACACGTCCCCCGTATAGACCCCACAGGCTGTTGGGGGCAAGTGCTGTTCGCGAGGTAGCAGCACCCAATTGAAGGCCGGCACACGAGCGGAGTGGGGTGGCCAGCCCAGCCCCCGTCCACCTTTGTGTCCAAACATCGTCACGCGAGGTCGACTTCCTTAAGGCGGAGTCGACCTAGGGGGGAGGCCCCAGGAGCGGTTCAGATAATCGTCGCCGGTGTCCCATGTCCGCTGCGAGACCGCGCGTCCACTGCGGTGGTGCCCGCGGCTTTCGCTGACCACCGATAGCCACTGACAAGGGGGATTGAGTATTGGAGCTGCAGGCGCCACGAGGAGTAGGAGGAGGAGGATGCGGGGTGGGGGTTTGGGGGGTTGGGGGATATGGGGGAGGGGGGCGGGGTCACAGCCCCCATCCATCACGCGCACCTTTAACATCCACGCCCAAGGTCCCGTGGTAAAATCTAAACCAGGCACGCCCAGAGCGAGCGAGTGTGTGTGTATGTGATTGTGTGTGTATGTGATTGTGTGTGTGTATGTCAGTGTTTGTGTGTATATCAGTGTGTGTGTGTATGTGATTGTGTGTGTATGTGATTGTGTGTGTGTATGTCAGTGTTTGTGTGTATATCAGTGTGTGTGTGTATGTCAGTGGGTTTGTGAGTGTGTGTGTATGTCAGTTTGTGTGTGTGAATATCAGTGTGTGTGTGTATGTCAGTGTGTGTGCGTATGTATATCAGTGTGTGTGGGTATGTCAGTGTGTGTGTATGTCAGTGTGTGTGTGTATGTCAGTGTGTGTGGGTATGTGAGTGTGTGTATGTATGTCAGTGTGTTTATGTGAATGTGTGTGTGTATGTCAGTGTGTGTGGGTATGTGAGTGTGTGTATGTGAGTGTGTGTATGTGAGTGTGTATGTCAGTGTGTGTGGGTATGTAAATGTGTGTGTGAGTCGTGTTTGTTGGGAGCGGTGGCGCAGTGGTCAGCGCGTTGCGCTACGAACCCGGCGACCCGAGTTCGATTCCCGCTCACGACCAATAACACTGACGATTATCTGAACCGGTCCTGGGCCTCCCCTAGGTCGACTCAGCCTCAAATGAGTACCCTGGTGAAGTGCGTAAAAACATCGCCACTGGGGAGACAAATGCGGCCGGGCATGGTGCTAGCCACCCACCCCCTCGTGAGAGCCGTTCTGGCCTTCATAGGTGCTCGCTAACAGCACTTGCCCTAACATTCTGTTAAGGCTACACGGGAGAGCTTTGCCTGTTTTGTCTTTGAGTGTGCGATGTGTTTGTTACTGTGTGTGTGCGTGCGTGCGGGGAGCGGTGGGGTTGTGGTTGTCGCACCTGGGGCGGTTTGCGCACACCGCCATTAGAGAGACAAAGACGACCGGCCGGCCTTAATAGGTGCTCGCTAACAGCACTTGCCCCAACAGCCTGAAAAGTCTGTACGGGTGGAACGCTTTTGTCTTTGTCGACGGCACAGGTGGTCCATCATCGCGTCATTCATCTAAGTCGGTTCACCCACAACATCTGCGTTTGTCCCGTGACGTTCCTGCGAGCAGCGAGACTTTCACACTCCACGTGACGGCCTCTAAACGCACCTAGCCTGCCACCACGGATGTCGTGATGATGTATATGTGTGTGTGTGCGTATTCGTGTTTCCTGGTGCACTTGCCTGTGCAGGCTATAAGGGCGTATGCTGTCTTTGTTTGGGTGTGGCTGTGTGTGTATGTTATGTCCGTGTGTGTCTGTATCAGACTGTGCATGTGTGTGCTTGTCTGTGTATGTGGGGACGAATGTCTTCACCGGTCCCGGTCCTGGGCCTCCCCGAGGTCGACTCAGCCTGAAATGAGTACCTGGTGCGACGTGGAAATACTGGGTAAACAAAGGCGGCCACCCCCCCCCACTCCCCCGTGTCCAGTGCCGGCCTTCATTGAGCTTTGACTGATAAATACTCTTCTTGGTTCTTTCGGTAAAGTCACGTAGAATGGAAATAATAAAATAAAAAAAATAAAACATAATAAAATAATTCTCACGACGTTTCGGCCACAACGCAAGCAGCCGTCCTCAGGTGAAGAACAGGTCTGTCAGAAAGACAGCATTCAGACAGCGTCATTTAGACGCTGTCTTTCTGACAGACCTGGTCTTCACCTGAGGACGGCTGCTTGCATTCAGACAGCGTCATTCAGACGCTGTCTTTCTGACAGACCTGGTCTTCACCTGAGGACGGCTGCTTGCGTTGTGGCCGAAACGTCGTGAGAATTATTTTATGTTTTATTTTTATTATTTTATGATTTCCATTCTCCGTGACTTTACCGAAAGAACCAAGAAGATGAATCCCTGCAGTCACGAAAGCTTTAAATCGATAAATACTCGTTTACAGCACTGCCTGTTCAGCGATGTCCTGGGTGCGTGAGGTCTCGACCTTTGCGCGTCTGTGTCTTGCGTGTCACATGCCGCGCGGTCAATCCAAAGGTCCGTCAATCGATCCGGTGTTTGTAATGATCACAGCGGGCGTCTAGACAATTCACGTGGTCAGCTCAGGTGTAAGGTGATTACGGGCTATAGTGTGGGGGGGGGGGGTAGGGGGGGGTGCAGGTGTTGATGGCCCTTCAGGGGGTGGGCCGCGCGGGCTTCAGCGGCCTCCTGCGATGGCCGGGCTGAGTCTCGAGGTGTCTCTGAGCGAGCCCTCACTCCCAGCGCGCACGCCTCTGCACGTGAGTGGAAACAATGACACGTGCTGGGTTTTGCGCTCGTGACGGGCGCGGTGTTTGGGCAGGCGGGCGGGGCAGACGTGGGGGGGGGGTGGGAGCGTTAGAGGATGTTGAGACGGACGGATAGGTAAGCCACAACAAAAGATAAAGATCCCCCGTGTAGCCTGTAGCAGACTGTTGGGGCAAGTGCTGTTTGCGAGCACCTATGAAGGCCAGCACGGTACATGGGGGGGTGGGTGGACAACACCACGCCCGACCGCCTTTGTCTTCCCACTTTCTACATTGCACGAGGTACTCATTTGAGGCGGAGTCGACATCGCGGACATCGGAGCGAATATGCGCCGCTGTGATTGGCCGTGAGTGGGAATCGAACTCGGGTCGCCGGGTTCGCAACGCAGCGCGCTAACCACTACACTACCGCCCAGAGGTGTGGACTCGAGTCATGTGACTTGGACTCGAGTCAGACTCGAGTCATGAATTTGATGACTTGAGACTCGACTTGGACTTGCATAACAATGACTTTGTCCCACCTCTGCTACCGCCCCCCCCACTCACACACTCACCAACAGCGACACACACAGACATAGACAGTAACACACGCTCACACACTCACTAACACCGACAGACACACACACACACAGACATAGACAGTAACACACGCTCACACACTCACTAACACCGACAGACACACACACACACAGACATAGACAGTAACACACGCTCACACACTCACTAACACCGACAGACACACACACACACACAGACATAGACAGTAACACACGCTCACACACTCACTAACACCGACAGACACACACACACACAGACATAGACAGTAACACACGCTCACACACTCACTAACACCGACAGACACACACACACACAGACATAGACAGTAACACACGCTCACACACTCACTAACACCGACAGACACACACACACAGACATAGACAGTAACACACACTCACACACTCACTAACACCGACAGACACACACACACACACACAGACATAGACAGTAACACACACTCACACACTCACTAACACCGACAGACACACACACACACAGACATAGACAGTAACACACGCTCACACACTCACTAACACCGACAGACACACACACACACAGACATAGACAGTAACACACGCTCACACACTCACTAACACCGACAGACACACACACACACACAGACATAGACAGTAACACACGCTCACACACTCACTAACACCGACAGACACACACACACACACAGACATAGACAGTAACACACGCTCACACACTCACTAACACCGACAGACACACACACACACAGACATAGACAGTAACACACGCTCACACACTCACTAACACCGACAGACACACACACACACACAGACATAGACAGTAACACACACTCACACACTCACTAACACCGACAGACACACACACACACACAGACATAGACAGTAACACACACTCACACACTCACTAACACCGACAGACACACACACACACACAGACATAGACAGTAACACACGCTCACACACTCACTAACACCGACAGACACACACACACACACAGACATAGACAGTAACACACGCTCACACACTCACTAACACCGACAGACACACACACACACACAGACATAGACAGTAACACACGCTCACACACTCACTAACACCGACAGACACACACACACACACAGACATAGACAGTAACACACACTCACACACTCACTAACACCGACAGACACACACACACACAGACATAGACAGTAACACACGCTCACACACTCACTAACACCGACAGACACACACACACACACAGACATAGACAGTAACACACACTCACACACTCACTAACACCGACAGACACACACACACACAGACATAGACAGTAACACACGCTCACACACTCACTAACACCGACAGACACACACACACACACAGACATAGACAGTAACACACACTCACACACTCACTAACACCGACAGACACACACACACCCAGACATACACAGTAACACACACTCACACACACACACCCTAACACACACACACAGACATACACAGTAACACACACTCACACACTCACTAACACCGACAGACACACACACACACAGACATACACAGTAACACACACTCAAACCCTAACACACCCTAACACACACACACAGACATAGACAGTAACACACACTCACACACTCACTAACACCGACAGACACACACACACACAGACATACACAGTAACACACACTCAAACCCTAACACACCCTAACACACACACACAGACATACACAGTAACACACACTCAAACCCTAACACACCCTAACACACACACCCAGACATACACAGTAACACACACTCACACACACACACCCTAACACACACACACAGACATACACAGTAACACACACTCAAACCCTAACACACCCTAACACACACACACAGACATACACAGTAACACACACTCAAACCCTAACACACCCTAACACACACACCCAGACATACACAGTAACACACACTCACACACACACACCCTAACACACACACACAGACATACACAGTAACACACACTCACACACTCACACGCCCTAACACACACACAGACATACACAGTAACACACACTCACACACTCACACACCCTAACACACACACACCTGGGCAAGGTGACAATCTTTATTTATCCAAGTCTGGAGTGGGGGGGAAGAGGGGAGGAGGGGTGGGCAGGGTGTGGGGGCGATGTTGGGGGTGGTTTGGGAAGTAGAGATGAGGGGGGGGGGAAGGGTGGGAGGGAGTTTGGGTGCAGGGGGCAGCGGTGAAGTGGGGGGGGGGGAGGAGGGTGGGAGGGGGGGCAGTGAAGGAGGGAGGGTGAGAGTGAGGACGAGGTGTAGGAGGTGGAGGAGGTGGAGGAGGAGGAGGGAACGGTGCAGGCGGAGGAGGTGGCTGGTGGTCGGGTGGGTGTCATCATCAATCAAGGTGTTCATCAGCACGCCGTGTACCGGGCCGGCGCTGGAATTCTTGTCCGAGGAAGAGGGGGGCGGGGGTGCGGGGGGCGGCGTGGGCCCCCCGCCCCGCCCCCCCCTCCCCATAATGAATGGCCGCCCAGGGGGCACCCAGTGTCAGTGCTACTCATTGTGAAGCGAACTCCGCGTGGAGGGGTTCTGTGTGTGTCTGTGTGTTGTTGGTGTAGGGGTTCTGTGTGTGTGTCTGTGTGTGTCTGTGTCTCTGTGTGTGTGTTGTTGGTGTAGGGGTTCTGTGTGTGTCTGTGTGTGTCTGTGTCTCTGGGTGTGTCTGTGTCTCTGTGTGTGTCTGTGTGTGTCTGTGTGTGTGTTGTTGGTGTAGGGGTTCTGTGTGTGTCTGTGTCTCTGTGTGTGTCTGTGTGTGTCTGTGTGTGTGTCTGTGTCTCTGTGTCTCTGTGTGTGTGTTGTTGGTGTAGGGGTTATGTGTGTGTCTGTGTGTGTGTCTGTGTGTCTGTGTGTGTGTGTTGTTGTTGGTTGCCCTTTGCTCGCCTCCGCGTTGAACAATCACGCGACCGGATTGAGGGGCCGTGTCGTGGAACACGTAGGGTGGGGAGGGGGGGGGGGGTGGAGGGGGGGGGGTGGAGGGGGGGGGAGGGGGGTGGAGGGGGGGGGGCATCGTGCAGGTGGATGGCTCTTGCCTCCTGCTGCAGCATCTCAGCGGCATGTTTGAAAACATATCTGGTCGAAAACAAATCTTTGTGCCACCCCCACGCTCCCCCCCCCACAACCCCCCAACCAATTCTATCAACGCTCGTGCTGTTATCGGCATCGTCGCGAGAGCCGAAGGATCCCTGCGAGAGAACGCGACCCGCGGAAGCGGATACCACAGGGCTACATACTAGCCCTGAGATCCGATCTTCAAGCATCTCTCCCCTCGTCCCCCTACCCTCTCTCTGTTCCACACGATTAAGTACGCGGCGCCCACTCACCAGCGCTGCACGTGGGCGTCTCGGTGTATCGATCACCGTGGGTCTCTGCGAGTTTACTGCGCGGTCCGTAGTTTTTTTGTTTTCCATAATCGAGGTTTTTTTTGGGGGGGTTTTTATCGCGTAAATGGAAGTGTGTCGTTAAGCCCGCCACCACCCGGCACAGTCAATTAGTAAGGTCTGTCACGAAAATAAAATCGTGACTAGTTCAGCACACACCGCTTGTGTGTTGGAGAGTAAACCCACAACGTATACGCGACATACCTCACTAATTGGCTGTGTCGGGTGGTGACGGATTTAACGACACATTGATATTTAGGCGATCTAACCCACACAGAACAAAAACCTCTCGTGGATAATATTGGTCGCGAAAGCCCTACTGCTTGTAGTGTTTTGTTGTTGTTAGGCATGTACCACAAATCGCACTACCTACTCTGGTTTTAATTTTCCTTTCATGGACGGGGACGTTGCAAGCCATCGGTCTACTGGCCTTGCAGGCCAATTGTTGTTGTTGTTGTTTGATTGTAGTCCTTCCCCCCGCACCTCCGATTGTTCACGGTTGGCTACGTACGTTGCGAAAGAAGTTCAACGTCGGTCAACATACATCGGTAGCAGCGTTTGTTCCAGCTGGACAGACGGCTTCCTGCCGTAGCGGCTGGGCTTGCGAGTTCAATTCCTTCTAGATTTGAAGCTTTCGTGACTGCAAGGATTCATATTCTTAGGTTTTTTCGGTAAAGTCACGTAGGTAAAAAATTGAAATTAAAATTAATAAAAGTAAAATTAAAAAAAATTATAATCAGACGTGATTTTTATTTTAATTGTATTAATTTTAAGTTCAATTCCTGGTTGGGGAAAGGGCGTGGGGTGTTGGGGGTCGACTCAGCCCATCATCACAACGGTGGGGGGGGGGGAGGTCGATAAATATCTTACCACTTTGTGGTGAGTAATTCAAACAATAGTCTTTTGTTTCGTCTCCTATGGAGAGAGATTCGCACCCTCCCTCCCCCCCGCCATATGAATGTGGAATTTCCACCACTGGCTTCATCAGGGTTGTAAACAACAGGAGGCGAACAACCACGTAGTCGTCTCATCAGCGCTCGTTGGAGCAGAACATCACACGGACTCTGGCCGATTGTTTAAGCAAACAGACGCGTTGCTGCTGAAACGTAACAACAAAAACACACGTTTTTTTGCAAGCTCAGCAACTCGCGCGCGACAAAGTTCCCTGCAACTCGCGCGGTGTTGCTGCCACCCAGTGGCCGTGTAGAAAAAGTGCACGGACGTGAGTTGACCAACACCAAAGGGGCCGTCCATAAATGACGTCACGCGATTTTGGCCGATTTTTGAACCCCCCCCCCCTCTGTCACACGGCGTCACAAAAAGTCAGACCCCCCCCCTCAAATATGACATCACAAAGCTCTGCCCCCCCCCCCCCCCAAAACCATATTTCCATTTTTAAAATAAAACATGCTTCAATTCGCTTTAAACTATTGTCATTGTAGTGCGTATTTAATGTGGCGCTGCACTCTGATGTTGTAGGAGAAATCATGTATTAAAAAGGAGGCGTTGGAAAGCTGAAATATTTAACGTCTAACTAAAACTGCAGATGTTCTGAATATTATATTGAAATTATCTGAAAATTATTAAATATAAAAAGTTATTATTACCATAAAAAAATACTTGAAACTGTGTAGTAGAACGAAGCAAAAATGAAGAGTACAATTATAGCAATGACATATTCATTTCACAGAATGAAAAGCCCTGGTAGAATCATTAGAATCAAAATGTTTAATAACAATCATAATTTTTTTTTTACTAAATTTATGCTTCTCCATTCTCCCATGGAGAAGCAAAATGCTCCTTCATGGAATAAATAAAAGGTGACCTTAGTAAATTTAAATAATAAAATAGTTAATAATGAAAATTAATCCAAATTAGTGTTGTTATAACAATAATATTAAATTAATATTTATTTAAAGTGTGAGGGGGGGGTTTGAGAAATGTGACGTCACATTTCTCAAACCCCCCCTCCCCCCTCGTCACACATCGTCACAAATGTCTGACCCCCCTCCCCCCCTAGGTGCGTGACGTCATTAATGGACGGCCTCAAATATAAAGAACCCCCCCGTATAGCCTTAACAGACTGTTGGGGCAAGTGCTGTTAGCGAGCACCTATGAAGGCCGGCACGGCACACGAGGGGGGTGGGTGGGCCAGCACCACACCCGACCACCTTTGTCTCCCTGAGTGGCGACGTACACGCACCGCACCGGGTACTCATTTGAAGCTGAGTCGACCTAGGGCAGGCCCAGGACCGGTTCAGACATTCATCGCTGTTGTTATTCGCGAGAGGGAACAGTGCCGGATGATCCTAGTAGCAAAAGTAGCTACATATGTAGCTACGGGCCCCGCACTTTTAAAGGCTCCGCGCTAAATGCTTTCAAGCTATTAATTCCTGTTCAGTGATTCTGCACTTGCTCTATTACTATAGTACTATACCGCCTTCAACTTTTGTGAACGACTGGGTGTTTAAGGTTAGCGATTTGTGGCATTATCTGGCTGTATAGCAAATGACAAAATGCAATTACTTTACTATGCAAGTTAAAAATGTGTGTTTTTATATTTACGTGGTTGTTTTAGGGCCCCTTTATAACAACATATGCTACAGGCCCCGACGCAGCAACACACACACATTCTATATTCTTGGTTCTTTCGGTAAAGTCACGTAGAAGGGAAATAATAATATAAATATAAAACAACAAAAAATAATATAAATATAAAACAATAAAAAAAAGTTTTTTATTGTTTTATATTTATATTGTTTTAATAAAATAATAGAAAAATAAAAATAAATAAATATACAATATTTTACAATAAAACTTTTTTTTATTGTTTTATATTAATATTATTTTATTATTTCCCTTCTACGTGACTTTACCGAAATAACCAAGAATATGAATCCCTGCAGTCACGAAAGCTTTAAATCAAAAATTAAAACACACACATTCTGTTCGATTTGATCTCAGATGACTGCTGGGCTCCGATTCTCCCAGACCCTTGGAAGTGCTTCGGACAATGCCCAGGTAACAGCAGCGTGCTGCACCTGGGAAGGCCTCGCTGAGTCTCGCCACTCGTCTACAGGAGGGGGTCTTGCCACGTTTTCACAGCAGTAGGTGCTGGGCAGGAGAGGGGGGGTAGCGATGATTGTTAGAACACGGGGAGAGTCTGAATCAACACATCAAAAACACTGTGCATTGTTGTGGTCCAAGTGTGTGTATCATTTTTATTCGGCTTTGAATATAACGCATTATTCATTAACAGCACAGCGGCAGCTATGGCGTATATATGTCACCGATCGTTAAACATGCACGTGCAGTGGAAGTTTAGGTTTTAGCTCAACAACAACAACAACCGACGTTCGCCACTAAGTGGCGGTGACGACGTCACCACGACGCTCGTACCAGGCTAGGTGCACCTTAAAAGTGTGGAAGGTTCGTTTCTGGCAGGTCACAGAACAGACCCAGGTGCCCATGGGTAGACTAAAATGAGTGGCCGATGCACCAGCTGTACCCCCTACTGTGCCACCTCGCTACGTTTTATACGCCCGGCGCTCCGCTCGTTGTTGTGAGCGTCGCTCCTCCGCCCTCCGTTGTTGCTGGAGAACGACTGCCTCCAACTGCCCAGTAGCGTCCTTCACGAGCCTTCTCCTCCACAGAGGCCGATCTTGACACCGCTGGTATCGGTCATCGGCAAGTCCACTCAGCTCCACATCCCTCTGTACCGCCTTGATTTGCCTGTGCTGCTGCTGCTGCGTTGGCATCGGTGCACAGGCACGGCCAACAATAACAACAACACTCAACAAAGTCTGTAAATAACAGTGTTGTCTTAAAATAAAGAAATATATGTATATAACAGGCGAAGTTTCGGGCAATGCGCGTGCTATGAAGAAGGCCCGTTGGCCGAAACGTCGTCAATTGCATATTTATTTATTTTAAGCGTGTTTGAGTGTTTCCGTGCAGCCGAGGGTGGGAGCGCGACGGCTCTGTGTGCGGTGAACCCATGGAGGCGATTGGGGGCAGCGTAACACGCGGGGAGAGATGACCCCAAGCTGAGCGAAGCCAGAGAGAGCTGCTACTGCTGCAGCTGCTGCGGCTGCTACTGCTGCTACTGCTGCTGTGGCTGCTGCTACTGCTGCTGCGACGGAGATACGAGAGCAGGCGCGCGACTCCTCTTGGTCTGTCCACTGCTCTCACTCACTCAGTCACCCACTCACTCACCCACCCACCCACTCAGGCACCCACTCACTCACTCACGCACCACTCACCCAATTTCGCATGCACTCACGCATGCACTCACCCACTCATTCACCCACCAACTCACACACTCACCTACTGATGTACCCATTCACGCACTCACGCACCACTCAACCACTCGCTCATGCACCCACTCGCCCCCCCAATTACGCACCCACTCTCTCACCCACTCACGCACCCACTCACGCACAACTCACTCACGCACCCACTCACCAATACCCGCCATTCGCCATTAAGTGACGGTGACGTCCCCACGGCGCCTGTGCCAGGCTAGGTGCACTTTAAGGCCACGTGAGGTGTCGAAGGCTCGCTGACAGGAGGTTTCGGGACAGACCCAGGTGATGCCATGGGTTGGCCGACTGAGATGACCGGTAGATGCACCAACTGTACCCCTTACTGTGCCAACTGGCTGGCTTTTATCCGCCCAGCGCTCCGCTCGTTGTTGTGAGCGTCGCTCCTCTGCCCTCCGCTGTTGCTGGAGGGCGACTGCCTCCAATTTCTCCAATATCAGCAGCGTCTTTCACGAGCCTCCTCCGTAGAGGCCGATCCTGATCCTCACGCACCCACTCGCTCACGCACCGACTCTCACCCACTCGTACCCACTCACGCATGCACTCAACTCACGCACTCATCCACCCACTCACTCACCCACCCATCCACTCACCCACCCACGAGCCCCATATATTCTCGGGCCCGTGCCACTCAAGACCAGAGAGCCGCTGCAGCTGCTGCTGCTGTTAGGGGGGCATGTGGCGGCACGGGAGGCGGGTCGCGTGGCGCCCCCTCGCTGCCGGCCCTGCCCGCCCCGCCTGGCACCCCAGCGAGAGGTCTCGCAGCGCGCCGACAGCCACGAGGGCTCTCAGGTCGCCGCGTCCTCCTCGCCGCTGGGAAGGACAATCGGACGTTTGGGTGGACGGGACACGACGAGGAGAAAAAGAAAGACCACGAACAACAACAACAATAATGATGATGATGACGACGACGACAAGAAGAAGAAGTGAAACTGCACTATAAAGTTGTCTTGCCGTTTGGGGGAGGGGGGGGGGGCGGAGGGCTCTCATCCTAAGGAGACGCAACCGGACGCGTTGAGTCGCGAACGCGGTCACCCCCAGGCGTGCAACCCTCACGGGGACAGGCGCAGTCCTCACGTGCGAGTGCTGCACGTGCAAATTCGCAGTCACGTGCCTCTCTTTTTGTTTGTTTTGCTCGCCCTCCCCCCCCACCCCCTCGAGCGCCGACAATTTAAATCCACCCCCGCCCCCCGGAAGGCAGCCGCGTGCGTGGAGGGGATTCTGTCCCTTCGCGAGCAATCCGCCGCCTCGCGTGGCCGAGCATCGCTCGCCACCCAGTGGAGCATTCATTCGTGCCCCAGTGTTCTAGACATTTACAACAACAACAACACACGACCAGCACCAGCACCACCACCACCCCCTCCCCCCAACTACTCCTCACCGAGTCTCAAGACTGCTTGTCAAGAGGGCCGCTGTGTGGCTACACTTGGGATGTCTGGCCCGGAGACATTCGTAATTAATGCGACGGTGGTTTTTGTTGTTGTTGTTGTTTGTTGGCTGCACGTGGTTGCAAGGGATACGGAGACGTCGGGGAGAAATTCCGCCGCGCGAGTTGTGGCGATAAGGAGCCAAGTATCCGACACGATCTGTCATCGTCACCGAAGCCGGTGGTGGTGATATGAGTAACGATAGCGTTAAATCTTCACTTAAAGCTTTCGTGACTGCAGGGATTCATATTGTTTGGGTCTTTCGGTAAAGTCACGTAGATGGTTCAAAAATAATAACAAAAACCTACGACGTTTCGATCACAACACAAGCGGTCGTCATCAGGAGGAATGATGACGATCGCTTGTGTTGTGATCGAAACGTCGTAGTTTTTTGTTATTTTCTTTGAACCATCGACGTGACTTCACCGAAAGACCCATAGAATTACGATAGCGTTGTGGGTTGGGATTTTTTAAACCTACAGCGGCGTTGTGGTTCGTGCGAATTGCATCTCCGACAATCAGAATATTTATTCTGGAGGAATCCGATGAGCTATTAAGCTCTTTATTCACCGATGTCCAGTCGCCGAGGACAACGCTGGAAGACGGTGCGAGGCGCCGCCGCCGCCGCGGCTACCAACAATTGCCCAAGCACTACAGTCCTCGATATATAAAGATGTTTGCACCCAATGAATGAGTGTTCAAAATGCACGCGTGCGAGGAGGCAACACTCGATCCCGCGCAGATGGAACAGATGGAGTCCTTCGATTTAAAGCTTTCGTGACTGCAGGGATTCATCTTCTTGGTTCTTTCGGTAAAGTCACGTAGAAGGGAAATAATAAAATAATAAAAATAAAACAATAAAATTATTATCACGACGTTTCGGCCATAACGCAAGCAGGACGGCTGCTTGCGTTGTGGCCGAAACGTCGTGATAATTATTTTATTATGTTTTATTTTTATTATTTTATTATTTCCCTTCTACGTGACTTTACCGAAAGAACCAAGAAGATGGAGTCCTCACATGTGCCGTGCTGTCTTTGTCACGGCAGCGTCCGGGTATGAAACGTCCACGACACTCGCAGGAAGGGAGAGAGTTTCGCGACATCTGCGGTGCCGTGATCCACCAACCATGGCTGCTGTCTCCACACAGTGCCGGGTGAAGAGGCAGGCACATGCGCAGCCACCACGCGACTGGACATCTGTTAAAAAGAGCTTTATAGCTCTTCGGATTTCTCCGGTAAAAAAAAATAATATTCAGATTCTGACACGTCATCGATGCCTCTATAAACGAAACGTTGTATTCTAGATTTGAAGCTTTCGTGACTGCAAGGATTCATACTCTTTGTTTTCTTTTCGGTAAAGTCACGTAGGTAAAAAAGTAAAATAAATGAAAACAACTCAATTAAATCACGACGTTTCGGAGGCAACACAAGCTTCCGTCTTCAGGTGGAACCGTTACAGCCAAAATCACTTACTACAGTTATTGGAAGCTTGTGTTGCCTCCGAAACGTCGTGATTTAATTTAGTTCTTTTCATTTATTTTATTTAGTTTTTTTACCTACGTGACTTTTCCCAAAAATCAAAGAGTATGAAACGTTTTATTTTACTCGGTAAGGCCCACTGAGAAATATATATATATATTTTTTTTTTTACAAGCGATCTGGACACAAATGATATCTCAACGAAGTGGCTTATGACGTGGAAATGTATTGCAGCCAAATTATCTCTAAACGCATGTTGATTATAAATGTGGAGGGAAAACCCGAAGGACCTAGAGGAAAATCCACGCGACCACGAGGAGAGAGAACATGCAAACTCCAAATATCCAACAGCCGTCACGGTCGGGATCGAATCCACGACCTCCTGTATATCAGGTGAGGTAGTTAACATCTCCTAGCCACCGTGGCGCCCGTCCTACGCTAGATCTCACAGCTGCTGCTACTGCTGCACAGCTGAGAGACGACCTCCCAACATCTTGCCCTGACCAGGGCTGCCACCTTTCCCGCAGATTAAACCGAGACTTATTTATCGGTCACAGATACCGATCCCAAAACTGCGCGGTTCAAACCCGCACAGGTGGCAACCCAAGGGGGTGGATGAGTGGGTGTGTTGGAGAGTAAACCCACAACATCTTCTTGGTTCTTACGGTAAAGTCACGTAGAAGGGAAATAATAAAATAATAAAACATAATAAAATACAATTCTCACGACGTTTCGGCCACAACGCAAGCAGCCGTCCTCAGGTGAAGAACAGGGCTGTCGGAAAGACTGCGTCTGAATTCAGACGAGAATTATATTTTATTATGTTTTTTTTTATTATTTCCCTTCTACGTGACTTTACCGTAAGAGCCAAGAAGATGAATCCCTGCAGTCACGAAAGCTTTAAATCGAAATTTAAACCCACAACAATTACAATTTGAGTACGACATTGCGCTGGTGATTACAACCAGCTTCATCGGGCGATTCGTCAGAATTGCCATTGCCTGCGTGGTCAATATTGGTCACGAAAGCCTACATGTTAAACCGAGTGTGGGTTGAATTACTAAGTGACTTGGCAGACGAATGAACGAGTGGGTGAGTTGGTGACTGAGATGCCACCTTTCCCAGTGGACCAAACCGGGCCACACCACTCGACCAGCGCGAGGTCCATTATCAGAACCACGAAACTTCACTGCGCCGCCTCTTCGCCCACAATCGACGCCGCGCCCTTCTGGATCACCGCAGCAGCAGCAGCAGCCCTCACTCCACGCCACGAATACAAACGGAAGCGAGAGATGGAAGCGAAAGTCTGGACTGCGGCAAACGTCTCACACAGGAGCCTACCGTTGAAGCTCACCCCGCCCCCCCTCCCCCGCTCGGTTTTCCAACCTTCCAATCGTCGACCATCGACCCAAGCAGGGACAGGGCCCCCACGTGGCAGTCGCGGCAACCCGATGCCACAAAGTGCGCCATCAAAGATTCGGCAGCACTGCGAGTGTGCGGACACAAAATCCCAAAACCATCGGGACCACATTGTAGACGCGCCACCGCGGCTGCTTTAGCTCCTCTAAAGAAGGAACGGACGAGACCCCACCCCACCCACTCCGCTGCTGAACAGACAATAGAGTGGACAACAACATCTAAAATTACATCTTTCATCTGCCCACTATTAATCCATGCGAAAGAAGAAGACTGCAATGGGATTGAGCGCAGCAACATGGGTACAAATCACCTCCTGTTGCCACCGGTGTGACAAGAAAGCGGCCCTGTCCCATACTGGTGGCAACCCCTGGCCCTGGCGGTCTCCCCACCACCCCCGGTCTCACGTCTCTCCCCCCGCCCCGACTCGGTCACCGGACTCAACAACTACTGGCCACACCTCGCAGAAAGCCCCTCTCCCCACCCCCCCCCCGAACCTACAACACCTGGCCAGCCCTGCCTATGGCCAAATCGTGGCTACAGCATCCACCGCGTGCGATTGCTGCTGCTGCTGTTGGGGTTGCTGTTGCAGGGCCGTGTGATGCATGGACAGAAGGCCATGCCCTCCCCTGTACCACTCTTGCCCTCCCGACACCCTGGCGTGGAATGACACCTGAGCTCCCGGGCTGGAGGCCACGGCGTGGGCGCTGAAGCCGTGATTGTATCGCGGCAAAGTGTGTGTTGTGGCCGTAGTGGTGGTGGTGGCGGTGGTGGAGAGAGGAGGTGGGTACAGGTGGTGGTGATGAGCATGGTGCGGATGAAGGAGGTGGTGTGGTGGTTGTTGCTGCTGCTGCTGGTGGTTGTGGGGGTGATGTTGGTGGTGCTGTTGTTGGTGGTGGTGTGGGGGGTGATGGTGGTGTGCGTGGTGATGGTGGTGCGGGTGTGGGTAGATTGGTGGAACAACTCCAGCGCAGGGAGGGACGATTTTATTCATGGCGCGCTCCTGCTTGCGAAACTTCGCTCGGCGGTTTTGGAACCACACCTGGAAACAACAACAATAATAACATCGCTGGAATCAGTTATCGGCAAGTCCGCTCAGCTCCACATCTTTCTGTACCGCATCAGCCCATCTCTTCTCTAGCCGACACACGTGTACACATATGACTGTAGCTCGTAGTGTGTGCGCCAGTGTCTGTGTGTGTTTGTCTTTGTGGTATGCAGCGGTTAGCGCCCTGCGCTACGAGCCCGGCGCCCCGGGTTCGATTGCCGCTCACGGCCAACACCGATGACGATTATTTGAACCGGTCCTGGGCCTCCCCTAGATCGACTCGGCCTCAAATGAGTAGCTGGTGCGTTGTGGTAAACATCGCCACTGGGGAAACAAAGGCGGTCAGGCGTGGTGCTAGCCACCCACCCGCTCGTGTGCCGTGCCGGCCTTCATAGGTGCTCGCTAACAGCACTTGCCCCAAAAGTCTGTCAAGGCTATACCGGGGGATATGTGTCTTTGTTTTGTTGCATTACAGGGCATGAACGTGAGCGCGTTGCATGCCGTGTGCGTATGTGTTTTCGTGGGGAGCGGTGGCGCAGTGGTTAGCATATTTGGCAACTTCACCTGTCAACAGCAACAAAACCCAACTCTTTGGTTCTTTCGGTAAAGTCACGTAGGTATAAAATAAAACAAATTTTAAATATTTTTTTTTTTAATCAAATATGTTTTTCTTTTCTTTTATAGCTACGTGACTTTACCGAAAGAACCAACGAGTATGGATTCCTGCAGTCACGAAAACTTCAAATCAAGATTAAAACCCTGCTCCTCCTTCCGATCTTAATTTTAGAACTTGATATGCTAATTTTTCTAACCCCCCTCCCTCTCTCTGCCTCCGCCCCCCCTCTGTCTATTTAAGGCCACCCCACAGAGACGATCACCCCTCTCTGTCACCTGTGTTGCTCTCGCTATGTATGCATCTTGTGATATCTGTCTGCTAATATGTCTGTCTATAGTTTTCTGGTTAGATATTATGTCGCTATTTCATTATACCTGATGATGATTGCTTGTGTTGCAATCGAAACGTCGTATTCTATTATTTAATTTAATTTATTATTTTATCTTTAGACGTGACTTAACCGAAAGAACCAAATAATAAAAAATTCCTCCTTCCGACGCAGATATTTTTTTGTTATTCCGTGAATAATCATTTTTTTTGGGTTCGTTTATGCTGAACCGCGCACACCTAATCACGTCGTCACCTGGATGCGGGCCTCGTTGAGTTTCGTGTCGTTGGCGAGCTCCTCCCGGTGGTAAATGTCCGGGTAGTGGTTCCTCCCGAACGCGCTCTCCAGCTTCCCCAGCTGCTCGGCCGAGAAGGTGGTGCGGTGACGGCGCCGAGCCGGCGTGGAGGGATAGCGACCGGCTGCGTCGCCTTGCGTGGCCGCTTGCTGCTGTTGTTGCTGTTGTTGTTGTTGCTGCTGCTGCTGCTGTTGCTGCTGTCCGTCGCAACACGGAGCAATTGCCGCCAGGAGAGGCTTCTTGATGAATGCCACCTCGAGCCCTGCAGAGGGGAACGAGAAGATGCGTCGGATAATTAGGCGATGACTACTGTGCATTGTTCGATCGATACGTCAAATCAATAATTGCACAAACGACGAACGATTCATTTCACGTTGGCGAGTCGGGCCCACTGGTCGGCCAAACGAGGTCTCGATTCATCGCGCAACTGATCGCAATCGCCCGCGGCTGCTGTTGTCCACGTCCGGGGGAGCGGGTCGACGCCGAAAAGGGGGGCGTCTGAAAGGCCTCCACCCCAGTCGGCGGCGTGGAAGTTCAACCACAGTTATCAAAAATCTCGTGCACGATGGCATTCGTCTCTACGAGCAGCCTTGGGGGGGGGGGGGGCTAAGGGGCAGCTCTCCCTTCGCGGCACAACGATGCCTGGATGGGTGATGGTCACGCATAAGCGGTGTCACGGACTGCTGCGGCTCTGCGGGTCGCGGAGCGCAGTGTGGCACGCCGTTGTACTGCACCTCTATGCTCCCACTGCCATTTTCCCCGCCATCATCAAGCCGCACTGATCGGCGTGGTGAAGTATGGTCCAATAATCCACCACGACCCGCACGGCGTGGGGAGGCGCTCATCCAGCAGTAGAGTGAAAAAACGGTTGCGCGCGTACAAGCTGTGACACGTTGCTGTGCAATGGATAGACTCGTCATCGCCATCAATGGATGTCTCTTTAATTAACAGGTGTGAGTGGGGGTCTCTGTAGCTCACAGGTCTCTATGAGAGTGAGTGGAGGTCTCTGTAGCTCACAGATCTCTATGAGAATGAGTGGAGGTCTCTGTAGCTCACAGGTCTCTATGAAGGTGAGTGGCGGTCTCTGTAGCTCACAGATCTTTATGAGAGTGAGTGGAGGTCTCTGTAGCTCACAGATATCTATGAGAGTGAGTGGAGGTCTCTGTAGCTCACAGATATCTATGAGAGTGAGTGGAGGTCTCTGTAGCTCACAGATATCTATGAGAGTGAGTGGAGGTCTCTGTAGCTCACAGGTCTCTATGAGAGTGAGTGGAGGTCTCTGTAGCTCACAGATATCTATGAGAGTGAGTGGAGGTCTCTGTAGCTCACAGATCTCTATGAGAATGAGTGGAGGTCTCTGTAGCTCACAGATCTTTATGAGAGTGAGTGGAGGTCTCTGTAGCTCACAGGTCTCTATGAGAGTGAGTGGAGGTCTCTGTAGCTCACAGGTCTCTATGAGGGTGAGTGGAGGTCTCTGTAGCTCACAGGTCTCTATGAAGGTGAGTGGCGGTCTCTGTAGCTCACAGATCTTTATGAGAGTGAGTGGAGGTCTCTGTAGCTCACAGATATCTATGAGAGTGAGTGGAGGTCTCTGTAGCTCACAGATCTCTATGAGAATGAGTGGAGGTCTCTGTAGCTCACAGATCTTTATGAGAGTGAGTGGAGGTCTCTGTAGCTCACAGGTCTCTATGAGGGTGAGTGGAGGTCTCTGTAGCTCACAGATCTTTATGAGAGTGAGTGGAGGTCTCTGTAGCTCACAGGTCTCTATGAGAATGAGTGGAGGTCTCTGTAGCTCACAGATCTTTATGAGAGTGAGTGGAGGTCTCTGTAGCTCACAGATCTCTATGAGGGTGAGTGGAGGTCTCTGTAGCTCACAGATCTTTATGAGGGTGAGTGGAGGTCTCTGTAGCTCACAGGTCTCTATGAGGGTGAGTGGAGGTCTCTGTAGCTCACAGATCTTTATGAGGGTGAGTGGAGGTCTCTGTAGCTCACAGGTCTCTATGAGGGTGAGTGGAGGTCTCTGTAGCTCACAGATCTTTATGAGGGTGAGTGGAGGTCTCTGTAGCTCACAGATCTTTATGAGGGTGAGTGGAGGTCTCTGTAGCTCACAGATCTCTATGAGGGTGAGTGGAGGTCTCTGTAGCTCACAGATCTTTATGAGGGTGAGTGGAGGTCTCTGTAGCTCACAGGTCTCTATGAGGGTGAGTGGAGGTCTCTGTAGCTCACAGATCTCTATGAGGGTGAGTGGAGGTCTCTGTAGCTCACAGGTCTCTATGAGAGTGAGTGGAGGTCTCTGTAGCTCACAGGTCTCTATGAGAGTGAGTGGAGGTCTCTGTAGCTCACAGATATCTATGAGGGTGAGTGGAGGTCTCTGTAGCTCACAGATATCTATGAGAGTGAGTGAAGGTCTCTGTAGCTCACAGGTCTCTATGAGAGTGAGTGGAGGTCTCTGTAGCTCACAGATATCTATGAGAGTGAGTGGAGGCCTCTGTAGCTCACAGGTCTCTATGAGAGTGAGTGGAGGTCTCTGTAGCTCACAGGTCTCTATGAGAGCGAATGGAGGCCTCTGTAGCTCACAGGTCTCTATGAGAGTGAGTGAAGGTCTCTGTAGCTCACAGGTCTCTATGAGAGTGAGTGGAGGCCTCTGTAGCTCACAGGTCTCTATGAAGGTGAGTGGAGGTCTCTGTAGCCCACAGGTCTCTATGAGACCTAACGAGGTCTACCCAGGATAATGGAGCTCGATGCAGCTGAATGGGGGCGCACTGCACACACTCTGAGCCAATCTCGCCCTCCTCTTCCTCCTTCTCCTCTCACGAAAAGAGCGAGCGAGCGAGAGGGAAACAATCCCACGACCCAAATTAATCAACACGGAATCTCCCCCGCATTAGAGGGAATGTTGCCGGGCTCTGTTCGGCGTTCATGCTTCTGTCAGGGGCCATAGAGAGAGAAAAGCCACAGCATTAACTCAGACGCCCGCCCCCCTTGAGCCACACACACACACGGGCACAAAAGGTAAAGACCCCCCGTGTAGCCTACACAGAGCGTTGGGGGCAAGTTCTCTTTAACGAGCACCTTTTGAAGGCCCGTAGGGCACATACGACGGGGGTGGGTGCGGCAAGAATCCACGCGCGACCGCCTTTGTCTCCCCAGTGCTGACGTCTACCACAACCGCGCCAGGATGCTCATTTGGGGCTGAGTCGACCCTGGCGGGGTGCAGGACGGATTCAGATAATCGCCACATGATGCTGGTGGCCGAGTTTGTGCGCGCGTTGAATTTGTTTGGGCACCGTTCGTAGCCAGCCGCGCTCATCGGAGGCGCCGGTGGCCACGTGTTTCTGCAATCTCCAGGGGAGCCCGGGCGATCGTGTTTGGAGCGAAGCGATTACTGCGTCACCGCTGGACCTACAGTGAACGAGGTCCGTCGATGCTGAAACACCCGCACGGCGATTATGATACGGGGCGCTCCAATAATAAAACAAATGTTAACACTTTTATGGGACTATCGTTTTTTGAATGGGAAAATAACAATGGAACGTGATAACAAATGTACGTTAATGGCTTTTGGCGTCCTCTGGTCTAAACACCGTTTGAGATGAGGCTCAAAAGAAAGCTGTCTCTAGTGTGCGAACCAATCAGTTTTAAAGACAATGCATATATTATCAGAGTGTGTTTTTGATTTGCATTCTGACCACAAGCATTGTGGTTAATGCAGACATGATTCCTTGTAAAAGACGGGTTTTTGTTGCCAGAAAACCTATTCTCGGCTTCAAAAAAGCCAAAGAGTCTCCCGCTTGTCCGCGATCATTGTTACCGCGTGCACGCAGCACATTTCTCGTGGTGTTTGTTGCAAATTTATCGGAAGTGTCAACAACAACAAAACATTTTTTAGAACCCCGTACCTCGTGGCTAGGCCTTAGGACCGGCTCAGACATCGCCGTGCGCGGAACTCAAACTCGGGTCGCCGGGGTTCGTAGCACGAGCGCGCTAACCACTCTGATGCACGAAAAAGACAAAGACCCCCCCCCACCCCGTGTAGCATTTGTTTTGTTTTTGCAAGACTGCTGGGGCAAGTGCTGTTGTTGTTGTACGCTACACGCAGCGAGCGCACTCGGGAGATTTATTCGCCGGCGTACTTGTTTGCACCTGCGCACACCTGTACAGGTGTGTGCTCAGGTGCGCACACACCTGTACAGGCCGGGTGGTCTGGTATCCTGTTCTCTGAGCGCGGAAGGGAAGAAGCAGAAGAAGAAAAAAAAATCAATTAAATAAAGAATGAAAGTGCGAGGCTGCCTGAAATCTTTGTCGGATTTGAGCAGAGAGAGGTAATTAATTAGGGGCAGAGTTGTATGTTTGGTGGCGGCCGCGACTGTTCGCATACTTGCAATGAAACGCGATACACGCACACAAAAGACAAATATCCCCGCCGTTAGAGCCTTCAACAACAACAGACACAAAAAACACGTGGGGGGGCAAGTGCCGTCAGCGAGCACCTACGACGGCAGACGAGGGGGTGGGTGGCCAGGACTCGGAGGAAAATCCACGCGAGCACGGCGAGAGAGAGAGAGAGAGACACCGCAAACTCCAAACATACAGCAGCAGGTGTCATGGTCGGGATCGGGATCGAAGCCACGACCTCCTGTATACCAGGCGAGGTAGGTAACATCTCCTAGCCACCGTGATGATGATGATGAGAAAGAGACACCGAAAACTGAAAATATACAGCAGGCGTCGGGATCTGGATCTAATCCACGACCTGCGGTATACCAGGTGAGGTAGTTAACATCTCCTAGCCACCGTGGCGCCCCACACACGAAGACAAGGATCCCCCGTATCCCCGTATAGCTCTAACATGCTATAGGAGCCAGTGCTGTTAGCGAGTAGCACCTATGAAGGACGGCACACGAGGAGTGGGTGGCCAGCACCACGCCCGGCCACCTTTGTCTCCCCAATGGTGATTTTAACACACGCCACCGGGTAGTTATATGAGGCTGAGTCGACCTAGGGGAGGCCCAGGACCGGAGCATATAATAGTCACTGGTGTTGACCGTGAGTGGGAATCGAACCCGGGTGTACGGATTCGTAACGCAGCGTGGCGCTAACCACTACACTACCGCTCCACACACCGACACAAAAGATAACAAAGATCTCCCGTGTAGCCTTAACAGCCTGTAGGGGCAAGTGCTGTTAGCGAGCACCTATGAATGTCGGAACGGTACACGAGGGGGTGGGTGGCCAACACCACGCCCGATCGCCTTTGTCTCTCCAGTGGCGATGTTTACACACCGCACCAGTTACTCATTTGAGGCTGAGTCGACCTAGGGGAGGCCCAGGACCGGCTCAGACAATCGTAACCGGTGTTGGCCGTGAGCGTGAATCGAACCCGGGACGCCGGGTTCACAGCGCAGCGCGCTGACCGCTGCACCACCGCTCCCCACACCGACACGCGCACACACGCGCGCGCGCACTGCCCTCTCACGATGACATCTCATACCCAGAGTCGAGCCCCCCACTTGTCCCCGGCCCCCCTCGCCCATGAACTCGGCTCCCGGAGGCTCCTCGTTGCCGCTCGGCTTCTCGTGGAGCGCAGTGCCTCCCGGCTCCTCCAGCTTGGCGTGCAGGAACATCTGGGTAACGACATCGTTAGCCTGGTTAGCGCACGAAGACGACGATGATGACGATGATGATTGCGGTGGGAATGAACACACGTGCCGTATGTATGTTCATCTTCTTGGTTTTTTCGGTAAAGTCACGTAGAAGGGAAGTAATAAAATAATAAAAATAAAACATAATAAAATAATTCTCACGACGTTTCGGCCACAACGCAAGCAGCCGTCCTCATGTGAAGAATGAGGACGGCTGCTTGCGTTGTGGCCGAAACGTCGTGAGAATTATTTTATTATGTTTTATTTTTATTATTTTATTACTTCCCTTCTACGTGACTTTACCGAAAGAACCAAGAAGATGAATCCCTGCAGTCACGAAAGCTTTACATCGAAACGTATGTATGTTGTGAACCTCTTTGGCGCCGTACGTAGCCAACCGCGCTAATCGGAAGTGCGGGGGAAGGACAACACAAACTAAACACCAAAAGCAGTTCGAAAATAAATTAGTTTGTCAATATAGGTGATTTAAAAGTGCATAGCTTCAGCGGCGTCTTAATATCGTGAAAGGAAGAGCGTTCCAGACGGCCGCAGAAGCGCATCCCAAAGCGCGCAGCGACGTTCTTTACACGAATACATCAACAGTTGGACAACGACGATGATTGTCAAAGATCGCAATTCACCCATCCGTCAGTCTCCCTGCCATATACTCCGTCTCTACACTTCAAGAAAAAAACTAAACAAAGTGATTCTCACCCAACCTATCAGCTGCACGGCCGTCGGGGAGTGCGTAATTCCAGCTGCATCGATCCAAGACGAGCAAAACCTCACGATCAGTTTTCGGAAAGGGCTGATTTCGACATTCACTGTATCATCCGCAGCAGCAGCAGTCAGGCTTTGCTTGAACCCGTGCTAGCGAACAGCATTGGTTCAATGCTGTTCGTGATTGCATCGTTACGGATAACATGTACAGAACGTTTCGGGCAAGCAGTCTTTTGCAGAGCAGAGAAGAGGTGGGGGGGGGGGGCAGGAAAATTGACTGACCGGTGTTTGGAGATGTCAGTTTACACTGTGCCAGGATGACCCAGAACCGGTTTGGAAATCACTGGCCACGGCTGTTAGCCGTTGAACGGGAGTCTAACTGAGGTGGTCAGCATCACAGCGAGGCGCGCTCATCACCACTGCACCATCGCTCTGACGGTGGAGGGATGGAGGGGAGGGAGGGGGACCTTTGGCACGGTAACGGAATCACCGGTGCAAAGCAGGCCAATTGAGCGACCCTATTAAGCGAGTCTCATAAAAGATGCATGGCACGACAGCGTGCATGGTAAACAAACTTTATGTTAAACGATCAACACAAAGAGTGGCGGCTATACGATCTGCTTTGTTTATCTCGCATTCTGCTCTCGCTACCCCCCCCTCCCTCTACCTCCACACCCGGTGCCCCCCTCTGCAAATGCCCCCCCCCCCCTTCGTCCACATGTTCCGATGTGCGTCTCGCGACGACGGCGACGACGATGCGCTCGAGCGAAGAGAATTCGCTTGCGGAGACTTAACTCCGTGCCACCTTGGAGTTCCGCTGGGAGCCAGGAGGAGTCGTTGTATCACGTGGCTCAGAGCACACGTGGATCCAACGTTAGCGGCATTGGGCAGAACGCGGTGGCGTAGATGTTAACTCCCTCGGCTGATATACAGGAGGTCGTTGCGTTTGATCCCGACCCTGGCGCCTGCTGTATATGTGAAGTTTGCATGCTTTCTCTCTCTCTCTCTCGCTCTCTCAGTGGTCGCGTGGATTATTCTACGGGTCCTCCGGGTTTTTCCCTCCACGTTTAGAATGAACGTGCGTTTGGAGAGTATTTGGCTGCTATAAATGTCCACGTGATAAGCCACTTCGTTGAGCTATCATGTGTGGCTAGGTTGCTTCCGAAGAAGCGCTGTGTAGCTCAGTGAGCCCTACCTGCTAAAATAAAGAATACACGTTTAGTAATCATTTAGTTTGTAGATTAACACGTGTCTCAGAGAACATCATCACGGTGGCTAGGTGGTGGTTTCACACGCCGCGCGAGGTACTCAGCAAACACTGAGTTGGCCTATAAGGGGGGTAAGCCCCTGGCGACCGGTTCGGATATCACTCTAAGAGCGGCTAGTCAGAGTGAAGGCACCTTCTGCCAGCAGGTAGGGCGAGCGAGCAATTGCAGGGTTGCGCCTTCACCCGTGCTAGAGTGCAGGAGGCTTTTGAAATAAAAGCCCTTGCTCCTTCATGCACAGGTTCACGTTCTTATTTATGACGCTTCTTTACACAGGAAAGTCCTCGCTGAGTCTCATGGCTCTTTATAAAGGGTGCTTTAAAAAAATGTTAACACTTACATGGGACTATCGTTTCTGTTGGAAAAAGAACGGATAATACGCTGCAACGTGATAACAAATGTATGTTAACATATTCCTGCGGATGGAGCTGGTAGGAACGTTGGGTTGCTCAGTCAATGGCCAGGGTCAACGGCGGCGTGGTGTATTCCGCAAATATGCCCGACTGTGAGGGCGGGCACAAGCCGGTGTGAGTAGGTCAAACGTTGAGTTTTATAAGGGCACCACGGGGTGACCAGCCCCTCCCCACCCAGCCCCACCCCTCCCACCCCCACCCAGCGCCACCCTCCCCACCCAGTCCCTCCCCACCCAGCCCCTCCCCACCCTCTCCACCCAGCCCCACCCTCCCCACCCAGCCCCTCCCCACCCTCCCCACCCAGCCCCTCCCTCGCCCCCCACCCAGCCCCTCCCTGCACGACGGACACAATAATCCCCTGTGGGCTGGTGTAACCAGGAGGTTCCTACCAGTAACAGCTTCAAAAATCCAAAGAGTCTCCACTTGTTCGCCATCATTGTCAACGCTTGCCTGGAATTTTCTCCAGGTGATCTCCAGAGCCCCGAGGCGCATTTCTTGCAGTATTGTTGCAAATTCTCAGAAGTGTTAAAAACAAAATTTTAAAGCACCCTGCACTTGTGCACGATGTGTTGTTGTCTTTTTTTGGTGCAGAATAGGGCGATGACTGTTGCTGCTGTGTGCGCGTGTAATTCCAAATGGAGCAATCTCCGGTGTGATTTTCCGAATTTTGGCAAAATTGGTAACCATAACGCAAGCCGGCACACAATGAGAATACACTTTCGAACGACCTCACGGGATCTTCGACGTGCACTGTGAATCAGACGGAGCGCAGTATTGTGATTATTATTAACACGATGGTCAATACACACAGCGCAGTATTAACCGGGGTTGGCCGCTTAATTCGAACCGCGAAGCACTGCGACTAGCGGCGAACGCGCGGCCGCTATGCCACGTGACCACCCCATGTGTACGTGCGCAATTGACACGTGCTCTTGGGTTAGGCCACGTGGTACTCGTTGTATTCCAAATTTCTTGTCGTTAGCCTTCCACCACCCGACACGAATGCTAGGTTCACACAGTTGTTGTTATTGTTGTTGTTAATAGGTTGCCCAAGGCATTGATCAAATTGTGAGCGATACGGCTCCGGCTCATATTCGAACCTTTCACGACTGAATTGAACAACAACAACAACATGGTCATCATCAGGCGGTGAGCTCGGAGAATCAAGATTGACGACGGTCAGAATTTGACCAATACATTGGCACGGTATGAGCATTAATCAGAATCGGACTCTTTATTTAGACTGGAGGAATCCGATGAGCTATGAAGCTTTTATTTTTTTCAGATGTTTCAGTAGGGGCGAGTCCGAAAGTTACAACAACAACAACAACGACACAAAAACCGACGGGAGTGCAGAGTGAGCATGTCACTAAAATACATAAATAAAAATAAAGTATAAATTGCAAAAGTGTATCAATTCCTGCTGATTATTCAACAATAAATGCAAGCTTGGGCAAGGCAGCAAAACAACAACAGTCACAGACCACAGCAAGATAACAATACACGGTCCCTCAATAGAATTGCACTTTACATAACATATTCATAATATTGTTGTGACCGTGGCAATCTTGTCCGGTGGTGGAGGGTTCACGACAATAATACCACGTGACCTTACAACATATGGATCGGTGTACGCGTGCGGGGCTGCGAGAAACCTCTGCGCTTTGAATATGCATGGGTCGGCACACAGATGCACACATTGATTGCATACACAAACACATACATTGCATACATAAACACATACATTACATACATAAACACATACATACATATATTCAGCACACATACACAAAGCATCCCCTCCCCCACCCTCTCCTCCTCGCCCCCCCCCCCCCCCCCCTTTTTTATCCTCATCGACTGCTAGGCCAAGTGCTGTCAGCGAGCATCTATTAAGGGCGGAACGACGGACGTGGCGTGGCCAGTATTAGTCCCGACCGTCTTTGTATCCCCGCTACTGATGGTTTTATCACACGAACCAGACGCAAACCACTGTGCCACCACTATTCGTGTATATACGCAATCCATGCATTTGTAGTGACTGTACTTATCACTCGTGAGGTGCACACAGTGACAAGGACAGTCGCTACACATGTGAGAATAGCATTCGTTCATAATGAAGATGATGCTGGATATAAATACCAGCGAAACGCCGGACTCAAACATGTAAATGATGTTGATTCACTCTTCAACACACCGGTGGGCTAAAGTAGTGAACTTTTTTGTAAACGTGACACATTTTTTACTGTTTGGCCTTATCGGGTGGTGGAGGGTTTACGACACATTTATAAATAACGCGATCTAAAGCAAAAACCTTTACTGTGAATAATATTGGACGCGAAATCCTACGTGTTAAACTGGCATTCATTTATCGATAGCAATGTGGTGGTGGTGGTTGTTCGTTTTTGTTTTTGTTGTTTAAACGGAGTGAGAAGTCACGAGACCAGGGTAGGAACCACGAGTGACCTCGGTTCTCATGAAATTGACGAAAGAAAAAATCAAAACAACTCAAAATAAACGAAGCAAATGGACATCAGACTGCTAGGCCAAGTAACTTGAGAAGTTGAAAATTTCTCAGGAAGTTACAAATTCGATCCTCTCAAGTGCGACACTCTGTCTGTCGCGTGAGTAGCCGAGGTATAGATTCTCAGTCAGACCGATCACAGCACGATTGGGACATTAAGTTACGAACACGCTAAACGAATAGAGAGGTGGGAGGGGGTTGACCATTGTACGAGCGTGTAAACAGACGTTGATTGATCATACGCCGTCAGAATGGAACCTCACGTGAAATGATCACACAATCGACAGTTGACCATCGCAGGGTGGCTGTGGCCTGATGAAGCTCGTTCTAATTACTGGCGAAACGACGTACTCAGATTGTAATCGTTGTGGATTTGCTCTCCAACACACCGGTGTTGCTGTACTAGTAACGAATTGGCCACGTATTGTTTACGTGATAAACATTACGAATTGGCTGTGTCGGGTGGTGGCGGGTTTAACGACACGTTTATATTTACACGATCTAACCCAAAAAAATTATATTATGCATGATATTGGTCGCGAAAGCCAACGTGTTAAAATCACAGGGTGATTTAGATGTGAGAGGAACCACCGACTTTGTTTGAAGGGGTGGAATCCCACGTGGTTTGTGGGATTAAGCAGGGGCGGTTTCTTCATTAGGGCGATTGGGCGACGCACCACCAATGTCATTCAACCACAGAGTCACGCGAGCCGTCACTGTCAGCCTCTGGATATAGTCCAATCAGCGTCATGTCACGTTCTGTGGAGTACCGCCTCTTTTTGGGCGATTTCACTCTGGCTGAGAATCGCTCAGAGTGGCCCCATAGACTTACATTCAAAGATGTTTTTTTTCGAACGGGGGGCGCTGCAATGCATTCTCTATGGCTTCCGGGAGGGCTCGCACTAACGTGCTTACGTCATCATACGTAAGCACGTTTCATCCAACAATATTATTTATCGCCACCTAGTGGAATCTTTAATAAAATAAACTTGAGTGGTTTGTTTTAATAGTGAGTATAGAAACAAACAAGATGTATTGTAAGAGTCACTTTATTTTTCATTAATATTAAAGAAGTGAAGTTGCCTTTACATGCTTAAGCTGTTAATTTTTCCTTTGCATGGGTGGACCTTATCCTTATAAATCATCCAGACATTTGCCCCCCCTGAGAGATTTTGCAGGAGCCGCCACTGGGATTAAGGCGAAGTATACAAAGACAAAAGATCCCCCTCGTATAGCCTCAACAGGCTGTTGGGGCAAGTGCTGTCAGCGAGCATCTATGAAGACGGGCACGGCACAAGAAGGGGTGGGTGGCCAGCACCACGCCCGGTCGCCTTTGTCCCCCGAGTGGAAATATTTACACACTGCACCAGGTACTCATTTGACGCTGAGTCGACCTAGGCAGTTCCAGCACCGGTTGAGATAATTGTCACCGGTGTTTGGCCGTGAGAGGGAATCGAACTCGGGTCGCTAGGTGCTGTGGCGCAGCGCGCTAACCACGACACCACCGCTCTCCACAAATGTAGTACACAACAACAACAACCGACATTCGCCACTAAGTAGCGGTAATGTCACCACGGCGCTTGTGCCAGGCTAGGTGCACGTCGAGGCCACGCGAAGTGTCGAACGCCCGCTGGCAGGAGGTCACGGGACAGACCCAGCAGGTGCCATGGGTTGTCTGACTGAGATGGAGTTCGCACATACATATTCACTCGCACGCAGATACAATACACGCGATGCCTGAATACAAGTATCAGGTGCACACGCAACAACTATATAAATATACAAAGACAAAGATCCACTGTGTAGCCTGCCACAAACTGTGGGTGCAAGTGCTGTTAGCGAGACCCTATTAAGGCCGGTACGTCGAACGGAGGAGTGGGTGGCCAGCACCACGCCCGGCCGCCTTTGTCTCTCCAGTTCTTATGTTCGCAAATCGCAGCAGATAGGCAAAGATAAATATCCCCCGTATAGCCTGCAACAGACTGTTGAGGCTGAAAAAAAATGTATTATTGATGATATTGGTCGCGAAAGCCTACGTGTTAAACTGTTGGGACAAGCGCTGTTAGCGAGCACCTATATGAAGGCCGGCACAGCGCACAAGGGGGTGGGTGGCCAACACACCACGCCCGGCCGCCTTTGTCTCCCTCGCGGCGATGTTTACACACCGCACCAGGTACGTATTTGAGGCTGAGTCGACCTAGGGAAAGCCCAGGACCGGTTCAGATAATCGTCACCGGTGTTGGCCGTGAGCGGGAATCGAACCCGGCGAGCCGGGGATCGTAGCGCAGCGCGCTAACCGCTACACTACCGCTCACCACACGCGTGCATACACACACACATGTACATACATCTAAACACACACACATGTACCTACATTTAAACACACACGCATGTGCATACATTTAAACATACACCCATGCACATACATCTAAACACACACGTACACACACACACGCATGTACATACATCTAAACACACACACGCATGTACACACATCTAAACACACACACGTGCATACATTTAAACACACACGCATGTACATACATCTAAACACACACGTACACACACACGCATGTACCTACATTTAAACACACACACAATTGTACCTTGACGTCGATTAGTGGCGATGAGTTGGGTGGCGTAAGTAGCTGCGTAAGATTGTTTTTTCTATATAAAATGTGTGTACATGCATATCGACATATACATGAAGATAATGTCTAAATTATGCTGTATCCCGGCCGCCTTTGTCTCCCCAGTGCTGATGTCGTGAGTAGTGCAACTGATGTCTAAGCCGCTCGACACGAGACTCGACAATCGGCTAGAACTTAAAACTAAAATAGAGACAGAGGTCACCCGTGTAGTCTGCACAGACTGTTGGGGCAAGTGCTTTTAACGATCACCCTTGCAGGCCGGTAGGCCGCCCTAGTTGAGTAATATAGCAGCCGGCGTTTGTCTCCATAGTTCTGATGTGGCGAGATTGGCTGCGTACGGTGCGAAAGAAGTTCAACATACACGCTGCACGTACGCTGTGCACACACCACACTGCATGGGACGCGTCTCCAGATTGCGATTTTGCGATGTACCGCTGATGTTACGCGCGGCCGGGCATATCGAACCAGGCTGGGTTCCGCATGGGTTCGTAGCGCAGTGCGCTAACCAGTGCGGCCACCGCTCTCCAAACCACAGCCGATGTGAACACGAGACCGCGCGCTCGAAGGGAAAGTGGCAGCGGTTTCGCGAGCTCCGCTGCGAGCTTACCGCGGGCTTTAGCGTCGGGCTCCGAGCGTGGCGAATTACTCGGTTCACCCTGAACGATGATGGGTGGTGGTAGAGGGCGTTGAGCGTGCGACGCAACGGGTTGTTTTGACTTTAGCCTGAGCCGGCTCCGTGACCAAAATCATTCATCAGCGCACGCGGCGCCGTTAATTTCTGGGGGGGGGGGGCCCAAAATATTCGTATTGTTTTTTTTAAATTACGGAACTTTTATTTGTCAGCATAATTTCGACCTTATGTCTAGATTTGAAGCTTTCGTGACTGCAAGGATTCATATTCTTAGGTTTTTTTCGGTAAAGTCACGTAGGTAAAAAATTAAAATTAATAAAAGTAAAATAAAAATCACGACGTTTCGGAGGCAACACAAGCTTCCGTCTTCAGGTGGAACCGTCACAGCACGATTGCTGAAACCTAAGAATATCGACCTTATGTGTACAAACCCCCCCCCCCCCGCCTGCCCAGCTCAACCGCCGAGCGAGATGTTAACGCCCTCGCCTGGTATGCAGGTAGTCCGTGAGTTCGATCGCGACCCTGACGCCTGATGCATTTGTGGATTTTTTGCGGCGTCTCTCCGCCTACTGCGGGGGGTTTCCCCTCGACTTTTAGAAACACGCGCTTCGAACATTTGGCTGCTGAACATGTCCACACGGTGATGAAGCCCGCTTCGTCGAGCTATCATTTGTTGTAGCCAGTTCGCTTCTGAAAAAGGAGCCGTATAGCTCAGAGGGCCTTACCTGGTACAATAAAAAAAATAGTTAAATGAACATTGCCTCCCCCGGCCCCGGTATAGTTTGTATATGTTCACGCTCAGACGTTCCCCACTCTCTCAACCTGTGTGTGTGTACTGGGTAGACATTCTCGTTCTGTATTACCTTGCCTATTACATTGCCTATGACTTCTCTAGATTATATAATGCATGCGTTGCTTATGACTTCCTGTTATCTATAACACATCTACATTCCCTGTATATATACAGTAATCGACAATCCATAGACAAACCATAGATTGTATATGACTGTGCCTTGGATATAATACATATACGTATGCTCTGTATATATACGTGGACAGTCATTGACAATAGATGCATCCCTTCTACGTGACTTTACCGAAAGAACCAAGAAGATGAATCCCTGCAGTCACGAAAGCTTTAAATCGAAATAGATGCATTCTCTATGACTCTGTCTTATCTTTAACATATATACATATAAAGTCGTAGACAATGCACAGATTGTCTATGCCAGTCCGAGACAATATATCCATATTCTCTCAATGCGTTTTCTCTATATAACAAATACGCATGCTCTGTATATATACACATAGGCAATACACGCATTGTGTATGACTGTGTCTTATCTATAACATATATAAATGTTCTCTATGTATATATATACATTATTACATGATGCTCACCTCTGCAAGACGGCCTCGCTTGTATGGCAGAGCGGTTTCGAAGGCACCACCCCCCCCCCCCCTCTCGCCGGGTGCTCTCTGGAGCTCCCTTTAAGTGGATAAGCACCTTCTGCCAGCAGCGACGGGAGCAAGACATTGCAGGGCTGCGCCCTTACCAAGCCCGGCCAGCTTTTTAGATTACCCATGCTGACACATCCCTTTTCCGGGATACAAATCGACGTTACGTGATTAGCTACTAACTATTCTCTATAGTACATATACTGTATGTATTGTGTATATATATATACATTGTATATATATACTCATGTGTGTATAACCAGGTCTTAATTTCTCACGCGATAATTTACCAAAGGCTGCTGCTGCTGTTGTTGCTGGACTGGGCTTGGAATTGACAGGTATCACGGGCGTAAGGCACACTATCACTGGACTTGCGAGCTCTCCGCCTCTCTGTAATAATCCGATACTATTGTACCCCGTAGTATTACTAGAATCGGATGCATATGTCCGTGCACATTGTAGATGCCTGTAAACTCACCGTTGCGTGTCAGTGGGTGGCAAAGTTAATTCCTGGATGAGCGTTCCGTACTTTTTCCTCCGGCTGAAATTAATCAATGCCTAGGACGATATTTCTATTTTTTTATAGAATCAACATAAATCAAATTATATTGTCTATAATATCACTGTGTTCTAGAACGTACATGCATGAATCTCTCTCTATCTCGCATTAGATACGCGTGTGTTTTAAATGGTGTACACGTCTGGTCCCACACTATCCCACGCTAGCCCACACCAACGCACACGAACAACCACCATCACACTAACATGCGCTATCACACATTCGCCTACACGAGCCCACACTAGCTCAGGCTAGCCGGCGCCAGGACACGCTCCCACTCACTACTCCCCCCATATATATAGGAACCGTCCCAAGTCCCTAACCCTAGGGATCTGCAGGTCCTATCGATGCAAATCAATGCGCCCCCCCCCACCCACCCCCGTCCTTCAGCCCTTGTATGAGCTTCACGAGGGTTTCGTCTCCCGTTAGAATGCGTCTCCCACAAGACTCTGGAAGGGTGTGGAAGGTCGCTTGGTGGGGGCGAGCGGGGGGTGTTGAGGCTGAGTCGACCTAGTGGTAAGGAGACCCACGACCTCTTCACGCATCATTCGAGCACTGGTGATCTTAGCCGTGGCCGGGAGTAGAACTCGAGGCTCTGGGTTCGTAGCGCGGCACGCGGACCACTGCGCTGCTGCTGCTCCCCGCACGCACACACACAGGTACACACACACACACAGGCACACACACACACAGGTACACACAGGCACACACACACACAGGCACACAGGCACACACACACACAGGCACACACAAGCACACACAGGCACACACACACACACAAAGGTACACACAGACACACACAGGTACACACACACAGGTACACACACACAGGCACACACACACAGGCACACACACACACAGGTACACACAGGCACACACAGGCACACACAGGTACACACAGGCACACACACACACAGGTACACACAGGTACACACACACACAGGCGCACACAGGCACACACAGGCACACACAGGTACACACAGGCACACACAGGTACACACAGGTACACACAGGCGCACACACACACACAGGCGTACACAGGTACACACAGGCACACACAGGTACACACAGCCACACACACACAGGCGCACACAGGCGCCCAAAGGCACACACACACAGGCACACAGGTGCACACAGGCACACACAGGCACAGGTACACACACAGGCACACACAGGTGCACACAGGTGCACACACACACACAGGTACACACAGGCGCACACACACACGCTTACGCATCTACATTGAGCACTCATACACGCGTTCGGGTTCGTAGCGCAGCGCGCTCATCGCTACACTATCGCTCCCCACCAATACTCGTCACTAAGTGACGGCGGCGTCACCACGGCGCCTGTGCCAGGCCACGTGCACTTTGAGGCCACGTGAAGGGTCGAAGGCTCGCTGAAAGTAGGTCTCGGGACATGCCCGGGTGCCATGGGTTGTCTGACTGAGATGACCGGTAGATGCACCACCTGTACCCCCTACTGTGCCAACTTGCTGTATTTTATCCGCCCGGCGCACCGTTCGTTGTTGTGAGCGTCGCTCCTCCGCCCTCCGTTGTTGCTGGAGGGCGACTGCCTCTATCTGTCCAGCAGCAGCAGCAGCGTCCTGCACGAGCCTCCTCCACAGAGGCCGATCGTGACACCGCTGGTACCGGTCGTCGGCGATGACACTCAGCTCCCCACCACACTTAGACAAAAAGATCCTCAATAATCCGTCGTACACACCTCACCACATCCTACTTGCTGCACTTTCATTTATAATAGCATTGCGTGCACTGCCTTCTCCGCTGCCCTGTGGTTAACAGGCCATGCATGCTAAAGGCTACACCGTTGTGTGTTGCGGTCCGAATTAACGAATTCCCTTAAATTATTCATGGTTAATTAATATCTAAGGCGAGGAGCGGTCGGTCTGCCGATTACCTGCCGACTGTAATCTTGTTACCGCTGGCGGTACGAGATGATTGGCCCGCTAACGCGATCTCATTGCGGCGGCCCTCTGGAGATGCGTCGGATAATTTCGCTGAACGAAGCAGAATGAATAGATTGAGAGGACATTAGAATTCTGGGGTTGTTGTTGTTGTTTTTTTGTGTTTTGAGATCTTAAAACGTATCCGGGATTTGATTGGGAGCCGCTGGTGGCATTTGAGTATTGGTGGTTCCGTTCCGTAATTGCGAATGGCAGCGATGTTGTTGTCCAGGAGGTCGATGACAATGTCGAGGTTTGCTGCTGTTTGCCACGCCGAGAGAGCTGGAGCAGAGAGAGAGAGAGATCGTGTAGATCTGCTGTTCCTCCTCCTACGTTGAAGGAGCGAAGGCCACCGTGGTCTTGACTGTGCGGTCAATAGTTTGGGTTGCATAGCCACAGTCGCACTCATGTGGCTTTGTTTTCGTGAGTCTCTGTGTTCATAACAAGGCCGTAGCCATGGAGTCAACATTGGGGGGACCAAATCTTCCAGGGTGTCTGGGACCCCCCCCCCCAGAAAAAAAATATAAATTTGAAAACGAATTTCCTGCCTAAAATATTAAAAAATTCACTAACACACAGGATGGACTTTTTTTGTTTACAATTATGTATAATAGTGTATTGTATTACATTGCTCTGTTTCTTTCTTTCTTTTCTTTTCTTGTTTCATTGCATGTAATAGCAGAGATTAGGGATTAATAAAGTACAGTACAACCATAACCACAATCATATAAACAGGAATCTATTTTGAATATTGTGCTACCAACCCGGCGACCCAAACTGATGCATGGCCAATAGCAGCTGGCACTGGCGAATGCTATATTTAAACCTGTCCCTAGCCTCCTCTAGGTCGACTCAGCCTAAAGAGGACCTGGTGCGATTTCTAAACACCAGTAATGGGGAAACAAAGGCGGACGAGCATTGTGCTGGCAACCCCCCACCCCCCCCTTTGTCTACTGCGCCGACCTTCATATGTGCTCGCAAACAGCACTTGCCCCAACTGTCTATTAAAGTCTATACGGGGGATTTTTGTCTGTATCTGTGTCAGTGAACATGGAACTTCATCTGAAGCACTCATCAAGCAGTGGATTAACGAAGGCGCTGTACATGCAGACATACGCACACGTACACGGCTGGTGGTGTGTATATGTGTGTGTGTGTGTTAAAATCAGTCCGGGCGTGGTGCAGGCCACCCACCTCCTCGTGTGCCGTGCCGGCCTTTATAGGTGCTACTCGCTAACAGCACTTGCCCCAACAGTCTGTCAAGGCTGCACGGGGGATCTTTGTCTTTGTTAAAATCAGTACGAGCGGAGGCTCGTTAAATAGCTTCTAATTAAGCGGAAAATTGCGACTAACTCAGCCTTTATTGTGTGCTCATCCGTCCCCTAACGAGTGGATGCGGTCCAGAGGCGGCGTGTATACGTGCGTGAGTGTATGTGTGTGTTTTTGCCGGGCGTGGCGTTGGCCACCCACCCCCTCGTGTGCCGTGCCGGCCTTCGTGAGGTGCTCGCTAACAGCACTCGAGGCTATATGTGAGCGGAAATCGCGCTAACGAACTCGACGCCGAGTTCGATTGCTTGCTCATGACCAAATAACAGTGGCGAATACCCGAACCGGTCCTGGGTCTCCCCTTGGTCGGCTCAGCCTAAATCGAGTACCTGGCGTAGTGAGTAAGCACTGGGGCGACAAAGGCGGTCGGGCGTGGTGCTGGCCACCCACCCCCTCGTGTGCCGTGACTGCCTTAATAGGTGCTCGCTAACAGCATTTGCCCCAACAGTCTGTTAAGGCTACACGGGGGGTCTTTGTGCAGAGGAGCGGGGAAGCCAATGAACATCTGTCACAGGCACAGGGATGAAACCCCCAGAGAATTAGGGGTTGGCGTCGCGCAGAGAGATGGGAAATGGGACCACCAGACCCGGGCCCCAGTACAATCCCCTTGCAATCCCCTCGACACTTAGGGGATTTCGCTCGCTCAATCATCGATCCTTCATTCACCGTTCATTCAAATGTCCGCCCATTCAAATGTTCAACATCGATTGTTCAAGTTTGGCGAGGTAATTGGCCAGCTAATTGTGCCCGTTAATTGACGGGTCAAGTCAAATAGGGTGTCCGTTGTGTTCATAAATTGTTGGGAGCGGTAGCGCAGTGGTAGGCGCACTGCGCAAGCTGCCCCTGTGAATTTCGATTAACAAGCCACGGCTCGCATCAGTGGCGAGTGACATCGCAAATATATAAATGGACACAATAAAATTTTGAGGGCGGGTAGGATTGCACAGTGGTGACGCTTGTGCTGTATAACAGCAAGCAGGACATGGGTTCGATCGCCGACTCGGGCGCTTTCCTGTGCGGAGTTTGTATGTTCACCCCCCCCCCCCCCGCTGTTCTGGGTTTCCTCCCATAGCTGCACAACATATCCCTGCAATGTAACTGGTATTTGGAAACATGCGTTTGGAGTATTTGGCTGCGATAAAATTCCACGTGATAAGCCACTATCCTTGAGCAATTATTTTTGATAGCTAGATCTCAGTGGGCCGTATCTGGTAAAATAAAAAAAAATGGTTTAGTATTGGCCATGCATCCCAATGCTGAAAAAGTACACGCAGATTACTCAATTGAGATCACACACAGCAGCAACATCGTCACCCTACTGCGACAACTTGACAGGACCCTCCTGCAACGGAAGTCTTGAGACTCTGTGAGGCTTTCCTGGGTAAACTAGCGGAATAATTTTTTTAAAAATAGCGTCCAATGAAAATAATATGCAGGAATTGTTTGGAATAAGTTGAAGAGAATCCAGGAAAACCAACAACTCAATCGAGGGGGATCAACGCTCACATCTCCGCACAGATAGATTAATTAATCCACTGCTGTACTACCACCTCGCATACAATGAGACGTAGAAACGATACAAACAAGAAATCATTGATTGCATACCCTGCAGTAATACGTGTAATTTATACTTAGCAGTAGTATAAATTACTAAAAAGCAGAGGTGGGACAAAGTCATTGTTATGCAAGTCCAAGTCGAGTCGCAAGTCATCAAATTCATGACTCGAGTCTGACTCGAGTCCAAGTCACATGACTCGAGTCCACATCTCATAGGTGGGACAAAGTCATTGTTATGCAAGTCCAAGTCGAGTCGCAAGTCATCAAATTCATGACTCGAGTCTGACTCGAGTCCAAGTCACATGACTCGAGTCCACACCTCTGCTAAAAAGTAGTATAAATTGCGTTGTAAATAAATAATCGATTCTTACACGTAAGATTCGATGATACTTAAGCATAAAATAATCGACAGATATTTACAGGCATCTCGTAATTCAACTAATTTCCTTAATTTAAGATCACGGTTCCACTCAATAATCGATTAAAACAAATACTGTGGCCAATGTAGCGGCCTCTGGTGGCTGATGTGATCAACTCATTACAGTGCTGTCCACGATACGACACACACATAAACAAACACGCGCATCAAAATCAATCGATTATTTTCACCCGCGATTCGATCCATGTATTTCGAGATCAAGTACTCGATTTTAATAGGTAGCCATCGATTGATATGTGAACCTTGTGCAGTTCAGCGTTTAATTGGCACGCCATTCGATCTATGTACAATATTGGGAGAGAAAAAAACCTCACATTCAGTCAAGAAGTGAAACATATAAACAGAACAAAAGGCGGATGTTTCGGCCAATGGACCTTCTTCATGGTACACAAACGTTTTGTTAAGGACCATTTCCCGAAAAGTCGCCTATTACATCCATCCATAATATAGGGGGCTTTTGGGGGTTAGATCGCGTAAATATATAAATGTGTCGTTAACCCCGCCACCACCCGACGCAGCCAATTAGTAAGGTTTGTCACGTGATCAGAACGTGGCCAATTCGTTACGAGTACAGCGACACCGGTTGTGTGTTGGAGAGCAAATCCACAACATTTACAATCTGAGTATTACACACACGTTTCATTTTAAGGCAGCGTAAAGTTAATCAACGCTTCATTTGTGCGCCACTTGCAGTCAATCACCGAGTAATCGATGATAATAATCGATAATAATCGATTACTCTTAATCGATTCGTCGGTCGATATCGAATCCGTGTTGCTTGCGGTCCCACGTGACGCCCCCCCCCCCGTCACAGCCAGCAATGGCGCCGACCATCCAGAGTGCACAGAGAGACGCGGAGTCCAGGTTTGGTTCCCCTCCCGAATTCCCCAAACCCCCGAAACCCAAAATCGAGGGGGACGCCTCTCGCCGGTGCTCGGGGATCCCGCATTGGGGATATAACCTAAAACTTCCCCGGGGTCGCGGTCTCACGGGGTATAAATAACGACTCGGCCTACGGGGACTGAGGGAGAGGCGCATCTGGCCTAGAATCGCTGCCGCTTTGCGATGTGCGATCCCGGCGGGGAGACTAGGCGAGCACGCTCCCGTTTTTTCGGTGTCGCAGTTATTGTTCTTTATTTTTAATTGTATCGTTTCGCGTCGATATAATTGATGTGGTTTTATTTTGGCAGGGGAGGTTGTGTGGCGATGTCGGTATCGCGGCAGGGTTGCGTGTGTGGCGATTGTTAAGTTGCGGCTTAGCAGTGGTGGCGTTTGTGTTGTTTTAAATGTGGGTCGGCTGGTGCCGAGAATGATGGAGAAAGTTGGGCTGAGGATTTAAACGTCAACACAGCGAAGGTTGTGTACGGTATTGCAATAAGTTCGCGCAACAATTGGAGACGCGTCTGTCTAGTCTTTGGTTCTTTCGGTAAAGTCACGTAGAAAGAGAAACTTATAAATTAAATAATAGTATACGACGTTTCGATTGCAACACAAGCAATCATCATCATCAGGTCGCTATCTAGGATCGCAGTTATAGGCGGAACGGAATGAAAATTATGTCACGTGTGGACGGGAACTGGCAAGTGATGGGAACTTGACAATGAAACGTAATGTCCCATTGTGCCTCGAGAACAAACGGGTTTTACTTAGGGGCCATCCTTTTAGTACGTACGCATGGAGGGGGGGTGAAACCTCGATAATAATTTGTCTGTCTACATTGGCCTTCAAATTAGTTAGTTAGTCCGGCGGTGGACTATCTGGTTGCTTAAACACGTTAATATTATTAATCCTTGATCGTTTTTGCGTGGATTAAATATCGGCCGTTCTATAGGATTCGGGGGGGGGGGGGTGCGTCAGGCGGACGTACGCAGGTGGGGGGGGGGGTGTACAGGGAGAGGGGAGAGGTATCAAGTTTTGACAGATGTTTGCGTACCTACTAAATGGATGTCCCCCTAGCGCTGCGTACTGCCTGCTGTGACGTGGTTTTAGAAATACTTTAATGAACTAAAACAGAGTGTAACAAAAGCTCAAACGACGGCATTGTAATTGAGAGAGACTGCCAGGGGAAAACACGGATTGCAGAACATACGCAGGTTCTAGACAATTTAGAATGTTAGTAGAAAGTCAGTGCACCTCGTCACAGGACACGTTGCTCGAAGGGAATGATGGCCGATAGTTAAGACTCGTGACAGGAGTGGCAGCCACGGAATATAGAACGCGTGAGAGAGGACATCCGCGCGGTGTTATTTAACGAGACTAAGAATCAAGTCGGAACTCTGGCAGATAATTCCAACCCTTCGCGTTGGAAAACAAGCCCGCCTTAAACCGATATCTGGGAGCTACTTCTTGAGATCATTTTAAGCGACCTATAACACCCGCGTTGCTACAGAGAGGGTAGTGTGTGATGCATGACATCAACACCGATATTTTTACATCTCGCTCATTTTGTTGTGAAGCTGGGACCATCAGTTCACAATACGTGAGGCCCCGTTTTAATTACAAGATGGTTGTTTGGACTTAAACCCAGGTTCTTGGCAGTGGCAAATCAGCCACATTTAGATTCATAGTTGAATTTTGGGTCAAATCGAGTAAGTAAAATGTGTGCTGGAAACCCTCCGCCACCTGACCAAGCCAATGAATAGAGTTGTCACGTGAACACATTTCACTTACACGATTTGACCTAAAAATGCATTATTAGACAATGTTGGTCATCAAAGCCTCTGTTAAATTCACCTCATAGAGTCCGTGTTTAAATCAAATGTTTTAATCCATTACACAAATTGATGAGAGTGGATGTGATGTCCTGGCTACACACCTGTGCAGTTTTGTTGTTGACTCTGTCCTTGTTGTGTTCAGTAGGTCGAGTTCACACAGAGGAACTCCAGAGAGGTAAGTTCACCACTTCCTCACACTCAACCTACACAAATAACAAACATCCGTGATTAATTTCTAGTCGCTACACATCACGTCTTTTTGCGTCCACATGAAAGTGATTCTTGGTGGTCAATCCAGTGAGGTCACTGCAGTGACACTTGTGAAATGTATGACATTCAGCGGTGGATTGACACACGCCTGTCTATATACATCAGTAGTAATCGCGGTTGTTGTGTTTAAATCTCCAGGTCCGGGTTGGTATGCCGAGTCAAATACTGCAACACCCTTCCCGACATCCCTTTTGACCCCAAGTTCATCACCTACCCATTCGAGGCGAACAGGTGAAGTCTTAACACCAGTTTCACACAGCATCACATCCCTTATTAATTGTACTCATAGGTGTGGGTGCAGTGGTTAGCAGATTGCGATGTACATTGGGCGGCTTGCGTTTGATCCCTGGCCACTGCTAGTACGAGTGGTGAGTGAGATCTGAACCGGTCCAAGGACACGATGAGTTCGACTCGACCGTTAATTACTATCTGGTGCAAGGCCGTAATTATAATATACTAGCTTTACTACCCGGCTTCGCCCGGGACTTGGATTCACCATGCCCGGCCGCGTTTGTCTCCCCAGTGGCGATGTTGGCACACCACACCAATTACTCGTTTGAGGCTGAGTCGACCTAGGGGAGGCCCAGGACCGGTTCAAATAATCGTCACTGGTGGTGGCCGTGAGCGGGAATCAAACTCGGGTCGCCGGGTTCGTAGCGCAGCGCGCTAACCACGACACTACAATGCGTTATGCTTCTACATGCGCCGGTCACGTGACTGATTTGAAATCACAGCTCACTTGCCGTGCAAAAAATATATGCATTATTGAGCTCCCCCCCCTCACCCCAAAAAAAGACAAAAGTGTGTTTTATAATTTTAGCATGGTGTACAGTCTGGAAAGTACCCACATTGCAAATTTCAAGTGTGTTGCATGTTGGGAAGTACGCTAAACATTTGGAACAGACACACATACTCACAACTTTGCCTTTTATATATATGGAGATATTTGGGGGGACACATCCCCCCCAATGTTGACTCCATGGCTACGGCCTTGATCTGGTGTAACGTGTTGTTGGTCACACCACCCTATCGTGCACTGTCATCAACCCACACTGTCCAACGTGTGAAAGTATGGCCAAGCAACCCCATGACTGAAAGGAGTAGGAAGACCCTCATCCAGCAGTGGATTGATAATGGACTCTACTGTATGTAATAATCATAACCAGAAATCAATAATAAAGTTAATTGTTTTTTTTACCCTTTTATCTGGTACCAAAACTGACACCTTTTTTTTTACAAGGAGTCATGTTTGCATTGACTACAATACCTGCGGTCGGAATGCAAACAAAAAACACAACTCTGATAATGTGTGCACTGTCCTTGGAATTCATTGGTCCACACCCGAGACAGCTTTTCTTAGAGCCTAGTCCCACATGGTGTTGGACCAGATGACGCCAAAAGGCGTCGCAAAAAAAAAGGTGTCAGTTTTGTTGCCAGATAAAAGGGTAAAAAAAATAATTATCATATTTTGCTACTGGCAAAGGAGGTTCCAATGGAATAATAAAGTTATTGATTTGAATAATAAAATTAATTTACAGTGAAGAATAATTATAAAAAACACAATAAACACTGAAAAGTGTGCAAAGAAGCATGGAGTGATACTTGCTTGCAATTGCATGGAAAGACAGAAAGAGGAGCGCATGGATTAAATAGAGGTTAATGATTTTAAAACTATAAAGAAAAGTGGGCTTGGGCAATACATGTCACTCAAGGGCAACAATGACGGATGGTTAGAATAAGAATTGTAAAAATAATCATTATGCAGTGGTCACCAAGGAATGGAATGCTTCTTAGAGGATGACTACCGAGGAGATGGAGCAATGAAATCGGTTCATGTCCCATGTGCTCCGTGGATTATTACATCATGGGAGGTGGCGGTGGATTTTTTGTGTTTAGTTTGTTCTTCCCCCGCACCTCCAATTAGCATGGTTGGCTATGTGTACGGTGCAAAGAGGTTCAACAAACGTGCATTTAGATTATTTTGCTGCTTTCAATTTTCAAATTATAATACACTTTGTTGAGCTGTTATTTATGACCAGGTTGCTTCTGAAAAATAAGCTAATTGGCTTTACATGGAAAGACTTTCTTGTGTGTGTGTATTTTTAAAGTTATTTGTTTACCTTTATAACACTGCACTCGTATCGTGTTTTTGTATTGTTGTAACGTTTTGACCCGCCCCTACGGTACATCTTTGAAAAAGAGCTTTATATCTTATTGGATTCCTCCAGTATAAATACATATTCTGATACATAAAAGAATACGCAGGAATTGTAACTGGCGTCTGCTGCAGGTTCGTGCAGTACAAGGCGACGTCGCTGGAGAAGCAGCACAAGCATGAGCTGCTCACAGAGCCTGACCTGGGGGTCACCATCGACCTAATCAACCCTGACACCTACAAGATCGACCCCAATGGTATGCAGCGGTTGTATAAAATCAACAGATTTAATTGTTAGGATAAGTACAAATAGTGAAATCAATCCAGCCGTTATTTTTAATATTTCTCAGACAATGCCATTTTTTGTTCATATTTTCCTGCCCTTTTCCCCCAAAATTACATTTAAACTTTCAAGTGAGCAGTGTACCATGTTGTGTGTTAGATGTGGTCACGTGATGCAAGTGTGCCTATTCTGTATGCAGCGTACCTGGACCCAGCTGATGAGAAGCTTCTGGAGGAAGAGATCGCAACACCACAGGGATCGCGGAGGTAAAGAGGCCCCGGGAGTCTTTATTCATCTGAAAAAACAAAATCAGACTGAAATTAAATATCTAATTTACACAGTTTGAGCATGCGTGCCACTGTTGAAGTCGTGAAGTAAGATGCAACTCGTATCGAGACGCTCTTTCGGTAAAGTCACGTAAGAACCAAGAAGATGAATCCCTGCAGTCACGAAAGCTTTAAATCGAAATCTTGTTTCTATGGGACTCTTTTTTGCCAGTATCAAGGGTCCCATAGATATAACTCCTCGACCCGAACCATTAATGCTTTGATATTCGCATTGTTTTTGTGCTGTTCACCTTTTGGCGTGTTCTGGTCTGACATTGTTAAGACAATGCCATGAAGGAGGCCGTCTCTGGTGTAGGCCAATCAGTTTCAAGGACTATTCTATTTCGGATTTATAAAACGCTCTTTCCAGGACAGTGCATACGTGAGAAAAGCACGTTTGTTTGCATGTTTGGTGGAACCTGTGATAGGGGTGGTGGTGATGGTGGGAGATGTGTGGTTTAATGCAAACTTGATGTCTTGCGATAGGCGTCTATTTGGCGATTGAACATCTTAACACCTGTATTCTTCTCCGGAAAGGGTAAAGTCCATTCCTTCTTTCATCATGTGGGTGCTAGGTTAAACGTTGAATCGCAGGTTCATGAGAGATGGTGATGGCTTCACCCGGCAGTGAACTGTTTCTACTTTGCAGATCCCAGCAGCATGCGAAGGTGGTGCCGTGGATGAGGAAGACGGAGTACATCTCCACCGAGTTCAACCGTTACGGCATCAGCAACGAGAAGCCCGAGATCAAGTGAGTTTCTGCTGCCCCTTCACAGGCTCTCGGTTCACACACAGACACCGACACACACCGACACACACCGACACACACCGACACACACCGACACACACCGAAACACACACTGACACACACCGACACGCGCACCGCTCCCCGGCGTAAAACTCACTGATACACGTAGAGGGTCGTGACGGACTGACACAGTGAGTGGCTTGTCCAGCAAGGTTCTGGAAAGGGCTAGAAAGATGATCATTGCTCCTCCGTATAAAATGCTGAAGCATCGCGTAGTTATATCAAAATGAGAATCTTTATCCTGGAGGAATCCGATGAGCTGTGAAGCTCTTTTTGTCTGATGTCCTGTATACTGGCAGGTGGTACCGACCAACACTCTTGGCCCGTGGGCTAAATTATTTTATTTGACACATTCGTCAGTGATACTGTGTGCTTAAAAAGAAAAGTATAGTACAGGCGACGTTTCAAACAAAGTTTCAGTTTCATTTATTTGGTATAGCCCTGTGAACCATTCAGCTCTTGAATCCGGTGCAACCGCAACAGACAAAAACATGAACAAGGAAAAATCTTAAAGTGACTATGCGCAAACAGAAAAATCCAGGAAAAAACTGCAAAAATCTTCCAGAAAAAAGCACCGTACACCAACGCTGTGTGCAAAAATCCCAGTGGGATGCAAGTCAAACAACAACAACCACAAGACAACTTAGATTAAAGCCACTAGTCTAACTCCGTACTACAACAAACAAACATGGCCAAACCAAAAAACTTTTCGAAATCACCCAAATAAAGCCATAAAAGCAATGCAACAGTGATCATAGCAGTGATAGAGAGGGCCCTTCATAGCACATGAATTAGAGAGGCCAGAGATGTAGTGGACAACAGTTGGAGACTGCCCTTTACACCATTGGGCCTGGATGCGAAATCAGTGTTAATTCTAAATTTGAAGCTTTCGTAACTGCAAGGATTCATATTCTTAGGTTTTTTCGGTAAAGTCACGTAGGTAAAACATTAAAATTAATAAAAATAAAATAAAAATCACGACGTTTCGGAGGCAACACAAGCTTCCGTCTTCAGGTGTAACCGTCACAGCTACGACAGCTGTATTACTTGTATTACTTGATACAGCTGTCGTGATTTTTATTATTATTAATTTTAATCTATTACTTGATACAGCTGTCGTGGCTGTGACGGTTATACCTGAAGACGGAAGCTTGTGTTGCCTCCGAAACGTCGTGATTTTTATTATTATTAATTTAAATGTTTTACCTACGTGACTTTACCGAAAAAACCTAAGAATCAGTGTTAAGAATATTATCCTGATGAGCGGTTGTTGTTGTTGTTGTTCTTGACGTGCGTGTGGAGTTTTTGTGTTGCTCGTGCTTTGTGCAGCGCACCGCCAATGCAGCAACAATGCCGCCGGATAATTTGTTCGACTCCGTTTGAGCTGCATTGGCTTCCGATTGCTGAACGAATACATTGTAAGGTCGCGCTCGTTACACGCAAAAGTGCTTGCCATAAATTAACCAAAATGCCTGGCTGATCTCGTCAAGGAGCATAAACCATCACGCATACTCGGGTAATCCTCGCAGCGGCTTTTGGCGAACCGTCGAACAAAGATGGACACTGCATCGCGTGCTTTCAGATGTTCCTCTGCGGCCGTCTGGAACGCTTTTCTGATGAGGAAGCCACTGGAGCTATGCACTTGTAAATCTAAACTGAAAACGGTTTTTATTTAGAACTGCTTTTTGTGTTTAGTTTGTTGTCCTTCCCTCGCACCTCAGATTAGCACAATTGGCTATGTACGGTGCGAAAGAAGTTCAACATACAGTGATCCCTCGTTTATCGCGGTTAATGGGGACCGGAACCCCTCGCGATAGGTGAAAATCCGCGAAGTAGGATTGGCCCCCTAGGAATTTCCGTATATGTGTGTGTGGGTACCAGAATGTTTAAAATATGTATATTTATACTTTATATATATATTTTACTTAAATCTATTAATTATAAAACCTTAATATTATACATTCACTCTCTCTCTCATACGATATGTATTATGGTGTTCTACACTCACCAATGACAGTAGTATCTTGAGACTTGACTCCAGTAATGACGACGACGACGATGACAATGACGATGACAATGACGACGATGACAGACCTGTGCAGTTCGATGAATGTGATGATGAATGATGATGATGATGGTGTTACTGCACAGGTATAATGAGGCCTTTAAATCAGTTCGAAAAATCCGCGATGCACTGAGGCCGCGAAACTTGAACCGCGAAGTGGCGAGGGATTACTGTACATACATCCATGCGTTATGCTAACCTGCCCTCCCTCCCGTGACGGCAGAATCGGCGTATCTGTCAAGCAGCAGTTCACAGAGGACGACATATACAAGGATCGCGACAGCCAGATCTCCGCCATCGAGAAGACCTTCGAAGACGCCAAGAAGGAGGTGCTGTGCCCCCACGTCGCTGGCGACGATTGAGAGCGATTTGGAAACTAACGGAGTAACGCATTCGTTCCATTTGAGATTGATCTCCCTCCTGTTTCTCCTTCGCCCTCACAGATCGAGGCGCATTACAGCAAGCCGCGGGTCGTCCCTGTGGAGGTCATGCCAGTATTCCCGGATTTCAAGGCAAGTTGTGGAAGAGAGATGTGCTGTGTTTTGTCAGTTTCGTTGTACGGTGGTGCGGGGAGGCCTGGACGTTGCTTCGAGCGATGCCACAGACGGCCTTGTTGGCAGCCGATGGTTCGACTTGGTCAGAAATGTGACGGTTGCACCTGCTACCGGTCTCCTCGCGATCGAGAGCTTCGGTCGAGGGAGGAGACGGCTGTCACATTGCAGATACGTCGCCCCGTCTCGACACGCAAACTCCAGCAGCAGATTGCGCACTTTGGTTCAGGGTCAACGTTCGAAGTGCGACCCTCAAAGGAATGGTGCCGCTCCCATGGTCGCCACCCGCCCCCCCACCCTCGAGATCTGCGGATCAAACAAACCGCTTGAGACACCGGTACTGGACGGCAGGCAGCAAGAGCAGTTGATGCGAATGCTGTCGCAAGAGGTCACACGTTTGGCGAAACGGTCCTTCGCTGACGATGCGTGATGAATGTGGAAGAGTTAATTTGCATTGAGACCGCGCGAGAACGTTTACACACCTGCAGTGTGACCCTCGGGGAACGAGCCCCGGCACTACTTCCACCACCACCACCACCAAAGATGGCCTGGGACTCGGTGGCGCGGTCCTGCGATAAATCTTGCAAAAAATGCCGGTTTGACTGTTGTCCGGCGAACAGTATTCCTGTTAGCAAGGCGGGTGAGTAAACTGCTGCCCCCGTATGCGTGAAACAGAGGTTGCCCAAAGACGGGATCTCAGAGGTAACTCTGTGATGTCCGCTTGTGCGGGCCATTCTCTTAACACGATGGGAGTCGTGCTTGCTCTGCCAGATTTATCAACGGATTCTTCTTCTTATGACGCGACAGCTAGAAGAATCGTCGTGACAGGGAAGAAGACAAAGCGTTTCAGTATAGATGGGTCGTTTAATACAATTATAACAATAATACATTTATGCAATAATTAATGTCTGTGTTTGCCGCCCCCCGCCCCACCTCCTGCAGATGTGGATCAACCCGTGCGCTCAGGTCATCTTCGACTCGGACCCGGCACCCAAGGACATGCCCGGGACGACGGCCGTGGAAACGATGTCGCAGGCCATGATCAGGTACGCCGCGTGTTGATCCGTAGTGCGTGGCGGTGGAAGATGTGATCGGGGTGGGGGTGGTGATGATGGCGGTTGTGATGCTGTCAAAGTAAGTTTATTTTTGTTTACACATGCACCACCTTTCTGGCACAAGTCTGCCACTCAAAGCGCCATCACATTCATACTGAAACACAAAATCTGAAAATTCAAAACAATGAGAAAATGTGTATATATGTATATCTACATACTAATTTTCGTTGTTTAAGATGTAAAAAAACCAAAAGCAAGTTGTGGCTGCGAGTTAATTGTTGGTCGTGGAAGATGTGATCGGGGGGGGGGGGGGGGTGGTGATGGGGCTGGTCAAAGTGATAATGGTGGCGGCCGTAATGGTCGTGGCAGTAGTAGGGGTGGTGGATTCCTACACGCCCCTCGGTAAGGAAGCGCTCTCCATCTCCTGCATTGGGCAGTCGACCGCTAAACCCGTCGGCAGCGTTTCTCGCCGAGCGTTGATCGTCGAGCCGTCCGTCGTGCCTTGACCGTTGCCTTGACCTCCCCAGGGGCATGATGGACGAGGAGGGAAACCAGTTTGTGGCGTATTTCCTGCCGTCGGAAGACACGATGCGCAAACGCAAGCGCGACTTGGACGAGGAGCTGGACTTCATGGCCGAAGAGGAGTAAGGATATTTTCGTTTTTTTACTTTTACTCGTGCTTTCCAAGCACGGTTAAAAAGCGTTGGTGCATTAACTCCGTCCGTCTCTGTCTTTTTGTAATGCAGGGAGGGTGGAGGGTGGAGAGTGCATGATAACTCTCAGTAAACGATCCGATAAGAATGAAACTCCAGGCCATTAATAAAAACTGAAAAAATTACCAAAAATCACTAAAAACTGAAAAAATTACCAATAATCACTAAAAACTGAAAAAATTACCAAAAATCACTAAAAACTGAAAAAACTACCAACAATCGCTAAAAACTGAAAAAAATACCCCAAAACAACTAAAAACAGACGAAAATACCCCAACACCACTAAAAACTGAAAAAATTGCCTTTGTGCTTGTTCGCCTTTTGGCGTTCTCTGCTCTAACAGTGTTGAAGGCAAGGCCACAAATGGAGCCGTCTCTGGTCTACCCCAATCAGTCTCAAGGGCAATGCGTGTTTAACCGCAAGCATGATGTGCGGTTAAAGCAGACTCGATGATGCCTTGCAATAGGTGTCTGGTTGGTGTCGGAACGTCTAAACGAGCGTGGTGGCAGTCGTCGTAGCAATGACGCCCTCCTCTTCGCGGCCGTGTCCCCGCAGTTACGAGTACCGCATGGCGCGCGAGTACAACTGGAACGTGAAGAACAAGGCGAGCAAGGGCTACGAGGAGAACTACTTCTTCATCTTCCGGGAGGGCGACGGCGTCTACTACAACGAGCTCGAGACCAGGCGAGCACGAATCCCCCCACCCCCTCCCCCGTCTTGTTTGTCTCTGCGTCCGTATGTCTGTCCCCTCTGCCTGCCAGTTCATGGAAACCCATTGCGTGTCTTCCCGTCCGTCTGCCTGTTTGCCAGGTTGTCTGTCTGTCCACCGTTACATCCGTCAATTTGTCTGCCTGCCTGCCTTCTCTGTCTGCCCCTTTGTCTGTCTGGTCTGCTTGCCTGCCCATCTGTTTGTCCATCCCTCTGTACGTGTGCCTAATTGCCTGTCTGCTCATCTGTCCACGCGTCCGTGTGTGTGTGTTAATGGGGTCACAGTGTAGCCGTCAGCGCGCTGCATTACGAACTCGGGAGACCCGAGTTTGATTCCTCACTCGTTGCCAACACCAGCAATGATCTTCTGAATCGGTCCTGGGCCTCCCATGGGTCAACTCAGTCTCAAACGAGTACCCAGTGCGATGTGTAAACATCACAAAGGCGGCCGGGGCGTGGTTCTAGCCACCCACCCCCTCGTGTGCCGTTCCGGCCTTCGTAGGTGTTCGCGAACAGCGCTTGCCCCCAACAGTCTGTTCAGGCTATAGTGGGGTGGGGGGTGTGGATTTCCGTGGTTGTGCTAATGGAAAGTGTGTGGCTTTGTTGCTTCGTGCAGAGTGCGGCTGAGCAAGCGGAGGGCGAAGGCCGGGCAGAGCGCGCAGACGAGCGCCAACACGGTGCTCGGCGTGAGGCACCGACACATGAACGAGAAGGAGCTCGAGGCACAGGTGCGTGGGCAGGGGTGGGGGCAGGTGCGTGGGCAGTGGTGGGGGCAGGTGCGTGGGCAGGGGTGGGGGCAGGTGCGTGGGCAGGGGTGGGGGCAGGTGCGTGGGTGGAGGGGAGGGGTGGGAGAACGGTGAGTGAAGGCTTTGTGCTCGGGGTGAGAGTTGTCGTCGTTGAGAAGCGGCTCTCTTGCGCTCACTGTGCGTGGTGCCATCTGCTGGTCGTCTCGGTCAGTCAAGGTCATTGTCAGTCCTGTGACCTCGTGACAGCGGGGTGAGCACTTCAGCACTCGGCGCGAATGCCTGGCACCACAAGCGCCGCAGCGGCATCGCCGCGAGTAGACCTCCTGGGGACGCTGCCATTGCGGGGAGTAATGGTTCGCACAGCGGACTTGCAACCCCAAAGGTCGCCGGTTCGATTCCATCTCTCCCGGCGTGGCTGTTGAAACAATAATTGCAAGTTTTTAGTCTCCGCACCCAGCAGTATAAATTGCTACACCACAGTTAGTCTACGGTCGGTGGGTCACGTGTGGTGGGCTAAAGTGTGGGGGGGTATTCCCGCCCACGTCTTCCAAAACCTCTAGCCAGTGTTGCAAGTGGGCCGCATGCGGAATCAGAATCTTTATCTCGACTGGAGGAATCCCATGAGCTATGCAGCTCTGATTCACAGATGTCCAGTGGGGGCGGGTCAGCAAGTTACAACAACAAACAATACAAACAAACGATTGGAGTGCAAAATGGAGAAAGGGCACGCAAGTCATACATAATTTCATGCCGATTTTGGCAAGGTGGCAAAATAGCAACAATCCAAGACCACAGCAAGACAACACAACACGCGGTGTCTCAATTAAATTGCATATTCAAATAAAACTATTCGTACACGGGGTGAGAGGGGAGGGGGGTTATAAGGTTCAGAGTTACAATACCTTCCGGAACGCCCTCTAGTAGAGCGTTGGTGTGACGTGGAGTGTTGACGCTGGCGCCCCTTTGCTCCGTGCAGGAGGCGCGCAAAGCGCAGCTGGAGAACCACGAGCCGGAGGAGGACGAGGAGGAAATCGAGCCCGACAAGGAGAATCGCGAATCAGGTGCGTGACCGTGATGATAATGATGGTGGTAATTGTGATGATGATGGTCGTGATTGTGATGATGATGGTGGTGATTGTGATGATTGTGATGATAATGATGGTGGTGATTGTGATGATAATGATGGTGGTGATTGTGATGATGATGGTGGTGATTGTGATAATGATGGTGGTGATTGTGATAATGATGATGGTGATTGTGATGATGATGGTGATTGTGATGATTGTGATGATAATGATGGTGGTGATTGTGATAATGATGGTGGTGATTGTGATAATGATGGTGGTGATTGTGATAATGATGATGGTGATTGTGATGATGATGGTGATTGTGATGATGATGGTGGTGATTGTGATGATGATGGTGGTGATTGTGATGATAATGATGGTGGTGATTGTGATGATAATGATGGTGGTGATTGTGATGATAATGATGGTGGTGATCGTGGTGATGATGGTGGTGGTGATAATGATGACAGTGATAATGACGGTGGTGATTGTAATGATGATTGTCGTGATAATGATGACGGTGATAATTGTAATGATGATGGTGGTAATGATGGTGATGGTGGTAATGATGGTGATTGTGATGATGATAATGGTTGTGGTGGGGGGGATGGTGGTTGTGACATTATTGGTTATATTTGTGATCGTGGTGTTGATAACATTCGTAACACCAACCAAGATGATAACATCAACCATATTGATGATGTGTGGGGGGGGGGGGCCGATTCCCCAGGCGCGGAGGATCGCGCTAGCGGCGACGAGAAATCTGACAGCGACCGCGAGGATGACGCGGAGGGGGCCGCAGCGGGCAGGGGGACGCCCCCCGCGGGGGGCAGGAAGGGCGAGGAGGAGGAAGGGGGGCGGGCGAGGAGCAGCAGCAGCAGCAGCAGCGAGAGCGGAGACGACCGGCAAGCGAGGGAGGCGCGAGACGAGGAGGAGATCTTCGGCAGCGGCATCGACGACAGCGACAGCGACGAAGGTCGGTGTGGGGGGGGGGGGGGAACGACACACGAGGCCGTGAGCGCCTGTGTGTTGCGCGGAATGGCGGCCGCGCTAACTGCTACGAATCCTGGCGACCCCGAGTTCGATTCCCGCTTACAGCCGGTGACGATTATCTCAACTGGTCCTTGGCCTCTGCTGGGTTTGACACGGCCTCAAATGAGTACCTCGTGCGTGCGGCGTGTAAACATCACCACTAGGGGAGACAAAGGCGGCCGGGCGTGGTGCTGGCCACCCGCTCCCTCATGCACTGTCTTGGCCTTCATAAGTGCTGGCTCGCGGCACTTGCCCCGAAAGTCTGTTAATGCTATAAGGGGGTTCTTTGTCTGGTCTGCATGTGTGTGCGTGTGTGTGGGCAGCGGTTGTGCAATGGTAGCACTCGCAGCAAATACCAGTGACGATTATCTGAACCGATCCTGAGCCTCCTCTACGTCGACTCGGCCTCAAATGAGTACTTGGCGTGATGTGAAAACATTACCACTGGGGAGACAACTGTGGCTGGGTGTGGTGCTGGCCACCCACCTCCATCAGGTGCCTTTCAGCCTTCATCGTGCTCGCTAACAGCATTTGCCCCAGCAGTCTGTTAAGGCTATAATGGGGGATTATTTTTCTTCTTCATGGAAGTGGTGATCGCACTGCGCTTCAAACCCCGCGACCCGAGTTCAATTCCCGCTCACGACCAACACTTGACAATTACGTGAGCCGGTCCTGTTGCTGTACGTGCATGGTAACAACTGCTTTTGCACCGTACCCAGCTGACCGTGCCAATCGGAGGTGCGATCGATACGCACGCGGCCTATAATCCAGCAGCAAGGGCTGACGGGTCACGAATGCCTCTGCACTTCATTCCCTTTCCCGTGGCCGTCGTGGTCGCCATGTCCTCTGGCAGCACAGCACGTTGAATCCCTCTCGCTCTGTCCGTCTCGTGCGCGCCGGAACAGGGGCTGAGAGCGGACAAGGGAGCGACAGCGACGGAGGAGCCGGCGGAGACACTCGGAGGAGCGGCGGCGGCGGCGGAGCGAACAACAACAGCGGCGGCGGCGGCGGGAGCAGCAGCAGCAGCGGTAGTAGCAGCAGCAGCAGCGAGGCGGGGTCGGATGCCAGCGAAGCAAGCGACGATGACGACAACTAAGGGCAGCTCGACAATCCTCATCGTCGTCGTCACGAAGAGGCCGCCGTCATCCGCAGGTTGACGGCACCGAGAGTCCCCCGGCGTGCCGAGCCGCACCCTGGCAGTGCAGTCGCACCGCCTGCACACCTTGCCCGACAGCGCACCGTTCCTTCCGCCCGTCAGCCCGGACGTTACCAGCCGGGGTGGCGCAACTTTCGCGGTGCTGCTTTCATTCTGTGTGGAAACGGTAACGGCGAATTGTGCGCGATAACCACTGGAAATGAGTGGGCGTTAGAGTAGTAAATGGGTACCACTCGCGCTTTGTTAACTTGGTGTTGGTACCGATTTCTGCTCTGGCTCGGTGGACTATTGTTGATTTGCTTCGCCATCGAGCGTAGCTGCGACGCCCAACGCAGCCCATGTTGGAACACGCTAGGATCACGGCGGCACGTGCGTTCCGTCTACAGCGCGTGTCAGAATGGGGGGGGGGGGAGGAGAGCCCATCACAATCGTTGCAGGGTGGTTTCTAGTTCACCATTTTTTAAGTCTATTGAGGGTAGCTCTGGATAAAGGTCGCGGGCAAAATGAAAACCGGTTGGGAAGGGTTGTTTCGAAGAAAACCTGTCCGACTCGCGAACTGGATTAAAATTCACTTGCAGCCCCCTTCGTTCGATCTGATTCTGGATGGAGGGGGGGGGCCCTCTCGATGTCACGCGAGTCATTATGGCGTTGTTTGACCGTGCTTTGGCAAAGTACGTTCCGTGGCCAATCCATCGATCTTGATTGCAGCTATTCGAAACAGAACTGTTAACAAAAACGATCTAATCACCATGCAGGTGGTGGTGGCCATTAACCAGAAACCACTGCGTTTTGGGAGAATAAAAACAAAACACCTCTAACCTACTGCAAATGAAAACGGAGGCAGTTTAGATTCGAAAAAGTTTAGCTACGTCTCCTGTCTGAACGTCAACGTAGTCATGGTGGTCATCGTTGGTTCAATTTCAAAAGTCTAGGGCCAGACCGCCACGCGTGTTGATAAACATTAAATGTGCAGCGCATCGCCCATGATCGATCCACTGCTGGATTAAGGTTCCCCCTCCTCCCCAAGATGCCACCACCTCCGACGGTCCTGCGATGTAGCGACACATCCAGCATCTGACCTGCACGAGCAGATTGACGCTCCATCTCCTCGTCAGGAGTACTTCCGGACACGCTCCATTCCTCGGCTGGCCGCTCCCATTATGCTTAACCATAGCCTCCAAGAAGAGTTGGGGAGGCCTTCATCCAACAGTGGATAAAGCGTGGCTGATAAATAACAGAAACTGCATTAAATTTGGACCACATTCACTATTGAATCGATAACTATTTGTCACCACTGTGAAAACCACCAATCGCATTCATTGACGTCTACACTAATTAAGTGAACACCTGTCACTCAATTTGGGGTAACACCAAAGCAAGCAATCATCCCCCCCCCCCCCACTGGCAGACTGCTGCACAGTCACCTCGTGCTGCACAGGGACAGCTGCCACCTCTGGGGATTGGGGGGGGGTGCCCCTTTCCCCTCCGTGCGTTGAGTTGCCACGTCATGCTCCGAGGGCGTATGTGGAAAATGCTTAATTAGAAACAAAATCGGTTAATTGCAGGAGATCGCGTCTAACCATCACCGGTCAGAGGCCAATGCAGTTGCCACCATACTTTCACAGGTCGTGAAAGCATTGAATGATGGAAAAACCAAAGGCTTTACCCCTTTTCGGCAGAAACAGGGAGGTGTTTAGATGTTCCAACCCACCAAGGGAGACCTGTCACAAGGCACCGAGTGTGCATTAACCACGTGCATTTGATAAACCGTGCAAAGAAATACGCGTTGACAATGCACGGTCCTTGAAACAGGTATGGCCTGGACCAGTGTCTTATTTTATGAGCTGGTCGAAGTACTACCGACCAAAGGACACCAAGAGGCAAACACACAAAGCAACCACCAAAGCCTTACTAGTTGGGGTTAAGCAGTTCTATGTAGGTCTTGCTACTGTCTTAAAGGGCCCCATATCCTTAAAATTGTTCACCTTCATTAGGTCTATAACACCCAGAGCAAGGATCGGTGCAGAGAAACCTCAAAGGTTTCCCGCACCTCCGATTAGCACGGTGTGCTACGTACGGGCTCGGGGTTCCAGTTGACCTGTTGCACAGGCTGGTCGCTTGCTCACTCGGCGCGTGTTGGCGCCATCGCGAGTGGACGTGACCAGAACCAGCCGGCAAGGCGTGTGCTTGGCAAGGAGCAGAGGGGTGTAAAAAAATGTTGATGTTACTTTACGCAAAGTCAACGACTTAGTGGGCGAGTGATTGCTAGGACTTTTTTTTTTATGTAGAGTTGACCATTCAAGTTTCTCGTGTATACCAAGCCTGTCTATATTTTTAACTTGTGCTGAGAGTTTAATAAAAATTGTTTTAAGCCATGCAAAGCCATCCTGTGTTTGTCTGGGAAAACATCCCTTTAATTGGGGGGTGGGTACTGAAATTGAAATGCTGCTACCACAGGGTGACGGCACACCAGGGCTTGCCATTCACAGGCCAATCCGTCAGATTCCTTCTCCCAGCGCTGTTGAACAAATCGACATGCTTCTGCTTTTTAAATCCTTTATATTAAGTTTGCTTGCTTGCTGCTTAAGACCGTGCAAATCTTTCGGTCGTTTTTTAACACACTTCCCGTGATCCAATCGAGCTGACATTTTCCACAGACTCGTTGTGCGTGACAATTAATGTTCGTGAAAATTTGTTTCCAAAATTTAACACTTTTTAGAACAAAAATATATTTAATTACCAATTGCTTAATGGTGCAATGCAATCATCTGACCCATAGGTGGACATCAAGCCAGAGGACGAGATGACTAGCCGCCACGCATATAAAGGATTTATAGTGAAAAAACTTTGTTTTTACTGGTTATACTTGTTAGTTTGTGGTCCTTCCCCTGCACCTATGATTAGCAGTTGGCTACGTATGCCGCAAAAGTTCATACACAAATCCTCTGCCGACCTGTCCACCCAAGTGTGTGCACCAGTCGATCGGCAGCTCGCATTTGGGTTACTCCCACTTCTTCCGAGGGACTTGGTCATGGCACATGCCTGTGATCCAGCAGTGGAAAAGAGGGCTGGTGGATCACACAATGCTGCGAAACATCCTTCCCACGGGTGCAGAGGTCACCAAAGGTATGATGGCAAGTCAACTAAATATCTATGGGCATAGCATGTTGGTGCCCCCCCCTCGTGCAAGGCCTGGGGTTTCCTCCCCATCGTGTATAAAACAACTCGGCTTCAATTTTATTTAGAGCAGTAGCAGCACCGTTACTAAAAAGACATTGTACTCACCGCATAGAACTGTAGCGACACGACCACACTCTATGATATCCGGCACCAAACTGCCACACACACGCATCTCGCACCTGGGAGCCACGGCAGTTATGACCGGAAGACATGCCCGTAAAGTTATCTAATTAAAAACCCAATGAAGCAGGACCCTCTTGAAAAAAGTTCAAGAGGGTCGGTGTGGCTTTCATGGATAAACAATTTATTGTATTTGTAGAACGTTTGGAGTGTAGTAAACAGGACATGCCAACGAAGTGGGGTTCAAGTGATCTGGTGGAGGACCTGCCTGCGTTTAGTTTGTTGTCTACATACGGTGCAAAAGAAGTGTAACATGCAATAGCAGGCCTGCACCTTCTTAATACATTTCCCTCTGTTTGACGGATCACTGCTGTACGAAAGACAAAAAAAAAACTGGCAAACCGGAGGTTATACAAGGTTTTTATTCGGCATCTCCAACATGTCCCGCTCTCCATTCATTCTCTCGGTAACAAATACCGTGTTACACGTTTAAAACAATAGCCAAAAGGTAAACACTTAAACAAGAATAACATGCTGTAAAGATTTATTCGAAAAATGTGCAGAACTGCATATTTTTTTTTATATATCGGTCGGCAAAACCCTGTGGTTTGAGCTTTTTAAGAATAACATTTTATTTTAAAAAACGGTGCGACGGGCCAAAAGTTAGGCCTTTTGTTAAAATGTATTTTTGCGGCCGATGATGCTGCAATCGGCTGTGGTACCAACACCCCCCCCCCCCCCACATTTTCTCATTGAAAACCCCAAATTGCGCAAGTTTAATTTTTTTAGTATTTTTATGAAAACTTTTCTATAAAATAAAGCATGCTGCAAAAATCCTTTTTAAAAAATTCAACCACATCGTGAAGGGAGGGCTCTGGGCGTGTCAAGCGTAAAAGGAGGCGCGGTACACCAGTGGGTAACTAGAATCGGCGATGAGATGTGCAGATTAATTTTAAATAATAAGCTATAATTGACTTAAACCAGCCTCCGTTTTTGCTTTCACGCGCCTCTGGGAAATAAAATCGGAAACATCTGGGTGAGAAAGTACGCATATAAAAAAAATCGGAGGCTTTACAACAATGTTATATTTGCCAGCTTGTCAATAGTTCGTCAAATACCACACCGACTCGCCTCCACCCCAATAAACCAACAAGAAACCCCAACGTCAACCACCGCCGTGCATGTTGACAGCACCGCAGATCACCGCTGTCGTGTCAACACGGGGACGTACGTGGGAGAAATTCCTCCCGTCACTTGAATTTTGAGATCGTCGCGATACACAAAAAAAAGAGGGGAGGAGCCGGGAAAAGAAACTCAACGGGACTAAGAAGAATAAACCAGACGTACGTGCGCTCTTGCGAGCAATCCCACCGTCCCACCCATCCTGTACGCGCACCTCCACTCCCTAAAATATCTTTACAATTAAAATAAAACCACGCGTTTGCCCCACGCTCGAGGAGCGATATTTAGTTTGTGGGTATGGCTTCTCGATGGATGGTGGAGTGGTGACGAAGTGGGAGAGGGGGGGGGGTGCTGGATTTAGAGAAATAACCAGTGGGTTGGGCGACGCGATTCCGACATTAGGAGGTAAACCGCTGCGACTTGGGCACCTGGCCAACGCCTGGCACGGCGGCGGCGGTGGTGGCAGGACCCTTGGCTCTCTCAAGCCGATTGTGAAAGCACCGTGGACGGGCAGACGTGGCGGGCAAGACTGTGCGCAGAGCGGGGGGGGGCGGACCCAGGGAGCGCTGCTCCCAACACACAACACCCCCCCCCCCCCCGTATAGGGGAGTTAAAAGCCCATTTTGGTCCTGGGTGCACAGACGTGCGATTAGAAAAGGGGGGGTGGACGAAAATAAACGAAATATCCAAAACAAAACGTCCCGACAAACCGGCTGTGAAAGTGTCTGAAAGAATTGGAGTCGTTTTTGCTGTTGTTGTAAAGGTTAAACAATAGCAACGGTGGTAGTAATAATAGCTAAACAAAGTATTTGGTGAGACTGCTGTGTTGGCAGTGGTGTACGAACACAACAACTCGTCCGTCAATAACACCGTGGGGAGGCCTTTAAGTTAACAAGTTGTGGGTTAGTTTACACGTGCTATGAATTAGGACCATTCCACAAAACGGCCACCACTATTTGACGTTTAACTTTCGTCGCCAGGGCGTTACCGAGAAACGTTTACAGGTTGGCTTGCGCTTTTGTTATATAATAGTAACAATAAATGATAACGTAGAACTACAAGTGAGAAGAGAATTATATAAGTGAAAAATTAAGTGCAGCATTATTAAGAGAGTTAAAAGCCCTTTAGGTGAAAACCAAACTTCACAGCAAACGTCAGTAAGGCTTCTAGGAGGGATCGATCGATCATCCTCTGGGCCAGTGAGGGCATCCCCAGGCACATTGCCCCCATCCCCTCGGCCCCACTGGACAAACAAGCCGCTTGCTGCAAATCCTGCACGGCATAAGACAAGGGCAGCCCAATGTAATGTTAACAAATACGAGTTACGACACACACACGCACACGTATCGTTCATATAGGAGAGGACTCTTCTACACGCACTCAACACGGTACATCCATTGTCCTTGCAAGCTTTTTAGAAACAAAAAAACGAACGTGAAGTCTGAAAATGTTCCATCGTATGCGACGCGCGTGAGTGAGGAGGAGTGCAGGAACACAACTTTGGCCGAGCATCGGCCGATGCATTTTGGAGTCGTACAAAACAAAAATTGCCCCGTGGCTCAAGTAATTTTTTTAAATATATGTTTTGTTTAAATCTCTTGACGTTAAAACAATTGGTTATTTGTATATACTTTAAACGCCATCTCCCCTCATCGCTTTTAGTGTACGAACGTCGACGGACACAAAACCACCGGGCGTAGAGTGGGGCAGCGCTTTGCAAAAATAAAAATAAACCCAACGTTGCATCCGCAGTACAAACGCACCGACGACACGCACGACCGACCCTCTTGCGTGGGTAACAAACTTTATATTGTAGCATTCCTTTTTATGCTTCTTCCTATGAAAATACGATTTTTTATATTTTCTTACATTTTTCTGCATTTATTTCTTGCGTACGTAAAAAAAAAATTTGTTAACGGGGGAAAACAAAAACTACTACAAATGGTTGCCAGCCATTTACCATTGTTCTGCGTCGTTCAGGAGAAAGAGGAAAATAATAATAGTAATGGAAAAAATTCGACGACGAAAATCTGCCCGAAAAAAAACAGGAAGGCGCGGGGGGGTTTTGGGGTGTTTACAATGCAATAAATATGAACATAAAAATCTAAAATTGGGGTAAAGGGGAAATATATATTTATATATATGGTTTAAGCAAATGACCAAAAAAAAAAACTTAGTTCGTACAAAATTAGTCTAAAAAAAAGTTGTAAGCTTAGCGTCAAAGTGTACGGGAGGAGATGGGACAAGTTCACGCACTTTTGTCTTCCCGACCGCCGGTGGGGAGAAGGCGGGAGGGGGGCTCTAGCGTGCGGGAAGATTTGCGTGCCGGTGTTGAAGCAAGAGACGGGAGTTTATCCCGGTCTGCAAAGATGTTCGTGGATAAAAACTCAGCCACGCTGGGCACCGCGCTCACGGTCCAGTTTGGCCGCTGTCAATCCGTAAAATGTCGGTGCCAGCAGCACGCCGGTCGCATCTTCCGCCCGCACGGGGGGGGAACAAAAAACTGCCACGGTGCGGGGAGGTTGTTGTGCGTGTGCAGTTGCTCAAACTTTTGTTGGCTTAGGTCCCGGCACGCACGCACACACGCACGCACTTCCCCCCCCTCCCACCCCCCCCCCCCCAATAATACCATGCCCGATTTAGCATTTTTGAAACGTGCGCATCCTAAAACTAGATAAAAACCCACATTCCCCAACGTAATAAATCTGCCAGGAAACACGAAGTGCGGTTTTGGAATCCGATGCCATCGTTTAAAAAATAAAGAATAAAAAATTAAGAATTTTTTTTTGTTATCCAACACTGCATTTTTCAAAAGTGAACAGCACAGCTGGCCAAGAGAATAAAAAAAACACTGCTGTTTGCACAAGTTTGAAAATAAACGTAAATACTCATTTGCCATCTTTGTACAAATTCACAGCGCCTCATGGCAACGTGCTGATCTCGTTCCAACACCAAACGCCAACAGAATTAACCTACCGCAACACGGCCAACTCCACCATGCCCAAACACCCCCATCAGCCAACCACACCACAAGACAACCCCTCAACGCCGCTACGCCAATCGCTCTCCAAAGTGACACCGCCACCATCGCAACGAAAACAAACACTTCATTATGGCCATCTCCAAAGTTTCAAGCGGGGAAAGAAATTGGAGGCAGGGAGGAGGAGGTTATTCGTGAACGTCATTCGATCAGAAATGAAAATGGCTTTGCTTGGATTAAATGGGAGCGAATTTCGGGTTTAAAAAAATGTATCTAATTTTAAAAACGTGCGGGAGAGGGGGATGACGATAAACTCACTCCCCCCTCTCCACCAAAAAAAACAGAGTGGACGTCTAAATAAACCCCGACGCTACCCTGGACCCTCCGTTCTTAAAAACAGCAAAAAACATAAAAACACGTCCTGAAGATCCCACACGCACCGAGAACCCCGTTCAACGACTTAATCCCTCGCTTCTTCAAAACACAGCCTCCTCTTGATATTTCCTTATAAACTTTCCCTTAAGCACCCACACGACGACAATCGCCAGCGCGGATCACGCAAGGCTCCCCCCCACTCCCCCCACACCACTCTACAGGGGTTTCTCTCCATCTGCTGCGACCGTCCCCCACTCCCCACCATCCTCTGCCCCCCCCCCCCCTTTTGGAAAACCCCACTTGATTTTACAAGACAAGAAGGAAGAGGAGGAGAGCCAAACACTCCGGGCCAGCACAGATCCCCGGCATTTCCCCGGGCCATCCTTAAAAAAAACGCAAAACAAGCTCGCCAACAACTTAAAGACAAGAAATAAAACTATTTAAAAACAAACAAAAAAGCGATAACTTTTAAATATCTTTACAAAACATTTTAAACGATGGACGTCCCCGCAAGCCTGTACAGCCATATTTGGTTTCGGTAGAAAAATATTTGGAGCGCCGCAGTTACCGGTCGCTCGCTTTAACCCCCCCCCCATCGCCTCCAAGGTCAAGCGGCGTCGCGCATCAAGCGGACAACACTCGAACCGGGCACCACGGCACCACGGCACCACGGCGCGTGTGTGTATACACACACACGCACGAGCTGCAGGTAGCGGTCGCGATGACGCTCGTTGCGTAGATTTGAGTCGCCAGCCTTTTGTCAAGTCGTGCCTACAAAATCTGAGAAGATTTTAAAAAACCAGGCCAATCTCTGATTCCGGTTTGCATTGGGGAGAGATTTGGCAACCTTCTCCACGTTTTGGATGGTTAAAGACGGCCACCAAAATACAGCTGCCCCCGTAAATTTTACCCGGCAAATTAATCATTTATCGGATAGAGAGCAAGGGGGGGGGGGGGCTTGGTGGGGCTAGTAATAACTCCCCGTTGCCACTGGCACCTTATACAAGCCACACTGGGGCTGGTCCCAACCCCAGCACGGCACACATGTGCCAGTGGAAAAGGCGAGGGAGGTATTGCTGTAGGCCTGCCAGTCTCACAGACAACTTTGTCCGTCCTATGTGCCATTTGTGCTCAATGTCGAACGTAAAAATATAAAGTTGCCGATTCCTTTTGTGCTGTTTTCACCAAAACAAAAAAAGGTGAGGTGCAGGGGGGGGGGGGTGTGCTAAGTGAAAAAAAACCATTCACAACAAATGCACCCAAACGTGCAGAGAAACGCAAACGTTAAAAACGCCACCACCACAGAGAAAAATAACACCCGTGAGAGAAATCCACCGCTGTGCACTCAATGGAGGGTAAAGTGACCGTTAAATATTCCGTGATATTTCAAAACGTGAGCTCCAAGCCAAGGGGAAGGAAAAGCAACATTATATTGAAACAAAATAATAATATTTAGTGTTCGAAACGCAAAACAGCACGGAGGAGGCGGCGACTGCGTTTCGCGAGCACTGTGGGAGTTGACGAGCGCGACCCCCGCAATGTCGGAAGGGGAAACTCCCCACGCGGAGGAAGCGAGGACGGGTCGTCTGGAGCGGCGTGGAATGTAGCGACACGGGGGGCGGTCAACCTCTGCACAAATCCACTCGCGCCCCGCCACCGAGAGAGCGAGTCGATTAAAAATTTTAAAAAGATGGTAAAATTGGTAACGTTACCGAGAACCAACGAAATTTTAACACACAGACCTGAAGAAGAGAATTACGTGGACCGAATGGTGGAGCGCGTTCATTTATCTTGATAAGAACGGAACGAACCCGATAAGAGGTTAAAACGTTAAAAACTACTCGCAGCAGTTGCCCCCGCAGCGACGATTACAAATTTCAACGTCATTCGGGCATTACTGCACGCGCGCCATCATCATCGTCATCGCCAGTCGTGGCTCAAAAAGCACCATCCTTGCCCACACCCCCGGTGTGTCTTAAGCCACAACTGGCGATTTGAAAAAGAAAAAAAAAAACGCACGCGCAGCCGTAACCGAATAAAAGTCAAAATATTAATTCTAGAACTTTAACAAAACCAAACAAACCACTCAAGGCCCATTAGCCGCCACCCATAGCTTACACAAGATCCCATTAGTGTCCTTTCTGAGAGAAGTTTGATTTTTCCAAGCTGGCTGAGCCATGAAAGTTTGAGTGAGATGGGGTCGGGAAGTGGGGGGGGGGGGGAAGGGAGCGGTGGCGGCCCCCGTCCCCTCTCGGTAAAAACTCGGCAACAAAAATCGGAGCTCTCAAATCGTCGAGGTCCGGTCCACTCCATCTGTGGGCAGAGATATGAAAAACAAACGGAGATTCAAATTGCGAGCTTTCAAAAGGAAATAATTTAAAGATAAACTCAATTCTAAACCCTAAACCGTTTTGTATTTTAGCAGGTTAAGGGCTACTGGAGCTATATAGATTTTTTTAGAAGCGACCTGGCCACAAATGATCGCTTATAGAAGTGGCTTATCAAGCAAAAACTTACAGCTGCAGCCAAAGACTCTAAACGAGTGTCGATTCTAAAAATCAGCTTCATCCTCCCGTTAAAATAAAACAAAAATAAAAACCACGATTTGCATGTGGCCACCCCAACTCTTAATCCGCCCTCTCCCCGCAGCCCACTGAAAAAAAAAGCCTGCTCCTCTGCACAGCTCACTCCTTGCTTCTACCGCTCCCCCTCTAACATCCGACATCATGGCCTGGTCATTTCTTCTCCCCCCCCCTCTCCTCTCCGTGCTGCTCGTCTTGACCTGTCACCTCCTCTCAATCCATCTTGGTGGACTTCAGTCACAGCCTCCTCCTCCCGTTCCTTCCGCTTCCCATTCCCCGCCCCACCACCACCACATCCCCCAACTACACTTCCATTCCTGTAGTACGCCACGGGTAACATGTTCTGTGTGTATGTGGCACTTCTTCTACACCATATGTAGCTAACCGTGCTCATCAGGAGGTGCAGTGGAAAGACAACAAACTACCCATGCGTTCACAAATCTCAAGCCAAGTGTTGTTTTTAACATACAAGGAGGTATGTTCATGGAATAAGTTCGCACTTAAAAATTTTTACAATTTGGGGGAAAAAAACATGCAACGGTGATAATATCTGGATATGATAGCGAGCATAAGTGCGTGCGTTTGAGAGCAAGCGTCATAGCGAGTATACAACGGTGGGGGGCAGTAGTGTGTGCCAGCGTCCGTGTGTGTCTGTGTGTGCCTGGATGTCGCCGTGACCGCCTGCCAAGCGAGCCTTGACACTTCACGTGGCCTCAAACTGCACCCAAACTGGCACAAGCGCTGGGGCTGATGTTACCGTCACTTAGTGGCAGGTGGCGGCTGTTATAGTGCCAGTACGTGCGGCAGCGCAAGTGCAGCAGTATTAAATGTTAGGCGGTGTTTCGTAGCGGTGTTAACAGGCACTTGTTAACAGCACTTGGCCAAAGTCCATTAAGGCGATGGGGGATCTTTGTCTTGTGCGCGTCGGTACGCGCTCGTTTCTGTACGAGCGGCGAGTGCGCTGCGCTACGAACCCGGCGACCCGAGTTCGATTCCCGCTCACGGTCAACACCAGTGACGATTAATAACCTGAACCGGTTCTGGGCCTCCCCGAGGTCGACTCGGCCTCAAATGAGTACCCGGTGCGGCGTGTAAACATCGCCACTGGGGAGACAAAGGCGGTCGGGCGTGGTGCTGGCCACCCACCCCCCCTCGTGTACCGTTCCGGCCTTCATAGGCGCTCGCTAACAGCACTTGCCCCTACAGTTTGTTAAGGCTATACGGGGGAATCTTTGTCTTTATTTCCATATGACATAACGATGCTCATTAGTAGTCCGTTTGGCAGCAAGCGTGTAGTAGTGATCGATCGTGTGTTGGGGGGGTGGGGTTGGCGGATCACGCTGAGAAGGGGGTGTGCCGCTCACCTCCGAGAGCGTGCTCCGTCATGCGCAGGCACAGCGACTCGAGCCGGTTGTTGATCTCGGGCTCCGTCACGGGAACCGGGAACTCTGCAACAGGAGGAGGAGATCATTCATGGCGCTGAACTCAGCTCTTGGAGCCGATTCCGAAATACATATAAGCTCATACATCTCGGACGCCTAGATTATGAGGTATAACTTGCATGGCGGGGAGAGGTCACAGACGCTGTCTTTCCGACAGACCTGTTCTTCACCTGAGGACGGCTGCTTGCGTTGTGGCCGAAACGTCGTGAGAATTATTTTATTATGTTTTATTTTTATTATTTTATTACTTCCCTTCTACGTGACTTTACCGAAAGAACCAAAAAGAGGTCACAGGAGCTGTATACGGGATGTGTTGTGTGCGAGGATGTGGCACTGCATGTGTGTGTAATGACAGTGGAGCCTGCATGCGGTGTGAGGGGACTAGTGGCCACAGGAACTAATGACAGCAGGGGCATCAGCTGTGAACGCTAAGGGACTGGTGGCTACAGGAATGTTCGAGCAGGGAGCGCGGTCAGGTGACGGAAGAGGTCGGGTCGAGTCTGCCAGTGGAGCGAGCGTCCAGAGTCAGCGAGAAGGATTGAGAAGGGGGGCGCGTGGCCTCGTGTTGACATACAATGGAGGAGATGTGAGGGAGACTCGGGGCTGTTGCAGTGGGATCTCCGCCCGATGTCAAGTGAATGTGTCGTCAACAAAGTGCCATCTCAAGAGAAGTGGGTCAAAGCCGTCATTACATGTGTATGCGATTGTATAGCAAACAGCGGGCACAGCTGATGCATCTGCCAGTCAACCGATGGCATCTGGATTTGTCCCGTTACCTCGCGTCAACGAGCCTTCGAAACTTCACGTGGCCTGGCCTGGTACAAGCGCAGTGGAATTGTCACCGCCGCTTAGGAGGCAAATGGCGGGTGTTGTTGTTGTGTAGTATGCGTCACTGTGTAGTGGGCACAGTGGAGACCCACAGGTACCAGTCGTCTCAGCTAGTCAACCCGTAGCACCTGGGTCTGTGCCACGACCTCCGACCAGAGCCTTTTTACACTTCAGACAGCCTCAAAGTGCACCTAGCTTGGCACAAGCGTGCCGCGACAACGTCTCCACCACCTCATCGGCAAACGACGGGACGGGCATTTTCGCTGGCGCTGCCACAAGTTGCGGCGCGTGGCAGCAATGGCGACGTTAACCGCACCGCCACGGAAAACGCCGACTTGGGTCCCCACAATCTCCAGCCACGGCTTAACCAGTTACCCGGCAACCCACGAGTTCGACTCGGCCTCAAGTGTGAGCAATGCCCCCCCCCCCCAACTCACCCATCTCACCTGGCTGCTGGAAGAGCAGCATGGCCTGTGGGGAGGTGTGCACGGGCAGCGATCGCGTCCTCTGCACGGAGCTGTGGGTGCGGCTCGGCATGCTGTTACTGCCGCCGCCGGCACCGAACCAGATGTTCTGCACACGCATCAAACAGCAACAACAGCCATCAAATAACAACACGCAAAGATCCCGCACCACATTGCAGGCCACACCACTGCCACCACGAGACACACACACACACATCATAGATAGCGTAACAAATACAGGAGACTGGGACCAGATCATTTAAAATCATTGCTGTCACTTTTCAATTTGTGTTCTTAATATGAACACTTTGCCACAAAATATTAGTTTTTAAAAACCATCTCACAATACACATGATCACAGCACATTTGGCAGATTATTTTTAGCGCTCCAAGTACAGGAATATTGTGAGAGGAGCATGCAACCGCCAGCCGTCTCTCTCACTTCCCATTGCAATGCAACGATGTTTCTCTGATAGTTTTTTACCCTTCTATCTGGCAACAAAACTGACACCTTTTTTTACAACGAGTCATGTTTGCAGAGACCACAATACCTGCAGCCATAATGCAAACATAAAAAACTATAACTCTGATAATATATGCACTGTCCTTGAAGTTGATTGGTTTACTGGCAAATGAGGTTCCAATGGTGTAAATGCTTACCCCGAGCTCTCATACTCTGATGGTGCATTGTCTTTGAGTTGTGCGCCTTTTGGCGTCATCTGGTCCAACACCATGTGAGACTAGGCTCTAAGGAAAGCCGTCTCGGGTCTGGACCAATCAACTTCAAGGACAGTGCATACATTATCAGAGTTGTGTTTTTTGTTTGCATTCTGACTGCAGGTATTGTGGTCAATGCAAACATTACTCCTTGTAAAAAAGGTGTCAGTTTTGTTGCCAGATAGAAGGGTAAAAAAACAATTATCATATTTTTTACTGGCAAATGAGGTTCCAATGGTGATGTTTCTCTGCTCGTGTACCAAACAGCAATTCCGATGACCTGCAACGATGTGACGAGAAGCCACCGTCCAGAAGTGGATCAAGAGAAGCGCCATGCATGCGCGTGGCACCTCAGGCCTATCCCGTGACCTCCTGCTAGCAGGAGAGCCTTCGACATTTCACGCGACGGCTTCAAAGCACACCTAGCCTGGCACACGCGCCGTGGAGAAGTCATGGCGGCGGCCGTTGTAGTACCTGACGTCCTTTGCTCAGCACGGCCGAGGTTCCCAGCATGGTGCCGGCCACACCTCTCTGCGTCGGACCCAACAGCCCCAGTCGGGTCCCTTGTGGCGCCGCAGGAAGGCCCCGGGCGCCCAGCGGGAAGGGGCGCTGTGGCCTCCAGGGCAGACTCAGGCCACTGGCCAAGGCACCAGGAGGAAGGGGCAGGGGCTGCCCAAATACTCCTCCCCACCTGCAGGGAGAAGGCAACGGGGTGGGGGGGGGGGGGAAAAAGGTCGACGAGAATTGGGAACGGTTCGTCAACTTAAATTCCAAATTGTCCAAGTGTCACACAGTGGGGTAGGCCGCTATCAAGTGTGCAGGTGCATCGGGGCCCACGGGGCTTGTGGCGGAGGACAGGCTACAACCTGCTGAGCATCGCCAGTCAGAGAAGATGGGCTTCCGCGGAAAGGCTGCAGCCCCGCCGCCCACTCTCTCCCCCAGCGTCCACGCAACGCTCCCCTCCCCCTCCACCCCCTCCCTTGCTCCTCCCCCCTTCTCCCGCCTATATAACCTCCCGTCAAGGCATATCTCTCCCACTTCAGCAAAACAAAAAATGTTCTTGCTGTGGTTTTCCCACCTGATGATGATTGCTTGTGTTGCAGCAATAGTAACGTCGCGATTTATTTTATACCTACCTACGTGACTTTACCGAAAGAATCAAAGAGTATGGATTCCTGCAGGCACAAAAGCTTCAAATCAAAAATTTAATCTTTCGATGCAATCAATAATAAAAACACACTTCGCCCAGCAATGACCTTGACGAGCGTCTTACCTCATTTGCAAAAGGATGGTCCCTGCTACATTGGAATCAGCCAAATATTCAACTACACATACAAGGAGGGGGCGAGGGAAAGAAATTGGAAATAGGGTACCCCCCCCCCCCCACTCCCACACAATTTCATTTCCTTAAGCCAGGTCTCACGCCAACCTCGTGACTGTATCAGGGTCACGTAAAGGGTGGGAGGGGGGGCATGGCACATTCCGAACACTCGTGGCTAGCAGCGCATCACCCCGTGTGTCGAGAACGGCCCTGGAAGATGACGATAAACGGTGGCGGGTTCACGTCACCGGTCGCTCGGTGGTGGCCGCCGTTGTCGCCGTGTGCGGTACCCACCCGCGTCCCTGCTGCCGGAAGGCTTGCATCTCCATGATGGGCTTCCGGGAAAAGGCTCTGAAGAGCTTCTGCACCTGCTGCTTCCAGGAGAGAATCCTCTTCTTCTGGGTCTCGGTGAAGGCCTAAAAAGCACACAAAAAAATCGACCATCAGCAAAATTGGGTCGGCCAACCTCTTAAAAATAAACTATAGATTACCACCACGCCGGCCAAACGCAGCCAGGCAGATTGGTGGTTATGAGCAAGGAGCTCGCAAATCAGAATGTCGCGTTCAACTCCTGGTTGTGTGGGGGTGGTGGGTGTTTACTCTGTCCATCAGCCCTTTGGAGTAACTAAGCTTCGCAACATTGTGGGTAGGTCAGCGATTTTGCTGTGGATAAATTAATCCCCGCCATGAGAATGTGGATTTTCCATCCAGTGCATCGGGGACATAAACAGATGAGAAACCAATGCCTCAATGGAAAATTAAGGCATTGACTTTTGACCATCAGATATGATCCATCTGGTGCTGGACAAAAGCTTCCCCCCAATGCCATTGTCTCATCACCCACATTCATCATCATAATCATCAGACACGATTTAGCCACTGCTGTGTGAAGGCTTCCCCAAGCTGTTACCGCCTCATTATTTTACTCTGTTGAACTTGGTTTGCACGTAGCAAACTTGCTAATCAGAGGAAGTTCAAATTAAACAAAACGAAGTTCTAAATAGAGTTTTCAATCTAGATTATTTTTGAAAGTGCATAGCTCCAGTGGCTTCCTAATAATCGGAAGGTAGGCAAGCGCATTCCAGACGGCCGTAGAAGCACATCGGAAAGCGCGCAATGCGGCAACGAAGCCAATTTCATCATTTCATCTCCGTGGAGTCAACCCTCTTCGTCCTGTTCAACAGGTGTTAAAAGATGGATGGAAACAGGCACGGGAAAAATACTACTAAACTATAACAAAACATGTTTCACCAGGTAAAGCCCACCAAGACAGACCTTTTTCAGAAGCGACTTTGCCACAAATTATAGCTCTACGAAGTGGCTCATCATTTATATAGCAGCCAAATAAACTAAAACGCATGTCGATTCTAAATGAAGGAAATAACTGGACGACCCAGGAGGAAAAACCCACCCACCACGGGAAGAGAGACATGCAAACGCCACATACAGCAAGGATCGGGATCAAACCCGTGACCTCCTGCTTACCCGGCGAGGGAAATAACATCGCCACCATTCGTCTTGACTACCAACCATAGCCCCTCCCCCCTTCTAGCGGCAAGCATCACGCAAGCGCGCGCTCCTTCCCCAACAGCCAAATGGCGGCGTCTTCTCGCGTGCTCTCCAATGCACGCGGCCTTCTCCCCCCCATCCGCGCGTATTGCCATTAAGATGTTCGCACTGCTGCTGGCGATGCCGCCAAAAACACAAACCGCGCGACAACTCTGTCCCCCCCCCCCCAGCACCCCCTCCTCCACCCCGACGCGAGGTGACGCAATGCGGCGTTACACGCGGAGAAGAATGCCGTCGGTGGCATTGCTTTGCAAGGCAAATGAACGCGTGGCTGGGCTGGGGGAGGGAGTATCAAGTGCTTTTTCAAAGGAACACGACTTGTGTTTTTTTTCCCCCAAGCTATGAGCCCATGGCCAAATCATCCGGAATGCGCTCAGAAGCCATGCAGGTTGGAGCCTGGGACAGTGCACGGACCGACAGGTTCTTTAAAAATCTGCCGACTTGCAATCAATGGGCTTGTGAATGAGCACACACAAAGCCGAATAGGTGTGGTACAACACCCCTCTAGCCGACACGGCCAAACAAAAATCGCGTTTAGTAGGTCACATGAGCAAAAACCACGTGGCCACTGGTGTTTGTTTACAGCAAAGCGGCTCTGCTGAAAGAAGCCAGGCAACGGCTCAGGCAACGGCTTCGTACTTTTAGCGATCGAACCCTCGCAAAACAAATACGAACCATGACGTCGTCGGCCGTGGAAACCTACGCGTTTGTCATCACGGGCTGCTGCTGCAGGCCCACGTTATCAGCAGAGGGCAGCTAAACACATCGTTATACTGGTAGGAACGAAGTGGACCAGACCACCAATAGATTAATGTGTCCGTCCGTCCGTCCGACAAGATGGCCGCCCGCTCCCCCTGCGATCCGTGAACTAAATGAACTAAACAAGATGGCCGTCGCATCCGGCGCAGCCAATGACATCGCCGGTTGCAATCCTTGCTCTGTGGGCGCGCGAGTCAGTGGGGAGGGGGGTGTGGACGTCATCGCTCACCCCCCATGCACAAAGAATTTTCTTTTTAACTCCTCTATACCCAGTCGATATCCCTGTACCGGTATTAGTATTATTCCTACCAGCCCACCCCGCAGGGTCCTGTTACTGTAATTCTACGCCCCCCCCCCTTCCAAAACTAATACCCGCCATTCGCCACCAAGGCGAGGGTGATTGTCACCACGGCGCCTATGCCACGCCAGGTGCACTTAAGAGAGCCTTCGACACCTCACGTGGCATCAGACAGGTCACGGGACAGACCCAAGTGCCATGGGTTGACCGACTGGGATGACGAGCAGATGCACCACCTGTGCCCCCCCCCACCGTGCCAATGGGCACCCACACCCCCCAACGTCCCACCCACTTTAACCAACATGCACGGACCAGCATGGTGAAGTAAAGTCAGTGGATTTGACAAAACCCGCTGCGGCGTGGGTAGGGTGCGCGCGCGCGAGTGACGACTCGGTCCGGTCGCCGTCTGGCATCTGCAGAGCTGCGGGGGCCCGCAGGGCATGGCGCTCGCCCTCCGCCCTCGCTCACCGCGTGGGTGAGACACTTGTCCAGGAGCTGCAGGTAGGAGCTCACGTTCTCCTCGTCGGGCCGAGACACGAGCAGCTGCGTGCAAGCTGAGAGGGGCAGCGGGAGAGGGGGGGGAAGAGAGAGACATTTCTTTTGAACTGCTTTGTGTTTAGTTTGTTGTCCTTCCCCTCCCCCGCGCCTCCGATTACCACGGTTGGCTACGTACGGTGCGGGAAGGCAGCTCAACGTACATACACACCGCGAAACTGTGCACGCCGGGAGAGACACACGTACGTCTCGTTCACGCGCAACTACATCCATGTTAAATTTTTATTTAAAGCTTTCGTGACTGCAGGGATTCATATTCTTGGTTCTTTCGGTAAAGTCACGTAGAAGGGAAGCAATAAAATAATAAAAATATAAAACAATAAAATTATCGCGACCTTTTGACTGCAACACAAGCAATCGTCATCAGGTGTGAAAAATTCACAGCAACAAAATAAAAAAAACACTATACATCCACGTTATCCAACTGGTCGATTAATTCAAGACAATAACGGCCGAAGATGGAACCATCATAGCCACTGCCGCCATCATCATCACCTTTCCCGAGCACACGCGTGAACTGTCCCGGGATGTCCCCCTCGGCGATCAGGGCCGCCACCGACTCCACCTCCCCCCCGGGCGTCTGGTGGACCTGTGCGGACAAAGCCACAACCACGCACGTCAGTCACCGCCCGCCACCATGCAAAACACCCGCGGGCTGCGTGGCACAATCGTTACGCGCACAGCGGTTGCGATTATCGTCATTATTATTATTATACTCCAGGTGAATAAAAATCCCAAACGTAATTTCAAATTGCCTAACAATTAACCCCTTCTCTTCAATAAGTTTTATTTGAAAGGGAAAAAAAATGTACGTGAAAGTTTAATGAGATTTGAGAGTCGAAGGAACTGCAATCCACCAAGACGCACGAACGGTTTTGAAATGTTAACGTCACCAGTCGTGTAAATCACAGCCGCCCACCCACAGTGGTCGAGACATAAAAATAAATAAATCACATACTGAACCGTAGCTCCGCCCACCTCCACCACAGCACCCACCTCTTTGCCGTCGCCAGGCGGTTCCACGGAAAGGAGGCCACCGGCCGTGCCGGGCCCCTGGTCGGCGCGGTGTGGCCTGAACGGCTGGATCGGCGTGACGATCGTCTGGTGCAGCTCCGACAGCGCGTTGCGTAGGTTTCCAGTCTCCAGAACCTCCTGCCCCGCACGCAGAAATACAATGCGTTGTTGTCATTACGATTATTTGAATTAATTCCGTTCGATTTAAAGCTTTCGTGACTGCAGTGATTCATCTTCTTGGTTCTTTCGGTAAAGTCACATATAATGGAAATAATAAAATAATAAAAATAAAACATTAAATAGTTCTCACGCCGTTTCGGCCACAACGCAAGCAGCCGTCCTCAGGTGAAGAACAGGTCTGTCGAGTAGACAGTCTGCTTGCGTTGTGGCCGAAACGTCGTGAGAATTATTTTATTATGTTTTATTTATATTACTTTATTATTTCCCTTCTACGCGACTTTACCGAAAGAACCAAGAAAATTAATTCCGCTCGTTTACGTCGGAAGGCCTCGCCGAGTCTCACTACTTTTTTTCCCCCCCCAAGGAGGGTCCCTGCCAAATTCTCAGTAAGGAGCAACATTTGCCGTGTGTGTGTAATCCTCATCGATTAATTCGTGGCCAATTTGCTACCATAGCACGCCAGCACAATGGCCGACTCTTACGAATGATATCGCAGACCTTTTCGCACCGTACGTAGCCGACCATCTACTGCGAAGCTGATGGCACAGTATTAAAACTCGGGGAGACCACCGAAATCGAACTGTGAACCTCTGCAAAGAGAGACAAACTCGCTACTGCTGGGCCGAATCACTGCCCTAAAATAGTGGACGACGCCGGCTAAAACGCACCATGGGTGGGGGAAGGGCTGACGTGGAAGATTGGTGGATGGTTGAGTGGGTAAAGTGGTGGGTGGACTGGTGTGTTCATGGAAGGGCAGGCAAATGGATAGGACAGATAAATTAATCAATTGGTGGGTGGCCGGAAGGTGGACAGACACATGTACAACTTTTTAAAAACAGGTAGACGTTTGTTTGCCCAGAACACAAAATCATATCCCCGCTGCAGGAACGCGTCAAGGCAGGGGCCAAGTAGCCCACATCCTGTCGGTAGCACCACGGCATCACCGGCAGGCGCGTCACGCGGCGACTCAATGGGCCGATTCTACGCGAGTCTCCCAGACGGTTTCGCGGTCTTCCGGCAAAAAAAAAAAAAGTGTGAACGGCAGCACCAGCTGGCACGGACACACGTGGGCAACAAACATACCCTCTCCAGCGCCCGCAGTGTGTTCTGCCGGTCCTTGAGCTTCTGTATGCTGAGAACGATCTTGTGCCGTGCTCCTTTTGTCACGTTCTGCAATGTACGTTACACGTATGTTGGTAGATCTTCCCTTTCGCACCGAACGTAGCCAACCGTGCTGAAGACCGCAACGCAGGGATTCCTCGCGGAAAGGCGGCGGCAAATTTAAGTTTTCAACTCAAGACCCTTTATAAATATGGGAGCGGGGTAAGAAAGTTGGGCGTTGGGGGAAAGGGGGCAGCAGTTCCGGGGAAGGAAACATGGGGGAGACAAAGCAACCAGGGCCCGGCACCAACGATGATGGAGAGCCACAGGGACGGCGGCTACGAGTCTCAGGGAACTCTCACAGGGGCGAGGGTAGTACACCTCCAGTGGTGATCTGCCAGTTTTAAGAAGGATGGGACTATTGCCACATCCCCCCCCCTCCACCATGGGAATGAATGGGGGAGGAGGGGAATTCTTTGACGGTTGAAAATGGCAATTCCTACCTCTTCATTCAAGCGAACGGAATTTCTAAATATCGCCACTAGATGGCGCACTCAGCCTGCTAGCATCCCAGTCAAGCGAACGGAGATTTTGACACCATTCAATTGCTAACAGACGAAAGCTGGCTGAGGCTTCTGGGTAGAGCCAAAAAGACAAAGGGGCATCACTGCCCAGGGTCGTGATTCCATGCAAGAATCGATGATGTGTTTAAGATTGTGGTCAATGACGAGTTACTGCCAAAGCCCACACTTCTGCTAATGGTTTAAATGACGATTTAAAGCTTTCGTGACGGCAGGGATTAATCTTTTTGGTTCTTTCGGTAAAGTCACGTAGACTTTACCGAAAGAACCAAGAAGAAGGTTTAAATGACGCCAAACCTGCAACTTGTCCTAGCCTCCTTCAGTCTCGCACACAGATGTAGAATTAAACAAAAAATTATTTACACTTGCGGTCCGATGCACGTATCGAGAGCATGACAAGCGTTATTAAAATCGACACTTCCCATTAAGTTTCATGCCCTTTGTCCTTTCACCGCCACATTGTTATTTTTTTCTGTTGCACATTTCATAAGCATCAGGGTCAAAGGGTGGGCCCTTAGCCTTAGCCGACACGCGTGGGATTGTGGGTAGAGGGCAGGGTACATCAGATGGCAGGAATGGGCACCAAAATCGAAGACTGCATTACACGCTCATGGCCCTGTGGAAACGCAACGATAAAAAATTAACCCGTAAAAACAAAGTTTTTCACTATAAATCATTTATATGCGTGGCGGCTAGAGTCCTCTCGTCCTCTGGCTTGAGATGGCTGCCACCTATGGGTCAGATGATTGCCTGCCACCATTAAGCAATTGGTAATTAAATATAAAAAAAAAAAATCCTAAAAAGTGTAAAATTTAGCAAAAATTTTTCACGAAAATAAATTGTCACGCACAACGAGTCTGTGTGCAAAATGTCAGCTCGATTGGATCACGGGAAGTGGGTTAAAAAACGACCTAAAGATTTGCACGGTCGTAAGCACGCAAGCAAGCAAGCAAGCGAACTTAATATAAAGGATTTAAAAACAAAGAAATCCCCGTGGACGGGAACATCGACACAGAAAAACACAATCGGCAGCAACTCCTCCACCCCAACCGCCCCACCAGACCGCAGTAAAGACAGCAAATAAACTCACCTGGCACTCGAGTTGCTGTTCGGACAAGGCCATCATCTCGTCGTAGTTGAGCTGAGAGAAGAGGCTCGCGTACTTGTGCAGCCTCAGGCTCTTGAGCCAGGCGGGAACATCTGTGACAAAAGAAACAAGGGAGGCACCATACGGCCAATAGTTAGGGAGTCCGTCCCTACGAAGCACACGAAACTAAAAACCAAACCATTTTATTTTTGTTGCCAGGTAAGGCCCACCCCCGAGCTATAAAGCTCAATCAAGTGGCTCATCATTGGGAAAATTTAGAACAGCCAAATACTTAAAGCGAACATTTCTAAAAATGGGAAAAATCGGAGGGCCCGGGAGAAATATCCACGCAACCACGGTGAGACGTCAGGGTCTGGATTGAACTCATGACTTCCTGTATACCAGACGAGGTAGTTAACATGGAGAACTTATTTCGCACCGTACGTAGCCAACCGTGAGAAAATCGGAGGTGCGGGGGAAGGACAACAAAACCCAGATTCGAATTTTGGATCTCTCCGCGGTGATGGCCTAAGCGCTCTAATCCTCCGAGCCACTTGCCCAACATCGTTGCAAACGTGGTCAGCGCAGGGGGCCGAGTGGCTGCAAGGGTCTCACGCGAACCCGTAGGACGTACAAACCACGGAAGGCCAAAAAGAAACCCCGAACCTCGGGATTATCCGCGATGCTGGCTCAGCCGGACGCATCAAGTACCGCGCGCCTCCTCCGTGCCATAACTTTTTTTAGTTTGCGGTCCTTCCCCCCCACCACCTCCGATTATCACAGCTGTCTACATACGGTGAAAAAGAAGTTCTACGTGCATACACACACACACCAACAAGATCCACTTAACCATTTCATTCCAAACCTCCCAAAGCAGTCCACACCGCGTGGTTCAGCGGAAAGCCGTGCACGCCCGCACTCTCACCCCTCATGCCCGTGCCCTCCTCGTGGAACGTGTTCCTGTTCGATGCCCCCGGCAGAAGGATCAGATCCTCCGGGTGCTCGCTACCTCCGCTGCCCGACGACGCCACGCTGCTCTGCGGGGAGAGCGGCGCGTGGTGGTGGTGGCCGTGGCCGTGCGGCAGCGGCAGAGGAGGAGGAGGAGGCGGAGGCGGCGGAGGAGGCCCATGGTGGTGGTGGTGGTGATGGTGGTGGTGCGGCAGGGAGTGGTGGTCGGAGGAGACGTAGTGCTGCTGCGTGGAGGAGGACGAGATTGTGGAGGAGGGAGAGATGCCGCTGCCAGTCGAGCGCGGAGGCCGGAGGTCTTCGTGGGAGAGCCACTCGTTGGAGAGGCCCACGGTGGACAGGGAAATGGGCGGGGTGAGCGACACGGAGCGCTTCAGGGAGCCGTGCTGGGTCTGTCCCGACAGAGCTGCGATACACACAAAGACCCCCCTGTTTAGCCTCAACAGACTTGGAGAAAGTGCTGTTACAGAGCACCTATAAAGGCTGGAACGGCACAACAAGGGGGTGGGGGAGATGGCCAGCACCACGCCCAACCGCATTTGACTCCCTAGTAGCAATGTTTACACACTGCTCCAGGTACTCATTTTTTAGGCCGAGTCGACCTAAGGGAGGCCCAGGAAAGGTTCAGATAATCGTCACTGGTGTAGGCCGTGAGCGGGAATTTAACTCTGGTAAACGGGTTCGTAGGGCGGTGCGCTAACCACTACACGACTGCTCCCCTTGGACACGCACACACACAGTGAAACCACAGCACTCTGGCGACGGTCGAAACGATTTCAAACTCGCGTCTCGACACGGCAACATCAGCGGCTCCGCTTCTGTCTCCGACAGCCACGTGGCGCTCACCAGGGTTGGTGGTGTTGATGCCCAGGCTGTTGTACGACGGGGAGTTGGTTCCCGGCGCAGCCTGGTGATGCCCGTTCTCACCGAGCCCGCCGTGGTCCTGCCAACCGCCGCCGAACTCTCTCTGCTGCTGCTGCTGCGGCTGCTGCTGCTGCTGCTGCCACCCGTTGAGTTTGCTGCCACCAGAGCTTTGCCTCTGGTGGTGCGGCTCGAAGGTGAAGCTTGATGCCGTCGACTGCTTGGGGGAGGGGGGGGGCAGAGAGATACGTACAACCGCGAGAAACGATAATAAATTATTGGAGTATTTATTTGGCGTTACACTGCTACGTTGACAGTGGTGGTGCACAAACGCAAATTTGTCATTGGGCCACTTCACAAAAGCGGGGCGAGTTTAACCACCACCCCGGGGGGGGGGGGGGGGGGGGGGGGGCTGGATGGCCCCCGTGGAACCGGAAACCCACAAGCGAACTTACCGCGGGATGATCGTGTCCACTCCCACCGCCGCCACCGCCACCGCTCCCGCCGCTGTACGACGTCACGGGCCCCGGCACGGCCACCCGCTCCTCGAGGTGCGAGAACCAGCCGGCGAGCGAGCCCCGGTCCTCGAGCGAGACGGCCGGGTGGATGAGCGCGAACGAGAGCAGCTGGCGGCTCTCCTCGACGCGGTGGCCGCTCTCGATGGCGTGCGCCAGCACCCCCGGCAGCAGCTTCATGTACTCGGCCTTCGCCTCGGCGTTGCGCGGCTTGAGCAGCGGGAAGTGGGTCAGCAGCAGCGCCAGCGCCTTCTCCTTGGGCTCCTGCCACCACTGGCTTACGCAGGCTGAGCGCGCGCCGGTGACGGTGGGCGGGCGAGTGGTGCGTGCGTGGGGGGGGGGGCGCATGTGGGCGAGGAGTAGGCGTGCGAGTGGGTGGGTGGGTGGATGCGTGGGCGGGTGTGAATGTGCGTTCATGGGCGGTTGGATGCGTGCACGCAGGTATGTGGGTGGGCATGTGCAGGTAGGTGGGATGGGTATGTAGGTTCATGGCGGGGGTGGGGGTACGCGCATATGAGGAGTGTGGTCGCGTGCGTTTGCGAGAGAGACAGACAAGGGCAGCAATCTTTAGACAGTCATACTTCCACACAGGTGGTCATTACAAGGCACGTTATGAACGGTTATACATTTTTAAATGCCTGGTGTGTACTCTGCATTACTGGTGTAACAGATTCACGGACGATGCATATTGAATTGTTCGTGTTGTCGGCCAATGACAACTTGCGGCAATACAATATTTCGGTAAAGTCACGTAGATAGAAATTAAATAATAATAGATTACGACGTTTCGATTGCAACACAAGCAACAATCACCAGGTACAAATGAATGAGTTTACCATGTTTGTATTCTCATTCATTTGTACCTGACGATGGTTGCTTGTGTTGCAATCGAAACGTCGTATTCTATTAATATTACTACATTTCTTTCTACGTGACCTTACCGAAAGAACCAAAGAGTAATTCCTGCAATCTTAATTTTAGAACTTTTGTGACTGCAGGAATTATTATTTGGTTCTTTCGGTTAAGTCACGTCTAAAGATAAAATAATAAATTAAATTAAATAAGTAATTCCTGCAGTCACAAAAGCTTCGAATCTAATAAACCTCACTGTTGAACCAACATCGAACTCAGATTCCATTTTTGAAATGGAATTCGATCAATCAATTTGTGGCAAATGCAGAATAAATCCCCGTTTGCATGAGGACATCGCACGGAGTGGTGGTGCTGCTGCTTTGGTTGAGCACACTGCCCTCTCTTAGGGCCGTCCATAAATGACGTCACGCGATTTTGGAAGATTTTTGACCCCCCCCCCCTTCGTCACAAAAAGTCAGACCCCCCCCCCAAAGACGTCACAAAGCTCTGCCCCCCCCCCCCCAAAAAATAAAAAAAACTTGCTGCCAATCGCTTTAAACTATTGTCATTGTAGTGCGTATTTAATGTGGCGCTGCACTCTGATGTTGCAGGAGAAAACATTTATAAAAAAAGTCTATTTAATTAAGTAGAACGTGTCTATTTATTTAAAGTTGCGCATTTTGATGTAACGTCACATTTCTCAACCCCCCCCCCCCCCCGGGTGCGTGACGTCATTTATGGACGGCCCCTTAACCCAGGTGACTCAAATTTGACTCTCAAACCAACCACAGCTAACACACCAGTGGTGAGTGATGGCCATACCACTTCTGGGGGAGGGGTGGGGGGCAGGCTCCCCCCCGCCCACACCGTTATATTATGCATCACCACTTTGAGTTAAGGACACACTTGCTAAAGAATCCTTTGTCTTTTCTGGCGCACATTCGCAATTTTCTGTCAACAGCCCCCCCCACCCCTCCTACACAACCATCATCAGCAAAGCACTCGATGGGGTTCACCTTCACACAAGTGAAACGTGGAAACGTGAGCGCACAGACTCGTATGCACGGAAACAGGCACACGCACAAAGACAAAGAGACCCCCCCCCGTATAGCCTTAACAGAACATTGGGGCAAGTGCTGTTAGCGAGCACCTATGAAGGTTGAAAACGGGTAGGCAGCCAGCAACCATGCCTGGCCGCCTTTGACTCTCCAGGTGCTGATGTTTTACACACACACACCGCCCCAGGTACTCATTTGAGAGTCGAGGCTGAGTCGATCTAGGGGGGAGCCTCAAGACTGGTTTAGATAATCATGAAATATTATTGGTGACCGCAAGCGGGAATTGAACTCTGGGTCGCCGGGTTCGTAGGTGCAGCGCGGCAACCACGACACACACACGGCGATGTTCACGCCCATAAACTTGAGCAGTGACACAAAACATTAAACTTAAGTGTCCGCCAAAGTACACAAGCACGACACACGACACGCGCACACACACACACGCAAGCTCATCCTAGTTTGTTCGAGCGCGTGTGTGTAGCCTGGCAACAATGTGCTACCACCATTTCCTCATTTGCCACGCTCCTGTATGTACATAGTTATTTAAAAAAAACAAATACTGGAGGTGAAATGGAAATCTTTTGACAATGTTAAAGTGGTTTTTGGCCTCTTTCCAAAATCAGAAATCTTTCAGCAGCAGCTGACATCACCCCTCGTGCCATCTTAGACCCTACCAGCCAAACACAATAAAGACAAAGATCACCCATATAGCATAAACAGACTGTTGGGGCAAGTGCTGTTATCGAGCACCGATGAAGGCCGGCACGGCACACGAGGGGGTGGGTGGGCCAGCACCACGCCCGGCCGCCTTTGTCTCCCTCGTGGTAATTTTTTGTTTTACACCACGGCAGGTCATCGTGAGGCAGTGTCGACCTAAGGGAGGCCCAAGGACCAGTTCACGTAAAATAGGTCACCTGGTGTTGGCCGTGAGCGGGAATCGAACCCTCAGGTTCGTATCTCAGCCCGCTAACTGCTACACGACGACCTCTGCCCTACCCAGCCAGCCCCGCAGCACAAACACCTCGCGTACAAACAACGTGGTGGCACCACACACCAGTCTGACCCCACACCAGCTCTCACATCTGTACCCATAACCACACACACATCATTCTTTCCAGCCTGGCTCTACTCACGGCAAACCGTGATGCTAGAGAGCATCTATTCAGGTGGGCAGCAAGCACGTAAAAACACAAACGTGACGGCACGGTAAACGCCCTACGCGCTAATAACCAGGAAAAAAAGCTAACTAAATCAGAGCACAGGGACGCGTGCACGGACAACGGTAAAAACAGAAAACTCCAACGTTGCAAAGGCATTTTCACGTGTGCGATAATGCCCCAGTGGTTTAATTGGCTTGTCATTATCAGATGATCCTGCTTTCACCGGGTCACTACAGTTGATTTAGCAGCATCATTTAGGGTCTCCTCCCCGTGGCTCTTTTACTGCTACCATCTCGCCCGCGAACTTCGCACCTTGACATACGTGCGCTAAATGCCAAGGGCTCATTCCTCGCAGGCAGAGAGAAGCGAGGCGACAGGGGCCGGACAGAGCGTCCCCCTGCCTTAAAAAAAAAGCGCTCCCTCTCTGCACTCAGATTCGTGCCGACGACAGAAAATGAGTTTACGAATAACCACCACCACCGCCGCCAGACGGTGACATCGATAAAAAAAACACCAACGTGGTCTGGTTATAGTCACGGGCTTGCCAGGCTCCGGATTTCGCGCGAGAGAACGGGAACGCGAGGGGGGGGGGCGCACGGAGCCCCGAGGCATCTGTGACCGCCGCGCGATATCCCGTGCTCCTGCACAGCCAACGAGCCGTTAGTGGGGGGGGTAGGGGGGTGCACCGACCCCACTCGAGCGACAAATTCCACCGTGGGACGGCAGAGACCGCGCCGCTCAGAGCCTCCTTGCACAGTAACGTATTCATGAGCCGTCAGGAATGTTTTTTTACGAGATTCTTTTTACACGTCGGTTTGGGAAAGCACTATTATGGGACGGAATCGATTTCTGGGCTAGCCACCCGACTAGAGGCCAAGGCATTAACATCGGCGGTGTGTACAGCCATTTAAACAACGGGCCAATTCCAGTAGTAGTAGGTTTTTACCCTTTTAAACTGGTACAAAACTGACACCTTTATTCAAGGCATCATGTTTGGAATAACCACAACACAAGTAGTCAAAAAAGCAAACAAAAAGAAGCAACTCTGATAATGATAATAATATGCACTGTCCTTGAAGTTGATTGGTCCACACCCGAGACAGCTTTCTTTAGAGCCTAGTCCCCATTGGTGTTGGACCAGATGACACCAGGAGACGTACAACTCAAACACAGCGCAATATCAGAGTATTGAGAGCTCGGGGTAAGCATTTACACTATGAGATCTCTTTTACCAGTGGCAACATATAGTAGTAGGTTTTTACCCTTTTAAACTGGTGTCAGTTTTGTACCAGTTTAAAAGGGTAAAAACCTACTACTCAGGGGTGCAGGCTGCGGCATGGATACCGTGCAGGAAAAATTCTGAATGTGTCGGGGATTGTCGGGAAAAAAAAATAATCATAAAATGCAAATACTACAACCTGCAAAACAAATGCCAAACTACAACCGCACGCGAAAGCCTCAGAGGCGTGTACATGCGATCTTTTGTACGTTTATGGTCATCTCGTGCATTGTGCCCCGAAGGGACCTATTCAGTAACCGATAACTTATACTATATTATCTGTCATTCATCAGCATCTTCTCCTTCTCCTGGATAGACGTCCCTCTCACCAGGAGTTCAACATTCCTTGGCTGCCACTCCTTTATTAGTCTTGTCCATCCAGCATCCCTTCTGGCCATCACGGGTCCTGCCCAAGTCCACCTTTCCCAACAATCCAAATTTTGCCACTTGTGGTGCCATGGTGGTGAGAGGTCAACTACCTCACGTGGTATACAGGAGGTCGTGAGTTTGATCGACCCCGAATGCCTGCATATTTGCATGTTCTCCCCGCGGTGGTGTGGATTTCTCACATTTAGAATCAACATGCGTTTAGAGCATTTCCACATAAGCCACTTCGTTGCGCTATCATTTGTGGTCAGGTCACGTCTGAAAAAGAACTATACGGCAGAGTGGGCTTTGCCTGATGAAAAAAAAAGCTGTAAGTTTAGCAGTATTATTAACGCGAGCACGTTCTCCAATTCACGAGTTCCTCTTCCCAGGTCTCAACGTTATTCCAAAGCGCAATTCATTATTAAGAAGATTAATTCGCCGTGCGGACTTGCGAGTGCCTCGGCACACGACGACCCTTGGCAAGGTACGCTTCAAAAGAGAGAGAGAGAGAGCCTTGCGAGATTTTCCATCCATCACTGGGTGGCAGGGGAACGTCGAGGGGGAAGGGGAGACCATCCCCCCCCTCCACCTCCACTGCGAGCCAGCAGCTAGGCGTGAAGGCAAGGTTTTGTTCTGTCAAAACCTCTCGCTTACCCACCCCTGCCTACCACCACCACCACACGTGAGGATTGACAACTTTACACGCTAATAAATAATTAGATACTCCACGCGGCCGATGGGACGTACGAGAATAAATGTATTTTAAGCGGAGGGACAGATGTGAAAGAGGCGAGAGTTGGGCTTATTTTTGTTGTGAATTATTTCTCCATGGACATGGATTCATTTTTTTATTTTTTTTATTTATTAATGTAGATTTGCATATACCAGGGCACTTTACTGCCTCCGCAATATTCCCCACAATTTCAAAGTGCCGTTCAAGTTAACGGTTCCAATGCCCAACTGTATCTACTCACGTTTTAGCCTAGAGGGACTGACCCCCCCCTCATGGCAGGCATCCTGTGCGGCACAAGGCGACGCAGCACTGGCCTGCAAGCGGGCATTAGTCTGCCGGCAGGGGATGTTATTGGTTCTTTCAATCAAGCGATTTTTTTTTCTAATTTAGCAAATCTAGACCACAACGCCAGCACACGTGGCCTACTACACTTTATCAAAACAAACGTCACGGCATCTTTAACGTCCGCATGACCATGGTTGCCCCTACAGGTGGCCGAGAGTCCTTCAATTCAAATTTATGCACGAGGGTTTGGATAAACTGGATACACTTTTTTAATCATGAAAGGCAAAGGGCATCATTAATGACGTGCGTGGCAGTTTTTCCAACTTGCGCTCACCCAACGGTAACACCTCGGCTCCCTTCACCACCAACCCTCCCATCAACATCATCATCATCAACAACTCTCCTCCTCCTACCCCTACCCCAGAACCACAAAGCACAGCTCCCATTTCTTTTTTTTTGCATTTGACAAGAGGCCGGGCGGAAACGGCGGCATTGCCAAAAAATGCCGATGGGAGAGAGAGCGAGAGAGCGAGGAGAGAGAGTGGGGTGCGGGGGGGGAGACAAAAACCGTTTGCAGATGTGGAGCGAGTTTCGTTTTTGCGCAGCGCCTGGGCTCTGCGTTAGCAGAGCGAGGAGCAAATTCACGTCTCCCCTCCCACGCTCCGTCTCGAAGATTCGGGTGCGAGTCCTTGAAACCTATTGTTGCCGTTTCTTGGTCGCGTGGCGTAATGCCATTTCGTTTGTAAAAAGTCCGTCATCCGTCTGGGTCGATTGTTACGGAGGCACAACGAGTTTGTTGGTACTTCTCGCTTGCACCGTCTCGTGTACCGCAAGTTTTTACACACCTAAACGCACTAACACGTTGGCCTAGCGTGGCTGCCATGGGGCCCGGTGCATGGAATTAATTGGCGTTGGCTGCGAGCAGGAACCCCCCCCCCCCCGCTTCACAAATCAGCATTTTATCTTAGACTGGAACAGGAATACCATGAGCTACGAAGCTATTTTTGCACAGACGTCCACCATGGGCAGAGCACGACACTCACTTCTCCTCAATCACACAAAACAAACGATGCACGAACCGTCATCACCAGACTTCAAAATCAAAACGCACCGAGGTTAGAAATGCACACTGGCCCAGCGCAGCGTAAAGGTCGAACTCATGGATTCGGTGGAAAAGACTGCCGGGGTTCGGGGGGAGGGGTGCGGGAGGCAGCGAGGAGCGAAGGTTGGCTCGGAGGGCTTGGCTGGTGGGAAGCGGCTAGAGCAGTGCTGCTGCGGGGGTGGAGGGGAGGGGAGGGGAGAGGTGGGAGCTGGCGGTGGGTGGCTCGGCATTCTTGGGATTCATTGGGAATTGCCCCCCTGGCTCAAGACGCCAGAGCCGAGGATACCAGATGGGATATCAGGAGCCGGCACTTTCTGCAGTTCCCATTCAATGCAGACGTTCAAAGTTTAGACTTCTCCCCACCACGAGGAGGGAGTTTTAGAGCCCCTGCGAGGAGAGTATGTTGGCCTACTCTTCCAAAATGGCCAGACGTTTTTTTGAAAGACTATGGAGCAGTTAAAAATTAATAAAACCAAAACCCTGTAGGACCTGATACTTCAGCTCATTGGCCCTGCACTGCTTAGAATGTTGTACGAAACACCTCCCCCCCCACCCCTTGCAAGCCACTCACATCGTCGTCATCATCATCATGAGGCAAGCCCAGGAACGCTCGGGGGAGGCGTGAGCCACCGTGGCGAGGGGCAGGAGGGGTGGGTGGGTGAATCCATCGGCAACGAGAAACCCACTCAAAATCCGACAATGGACAGACACGTGTAAAGGAATCTCAGGCTCGCCGCCCTCGCCCTCCACAAATGAAAATGAGATGGCAAGAGGTGAGGGGGGAGTAACGCGTCAGGATTCCAGAGGACGTAGCGAGACTTTGGGAGGCGGCCAAGGATGCCAGCGAGGGACACGCACAATTTGAACTTGAAGTGCGGACTCCATTGCAATTCTCAAACCCTCAAAACAGGAAAACGAAAAACCACAGAAAAATGCGACCTAGGTCGGGGAGGGGAATCATTTTTTTTTTACAATCCAGATGGGGGCCCTTAAAATTGGCATATAGGAAATCACGGTAAGAGAAGCCCCCCCACCCCCACCACACCACTTTTTGGCCAAATAAAAATCTTAAATACAACAATAAAACAAATGTTTAGAGAACGATTCGCGGAAAGTTTCAACAACGCCAAGCGACTGCTGCGGATAGTCGCGCGCTGCGAACGTCCTGCGTTCGCCTCACTCCCACCGACCCCCCCCCCTTCGTTCCTAAACGAGCGCAGAATGAAAGTGAACGCTGTACAGCAAGGAGCGTGTTATAGAGACGTCATCAGGAAGGAGGTGGCTGGAAACGAAGAGGTGGTTACACAGCCAGGTTTACGAACCGACTTACTGAACCTGCTGCCATCTCCTGGGTCACAACAGCTTTGGGCCAGGAGTGTGCAGTTGGTGGGGGGAGGCGAGGACTAAGAACATCGCAGGTGGGAGGGGTGCTGGGCGGGCGGGCAACAGGGGAGGCGATTAACCCTCCCTGGTTGGATCCACCACCATCAACCGGTGAACACCACCACCAGTCTCACGCGGTCATCATCATCAGAGGGGAGGCGTGAGCCACGGTTGGGAGGGGCAGGCGAGGGGTGGGCGAGTGCGTTAATCCATCTCTGGGCAATCGCGAATCCTCGAGTATTCCCGAGCTGAGAGAGTGCCGTGCCAAGAGTCGGTGTGAGCGGGGAACACCTTCCCCCCCTTTGTTATCAAGGAGCCCCCCCCCCACCCCCCCGGCACGGGAACAATTGAACCGGCGGTGCCGATGACGACGATGGGGACTTGCGCGTGCCGGCCGCAACGGAACGTTTTGTGTTTTTGTTATTTTTACTTGCCAAGTTTTCACTTATTTTTGTTTTATTACTTTATTTTACATAAGCCCACGTAACAAAAAACGCTTCCTGGAATTATTTCCGCGCGGCGGAGGTGCTGTGGAATTTTGGGTCGGGATGGCATAACAGCGTTGGCCATTTAAATATTATATATAAAAGTTATTATTATTATTATTCTGGAACAACCACTGTCAATCGATCAACAGGTGAAGGCCTCCCAACAAGACCATGTTCCACCACACTGGTCAGTGCGTGAAGGGGGGTGGGGCATCCCCCCCCCCAAAGTAAAATAAATAATTAAAATCTACGTTGAAACTGCCCTATTTCCACGGTTCCCTCGCATCTACCCCACACTTGTTCCATTGGTAACATTTGCTAATGCATTGTTGCGAATACCTCCAGTGGCCGAGGGGGCGGTCAACTGAACCCGTTGCGTGCAATGAATATGAACGGAGATGTTTAGATAAAAAAAATTGCCAGGAGGGATGATGGGGGGGGGGTTAATTCGCCTCATCTCGCTCTACCACAGCCACACACCTGAAGAGATGCCAACGCTTGTGTTTTAGGCTAAAGGGAGTACACAAAAATCGAGACAAACGAGACCAAACAAACAAACACAAAAGCAAATGCGACAGAAAAAAAAGACAAACACTTTCAATCAAATCGCTGGGAATAGGAAATTGCCCTCATGCTTTGGGTTGAAAAATGAAATTCGTTAAACGGTTCACTCGGTGGCGAGATGTTAACCACATCGCCTGGTAGACAGGAGGTTGTGGGTTCGATACCAAGCTTGACGCCTGTATATTTGGAGTTGAGTGTGCTCCCTCCATGGTTACGTGGATTTTCCTCCAGGTCCTCTAGTTATTCCCCTCCACGGTTAGAAACATGCATTAGAGAGTATTTTGCTGCGATAAATTTGCACGCAAGCCGCTTATTTGGGCGATCATGTGGCCAGATCGCTTCTGAATACAAAGAGCCTTACCTGGTAAAATACAAATAGTGCCCTTTTTTACACCTGATGAAGGAAGCTTGTATTGCCCCCAAAACGTCGTGATTTAATAGATTTATTTTCATTTACTATTATTTTTTACCTATGTGACTTTACCGAAATGAATCCTTGCAGTCATGAAAGCTTCAAATCTAGAATTAAAGTTTAGTTTTTGATAGTATCACCCGCACCCCTCGCCACTAAACATTGCATCACACGTCAACGACAGCCACAATACACCTCCTCAAAAATAAAGTGCATCAAAATAAAGCACGTGCATTCGATAGCTTCATGTATTTTTTTGGAAAGCTCAAAACGACACGCTGCCAATTTGTGTACGCGTGCGTGGGCTGCTCTCTGGCACAAATTGTACACGCCTACCCCCACCCCCTTGGATGATAACAGGATGTTGCCGCAAGAGATTTCCAAACGGTAAAAATCCTACGGCGACGGAATAATTTGCCCCCAACCCACCCTTTTGCGCACACGCGGCTTTACGCGAGGAACAAAACTATTTACTCTGGAGCAGATCCCAGCCCCCGCGGCCGTCCAATTCGGCCTCGTGACGATTCGCCACGCACACACACACACATCACCCGCGACGACCCTCGATTCGGCGTTGCGATTCACGATCGCCGTTCAGTGGGAAAGAGTCGTCGATACCACCGGGAGAGGGGGGGGGGGGTCTCGCTTTGGTTACCGTCCGGGTGCCACCTTGCGTGCCGTCAGCGTCATCGGTATGGCCTCGTCGTCCAAACCGTCAGTGTCATTAAAGGACTTGTCATCTCATCTGTAGGTAGGACGAACTTTTTTCACACCGTACGTAGCCAATCGCGCTAAAATCCTAGTTAGTCTCATTTGCTTCCCATAGCATAAATACATACGACGCTATGGACAAATCTGAATTTTAAATACGTTTTTGTTGTCAAGCGCGACGAGCATCGAAAACGACGCATCCGTCACCCGCCGGCACACTTCCATAGAGCTGCAAAACTCGATTGCCACGGTGGCGTCGTGGATTAGAGGGGGTTCGTCGTGCCAGCGACGCAGCCGGAGCACCACTGCTGCGATGCCAAGTTCAAGCCTTCGGGCTGGCGCCCATCACGGAATTAATGTGCTATACACTTCATATCATGACATCTTAGTCATCCAATGAGACCTGGGGGTCTGTCCCCCTTGGCCTACTGCCGGCAAGCCACAGGCAACTTCACGTGGCCTGAAAGTGCACCGAGCCTGGCAAAGCGCCGTGATGATGACGTCGTCGCCACTCGGTGGCAAGTGGCAGATATTAGATCGCTTCCAATAATAAAAGTGAAGCTCTTGGAGAAGGGCGAATGGAAGCAGATATAACAGAGCTACAGTCAAGATCTTTCCATTGACCTAGAGTCCACACATGGTAGAGGGCAGCACTTTATATCCGAGATGGCACAGCTAGTGTGGATTAAGTGGCCTCGTGAACGGGACTGCAGATGTGGTTTTACGGCATCGTCTTCCCGAGCTACTCGGCGACCACAAAAAGGTGGTGTACACGCGCAGCGCGAGGGAGCTAGGTGGGAGCTCGGGAGCGGGAACTCCGCCGCCGACATCGTGCGGACGATGCAACGCTTGAAAAACGAGAGAAAAAAAAATCAGGAGGGGGAAAAAAAAGAACGCAAGGAGACGTACATAGAATCCTGTGGAAATAATTATAATTTAACATTTGGCCAAAACACTCACACCGTGCCCTCTCCTTTCTCTCTGTCTGTATTGGGGCGTTGCCTACAGGCGGGATTCAACGGGATTCCGACGGAGCAGCACAGCACTCCCGGAGAGCTACGTTGGTTAAAAAAAATAACAGAACGCCTCAACCGCAGGCCCATTTCTCTCTATCACCTCGCCCTTCGTCTTGCGTAACAATGGTCGGCTCGAGAATAGCAACTCTCAAGTCTCAAACAACAAAGAGCAAGCAACCTTTAACAGACGACTCGCTTGGGGAGTGGTGGTGGTGGTGTCGGTGGAGCAACTGTTAAAAAGGCCAAGCATGGCACAGGAGGGAGTGGTGCAGTCAGCGCTACGCAAGCCCGGCCCACCTTCATCTCCCCAGCTGTGATGTTAAAACAGACGCACAATATCGGGTACCCATTTAAACGGCCGAGTCAACCTACATTACACACGATGGAGGCGTCCACGACCTGTTTAAACGTTTCACCGCCGTTATTGATCGCGAGCAGGAATCGAACGCGGGTTGCCGGGCTTGGAGTGCAATGCACCCACTGCATCACCGCTCCCCAGTCGTAGTATCGGCACATGGCAATGACAATGTCCGTGTTCTCCGTCTTTTGGCTGCTTTGCCACACACCATGCTACTTTTTTTATATTTTACCAGGGAGGACCCAGGAGGTATGTAACTATTTTCTTCAGAAGCAACCTAGTCACAAATAATAGCTCAAAGTGGCATATGTGTAAATTTACTGCAGCCAAATGTTCTAAGACGGCATGTCGATTCGAAAACGGAGGGAAAACCCGGAGGATGCGAGCACGGGGAGAGAGAGAGCACGATGCAAACTCAAAATGTCCAGTGTTAGGCTCAGAGTTGAACCCACAACCGCATGTGCAGGCCGGTGCTCCCACAGCAGGGATCAAACTCTGGGGGCGCCCCCCATCGTCAACACCGCGGAGGAGACAAAGGCGGAAGAGGAGAGGGAGCGAGGACGCGGTAGCAGGAGAGCGCGCGCGTACAGTACAAAGCCTCTCGAGCACACTAGCTTGCCGTGCGCCGGTTTACAGGACGCCCGAGCAGCCTTTTATTATAGCCAGAGGCATGCAAACGGCGAGTATTTTATTTGCGGAATGGCTATGTTTAGTGAAGAGGAGGGGGTGGGGGCGGCCTGCAAAAAAAAGGGGAATTTAAAAGGGCGGCTCTCGCTAGGAATAGGTCGACCTAAAAATACGACCTCGACATCGTGCCGTCGTCGCAGGGACGCCGGCCCCTTTAAATGGTTATATTCACGGGAGGGGAGAGAGACGACGCAGGAGCTTCTCTTCGCTCGCCCGCGAGAAGCGCTTTGGCAGGAAGGGGTCGGGGGGGGGGCAAGCGCAGGTGGCAGGCCGCTCGTGCCCCGCGGCGACAAGGGCCTTGGGGTTCGATTCCAGACGCGTGGCGTGCGGAGTTTGTAGGTTTCTCCCCCTGGCTCTGGCATGGGATTCCGCCGGATTCTCCAGTTCCTCCCATTAGGTAAAAAGGAGGAAAACACAAAAACACACCTCGTATTGACCATGCATCCCAAAGCTGAAATATGACCTGTAAATTACTCAATTGAGATTACACAGCAGCATAGCCCCCCCCCCCCCCCCGACTGCCAAACCGTTGACAAGATCCTCCTAAAGGGAGACATTTGAGATGGGCTTTGCTGGGTAAACAAGCCTAATAATATAGCAATAACCTACCGGTGTGGTGTCAAACCACCAAGGCTGATGATGCAATGCATAAAGATTCAGGACAAAATTATTCTTGGAAGTGGCCGGGTGGCTCTGGAGGGCCCATCCGGCACTGCCGACATCCGTCATCGGTTCTAATCCAGGGCTCGGCCACGTGACGTGCGATTACGATTAAACCAGAACGAGTCCGAAGTCTCAAATCGGGTCACCAATGACCGCACAACAAAGTGGTTCCCGCACGACGTTCAGCCAAATTCCTGCTCCAAGAATTCAAATATCGGTTTGACGGCAATGCAATGAACATTCTCACATGCAGAGCGAGTGCCAAAGTGCTACCCCCCACCCCACCCCTCCACTGTGTGGGCCAGAGGCGACTTGGGAAAGGGGAGCTCAGGTGGTAGCCGTGATATCCGCTTCTGTTGGCCGTTATCTTGCACCGCTCTGCGAGAGGTCGGAAATTGAGTCTTGTCTCACTAGAAGATGCCGAGAGAACAATCCACGGCGCTGTCCGTAGCATAACTGCATGGATCAGAGAGAGAGAGAGCAGAAAAACAACTAAGCAACTCAAAAAATAAGCTGCTGCCATGTGACACCAGGCGTGCGAGAAAGATGCTGGGAATTCCGTGGCAGGACAGGATGAGCGATGCAGAAAGTCAGGAAGAGGAGGAGTGTTGTAGGTAGAAGACGGAAACGGTTGTGTTGGGTGGCACACGGGAAGGATGGATGGCGGTAAAGACCCATCGCCGAGACGGGGACTGCAGCAAGCGCCACGAGTCCGGCGGACCCAAGGGGAGGAAGGCCTCCGGGCCAGGTGCTAAGATAGTGTCAGGGCAATCTTGGAGGTGAGCGCGTCGACTCCGTCACATCTCGCAGCTGCTCCAGAGGGGAGAAAACGTTGGCGAGACGAGGCTGCATCAACAGCTTTGGCCATGATAATTGTTTTTTTACCCTTTTATCTGGCAACAAAACTGACGCCAAAAGGCCTTTTGGCGTCATCTGGTCCAACACCATGCGAGACTAAGCTCTAAGGAAAGCGGTCTCGGGTGTGGACCAATCAACTTCAAGGACAGTGCATACATTATCAGTGATGTTTTTTTGTTTGCATTAGGACTGCAGGTATTGTGGTCTATGCAAACATGACTCCTCATAAAAAAACGTGTCAGTTTTGTTGCCAGATAGAAGGGTAAAAAAACAATTATCATATTTTTTACTGGCAAATGAGGTACCAATGGTGTCAAAGCTTTGGCCATATTACAATCGCCTGGCATAATTTGGAGTTTGCATGTTGCTTTCCCCATGGGTCGCATAGATTGCTCCGGTTCCTCCAGTTTTCTATACCCAATTAGAATGAACATGTGTTTAGAGTATTTTTCTGCTCTAATTGTCCACAAGCCACTTCTCGTTGGGCTATCATTCGTGGCCAAATTGCTTCCGAAAAAGAGCTATATAACTCAGTGGGCCGTACCCGGCAAAATAAAAAAAAATAAAAAATTTGTTTAGTTTTCTTGATCTTATTGATTTATAAACAGCCGATTGTGGGGGGTGGAATAAGGTAGAGGTGAGGGAAATCCTTTTCATTCGGAAACTTAATTTGCAGTCCCAACAGAGGACTGGTTAAAGCACGACCTTGCTCCATCAGTTCACGACAGTTCAATTTACACGATAACAGTCCAATAAAATCTACCCCAGGGAAAAATTACAAAAAGTGTGCAGTTCGCCAATGAAAATAGGATGTCAAATACCGTGCAATACCGTCAGCTGTAATAGAGTGGGTTCAATGCGCATCAATAACATTTAAATATTGCAATCACCCACGAATTTTATTACTTAAAGAACCGGTCGACACACGGGGTTTCCCTGCTAACGAAGTGTGGGCAGAGTTATTAACTCCCGTTTACAGCCGTGACATCATGGTAGCAACGGTAACGGTCCTACGGCCGGAGCCAGAACACCCATAGTGACTTCTGGATTAGGGATGGGCAAAGCCAACATCTAAGCCCAGGGATTTGATCTCACGACCATCCAAATTACAAGCCACAGTACTTGAGTACCACTACACCACATGGCAAGATTCATCATCTGTGATAAATATACTGCTGGATAAAAGGCCCCCACTCACAATTTTTTATTTTATTTCTTATATTATACAATTCAAAAGTAATCGAAGGACTAGCTTCTTACGTTGGCCAACACCAGCGCTGCAGCGAAATCCATTCGTACCAAAGGCCTCGCCTCTCTCCCTGAAGGAACAAAATGTTATCAGAGCACGAGAGTGAGAGAAATAACGACGGGAGATCTGGTAGTGCTCCGTGAAAAGCTCGGCCTTGTTCACATGTGGAACGGGTTAGTCGTCCCTTTCAGGGAGTTTCCTGGAAGAATCTGTGGCTTTTAAGAAAGAAAAAAAAATCGGCGCCAAGTGTCCGTGGCAAAGAAACAAAAGAAAAGTTCAGTTACCCCCCCCCAAATCCACATTTCTTTCCTCGCGGCATTTCACATTTCTACTACTTGCAAACAGGAGATGAGCACCACATAAATGCTCATGCGAGCAAGAAATCACCTTGACCGTGTATTATACGCACGTACATAAAACACACACATGGGGAGCGGAAGTCTAGGAGGTTATAGCACGCGCTGGATTACGAACCTGGTACCCAGCGTTTACATTTTTGCTCACGGCCAACACCAGCGACGATTGTTTGAACCAGTCCCAGGCCTCCAAGAGATTGACTCCACCTCAAATGATTACCTGGTGCAGTGTTTAAACATCACACTTGGGAGACAAAGGCAGCCAAGGCAGGAGTGGTGTTGGCCACCCACCCACTCGTGTGGCATGTCCACCTTCATTTTTGGTGCTTGCGAACAGCATTTCCCCCCAACAGCCTGTTAAGGCGATACGGGGGGGGGATCTTTATCCTTGGATACAACCAGTGGCCAGGCTGAAAAAACCCATCAACTTGCTAAAGAAAAATCACAGCAAGCCAAAAACTAGACTTAAACTCCGCAACTCAAGGTGTCCCGGGTCTGTTGTTCGACACCATCGTTTTACACACGCCCACCCAAATCAGAGCCACCTCAAAAACAAAAACTATTTGCACTGCGGTTGATGCTAGAAACTAGTGATGCTAGCAACGCCACCACACCAGCCAGCGCCCCAGCACGCCTCCCCGCCCCCTGCCACACCAACTCTGTAATCTACGAACGCAGCCTCACGCATTCATCCTTCCATTTTTAGCATTTCCCTCGTTAGAAATACCGACCTCCGCAACATCTCCGGGAATGGAGAAGGCACGCGTTTTGGCACAATAAGTGAGTCACTTTTTAAAAAAAGGGTTCGAGCAAATCTGGAATATTTTTTTTATTTATTCCAAAAATGCCTACAGAAATAAAGTCACCGAAAAACCATGGGACAGTCAGAAATAAACGCAGCGTAGGAATAGCAGCAAGGAACAAAAAAAATTCATAAAAATGCCACCGCCCTCCGTTTCCCAAACCGGCAACCCCCCCCCCATGCAACCTCACGGCCTGAACAGTGAAGGCAACAACTCTAAGTAGGAGCGAATGACAGAGGGACGTAGCAGGGCCAAATCTGGTCACTGGATGGCCGAACCCAACGGCCGCCGAAATACTGCAGTGCTGGGGTCGGAGGGCACGCCACGTGGCCGATGGGGGACGGTGCGACGATGACCAGGAGATGACCAACATTAAAAAGAAGAAAACCACAGCAGAGCGGGAGTTGTCACAAATGTGTCTGGCAAGCAGACACGGGATCGCAAAAACAGGCCGCGCGGTGGCGACGCTACAGAGGGAATCGGCCGCCACGCTGGTCGAGAATGCCGAGGACGCACCGCGAGAGCCCAACGCACCGCACTCCTGTACAGTTCGACCCAGCCAGGCAGGGACTTTTCCTCCCAGTGCTAGCAAGGAAAAAAAACACGGGCCACACGCAAAACAGATGGGGCAAACACGGCGGCACCGCTGTCACAACCCTAGCAGAGCCGGCCCCCAAAACAGAAGAGTCTTTTGAACAAAGCTGGGCGACCCAACGCTGGCACCGCCAAGTCAAACACGACTCCGGTCTGTGACGGGGGGGGGGGCAGCAAATATTTTGGTTGCGACTTTAAAGAGAGGGAAAGACCTTGTGTGTAGATGCCTGTTTGTGTGCGACTGTGCGTGTACGTGTGGAGCGGTCAGCGCGATGCGCTACCAACCCGGTGGCAGAGTTAGATTCCCGCTCACGGTCACCGACATCAGTGATTATCTGAACCCGATCCTGGGCCTCCCCCTAGGTCGACTCGGCCTCAAAATGAGTTTCGATTTAAAGCTTTCAAAATGAGTACTTGGTGCGGGTGTGTAAGCATCGCCACTGGGGAGACAAAGGCGGCCGAGTGTGGTGCTGGCCACCTATCCCCTCGTGTGCCATGCACCAACCTTCATTGGGTGCTCGTGAACAGCACTTGCCCTCACAGCCCGCACTGAGCCACACGGGGAACCTTCGTCAGTCTCCGTTTGTAATGGAGAGGGGTGGCACGGCGATTTAATTGTATTTGTGTACGTGGGTAACAAACAAACATTTCAGCCTTAAGCCGATTTACAAGTACAACCCAGCAACGCAGTAGGTCGCTTGCACAACGCCGCTACAAACCCGGAGGCTAGAGTTCCATTCCCAACCACGACCAACACTGGCGAAAATGTGGCGGTGAGATTGACGCCATTACTAATATAACGAGCCAACAATGCGTGTGTGCAACGCGCGTGACGTCACTCCACGTCCACCAGCCCCCCTTATTAATAATCACGAAGAGGGTGGGGTCCTCCACATGGACCCCCGTCATTAATAACCATAAACAGGTTATGAAAAGTAAAGCTAGTAAAGAAGTCAATGCAGCAACTAATATAACGAGCCAAACAAGGCCGTGTGTGTGTCCCGCGTGTGACGTCACTCCACATGTGCCCCCCCCCCCCCCCATTATTATTCACGTGTGCCTGGATTTCTTGACAAACGCAGAAGGTCGAGCGGCTATGATAATTTTTTAACGCAAATTTGCTTTCGATTTTACGTATCTTTATAGAAAGTGAAGGAAACAAACAATTCTACGCCGCATCGGTGTGCATTTGGTGCCTTTATTTATTTCTTCGGCACGTCCAACAAAATGGTAAGTCTACTTTACGCTTCCAAATTATGCTACAATAAACATTTATCTGCTACTTTGCAGACATTGTATCGAATTCCAATTGTTTTCAACCCCAGCGAGCGAAAGCGGAAGATATATCAGTATCAAAGCGGTGAATTTCAAGTAATTGAACGTCTGTTAAATACATTACGTCAGGTTTTATGACAGTTGCGTGCAACAACCACTGCCATTAATGCAGTGCTGCGGTCAAATGCCGAGGTGTTTTAAGACTTCCTTTTGGTGCAACATTCACTGCCATTAATACAGTGCTACAGTGAAATGCAGTGAAGTGTTTGACGACATTCTTTTTTCAATAGTCCCTGCCATTACATTTAGACAAGATAAAATTATACTGATCAATTTATTCGTAACTCTAATGCTTTTCTTTGGTCTCCGTTATTTGCCAAGTTAGTTCAGACAGTATCAGCACTCTACTTTCTTCACCCTTCACTATCAAGCATCCATCGGTGAAGATCAATTTGTCAGTTAACAGCTGCAGGCGATTTTAAAACAGTGCTAAAGTGAAGTTGCGTGTTTTTTCAAATTATACAGCCACAGAGATTGTTTTCCTTTGCAACGAAGGCGAAATCGTCTTCATCCCGAGAATCAACCCAGCTCCAAGTGATGTCACTCTTCCTTTCCTACTGAAACGACGACAAATTCCGATAATTCCTGCGTATGCGATGACGATGAACAAGTCGCAGAGTCAGCCTTTTGAAAATGTGTGTATTTATCTGAATGGACCCGTATTTTCCCATGGCCAGTTGCATGTGGCTCTGTCGAGATATAAACATTCTCAGCGGATCAAAGTTTTCATCAAGGATGGCCAACTGCAGGGAAACCTTTTGAACAGTGATAAGAGATTCGCACAAAACATCGTATACCGATAAATCTTCCAAAGTCCATTTCATTTAATAAGTTAAGCATTTTCTTTACGTGCTACATTTCCTAATAAAATTAACAAAAACACAATAAAGCATTAATTTACATCTTGACTTAAAGCGTTCGTGACTGCAACAATTAATATTCTTTGGGTTTTTCGGTAAAGCCACGTAGATATAAAAAATAACAAAAATCAAAATCACGTTTCAATCGCAACACAAGCAATCGTCTTCAGGTAAAAAAAAAGATTGCTTGTTGCGATCAAAACGTCATGATTTAGATTTTTATTCTACCCAAGTGGCTCTACCGAAAGACCCAAAGAAAAATATTAATTTACATCTTTAATATTACAGCTTCCGTCCCAGGATGTCCTAACAAGCTAGTTTAGGTAAGAATATGGGAAAGGTGCAGCCCTGCAATTGCTCTGCTCATGCCACTGCTGGCGAAAGGGCTTCTGCAAAAGTGAACTCTTAGAGGGTATATTATTTTACTCTTCCACGCTTACCACTGTCAGGGCGAGTGATGGCCGACACACAAGCAAGTGGAGTGACCAACACCGCACCCGGCCACCTTAGTCTCCCTTGTGGCGATATTTACACACATCTGAAACCCATTTTAGGCTGGGCCGCCCTAGGGGAGGCCCAGGACCGGTTCAGCTAAAACAAAAAAACGCCACCTAGTATTGGCTGCAAGCGGGAATCGAACTCCATTCGGTGGGTTCGTAGCGCAGGGCGCAAAACCGCTACGCCACCACTCCCCGCATTGTACCATCTCACCGCTATCCACCGCCGATCGAAACTTGCAAAGTCTGAAAAATCGTTCATCACGCAAGAGCGCCGTCCCAAGTCAAATACGATGGGGCGTTCAGAACGCAGTCAACGCCAGCAAATCCCATTAGGTATTCCCACCACAGCAGAGCCCCGATCTTTCTTACGCGACGGTGTTTCCGTCGGCATTTCCTTATCGGCAATGTTGTGTGCGTAGCCATGTGCAAATACGACGATGCAATTGCAGTAAGACACCATTGCCTTTATTATTATATCATCATCATCATCACATCGCCATGAGGAAGTATTTATGCTGCCAGCGTTTCAAAGCTGCACAAACTTCTGCGGAATTATAATTCTTTAGAAATGGACGCCATTGCTTGCAACGGGCTACATAAAAAAAATGGGCAGACTCAGTTGCATTGACCGCCGATGACCGAGAGCCCCGTGTGGCACGGGGTAGAGTCCATCAGTCGTGGCCAAACCACCACATGGCAGAGGGGGCAGGAAGGGAACGATTGACAACCTCCAAACACTTTGTATCAAACTAGATTGTATCCCCCCCCTCCCCCACCGCGGTTTAGTTTTTCCTTCATTCCTCAATTAACATTCCAGCGTGCCAGCGGCACGGGGCTGGCACGAACCAGACAACTTTTTCCATTCACAAATTTCCTAAGAGGCGGCAGCGTGTGACAACGCCCCGCGCGTTGGAGAACAGACCCTGGGAATATGACGTCACAGAACGAGTTCCAACTGCTCCCCCCACCTACAATGCGCGGTATGGTGTTGTGTCCAGTCCATCACGTTTCTCCTCTCGCTTGCTAGAAACTCTTGCATGCAACAGGGCTAACCATGTCAACGCAACACCCCCACAATCAACTTGGAATTGGCCAAACAAGGGTCGCAGAACACGATGCTAAAAAAAAAAATCGGCCGAACATAAAATGCAGGGAAGGATAGCGTTGGGAAAGTGTTCAAACATCGCAAGTGAGCAACGAAAAGTAAATTGGCCAAACATCTCAAATGCTCTGCACGCGGAGATTTCGGAACGATTATCGCGCCCGCAGCCACCGCCACTGCGGCGAGTGGTGGTTGCAACCCCGCCCCCTCCTCTCCGTGCCCCCCCACTCACTCCCGCAAGATTGCTTCCAAAAAGGTGGTGGGTGGTGGCGGCTCTTCGACGAGGATTCGCGGCGTTTAGTCACAGACGGCAAATCCCCAGCATGTGCGGCGACCGCAGACCGAGTCACAGCTGCCGTACGGGATGGCGCCGCCGCAACGGCGACGCCGCCGCGAACTCCGCCGATGACGAGTCGGCATCCCCTCCCCACCCCGCACCGATCGGCACGCAGAACGGGCGGGCGGGCGTATGGCCGGCCGGCGACGCGTCCCAGCAGCTGTACCGCTGCTGTGTAACCGGCCTAACCACGGCACGGGCAGTCATCTACGAACCAGATGCCGCCGAATGCAGCCAGATTGTACAGATGGCACACGGCAATCCTGTTTCAGTAACAATTATCATTGTTACTGAAATCTAGCGACCGATAATTATATATCGGTTGACTACGCAAGTAAAAGCGTTCCCACGTGTGCCGCTGTACAGGAAGGTCATTCATTGGCAGGGCATCGATTATTTACAGACTTAAATTGGCCAATTGCTCCAGCTCTGATCTAGTACACGAGGGACCATTCAGCTGTTCTGCAGGGGGACAAATAATAAAGTTGTGCTCATGGGCCAGCCACGTGACTTTGTATGTCACGTGTACAAACACAGGGGGGGGGGGGGGAAGGTCACGGCGTCATAAGATCGGTACTGGCAAACCGCTAAAAATCTGCCTCGAGGTCTCACTTTCATCCTCACCAACGGCATTGTCATCCCACTAATCTTGAGCTCTCGTCTGCAGCTCGCACGTCTCTCCCCATTGTAGAGCCATCATCGCCAATCTGCATCTCTGCACATCCTCACGGAGGAGAGGCCCACAATAAGAGCCTTCCCTCCGTAAGCCACGTCTGTCCCGCAGGCAACCAGTTGAAAAATAAGCCCGCCCCGAGCCCGATTAGCGCACGTGGACGGGAGACCGTCTGCACGGGGAAAAAAAAACAGGCGGCAGATGCCCAACTTGGGGCCACAAGGTTACTAGGAGAGGACACACAAATTGATTCTTGAAGCAATGTGTAGCTTTGCGTCGTTAACCCACTCAGGTGGGGTATGTTCTCCAGAGCCTCTGGTTCCCCACCTCCCTCCCCCCACACGAAGCCAAATCTCACATTAACGGAATGGGCTTGTTGGGCAATACGAGGCATTACCATCCTCATTTGTTCGTTATTTAAGCGCAGGGGGTCTTCTACCGAGCATAGGCAGTCTGTTAGGGTAGATGCAGAGTATTTTACGATTACTTGAATGTTTTCATACACAATCATAATAATATCACACTTCACCCGGCAACGAACTCGAGACTTGATGCGTCTCACTGCTTTTCAAAAGGAGGGTCCCCGCTACATTGGAATTGACCAAATATCCAACCACACACGAGGAAGGGATGGGGGGGGGGCTAGAATAACAAGGCCAGTGGCACAAAATGGATTAAAGAATTCATTGCCGAATTGCCATCTCCTGGGTGGTAATGACGGGAAGGATCATTAACAAATTAACAAGCATTTAAGGAGTGTTGCCTGCAAACAGGGAGGCCCATTCAAACAGTCCGAATCCAAGTCCCCGTGCTCGAGTCCAAAGAAATTCATTAAGTTGGCTTTCCCACCGGGCACTAAGATTAATTTCCAACGCATTTTCTCAGCGGGGCGAGCACTTTGCAAGACGCACGGTGCCGTTCGCGAGCCCACGCATGCCGCGGGGGGGGGGGGTGTCGAATTGATGCAGAGAGTGGTGGGAGGCTGGGTGGAGGAGAGAGAGAATGAATGGGAATGTCGGCCAAGTGGTTGGAGGCGGAGGGGGGGGGTGTAGAGTGAGAAGGTAAGCGAATGTATGGCTCCGTTGGGCTAACGAAAAGGCATTTGGGCTAGTGGGCGACTGAACGAGCGGCTGGAAACACAAGAGAGAGCAGGCGGACGACGAGAGTGGACCGGAGGGCGAGTGGGTGGTTGAGTGAGTAAGCGTCAAGGAGGTGGGCAAACGTTTGGCTGGGTGAGAGAGACACGGGAGTGGTTCTGGATGACGGGATTGGCGGGGGGGTAAGAGCGATGCGCGCGTGCTGGGTGCGGAGGGCGTCGAGGTTTGGTTCTTGAGAGACTGGCCGGAGATTTGGAGCAGGGCTTTTCTGCGAAGAGGCAGGGCCTGGGGTGACTCCAACGGATAGGAATGTCGGCGGAGCCGTGCGCGGGCGCGCATGCGTGGCCGGGTGTATTTTACATTACAACCCCACCACCACTGCCTCCCATTCCGACAGACCCCTCTCGCACTCTCCCCCCCCCCCCAAAAAAAACAGGAAGCAGTCGAACCATTTTTACCAAATAAGGCAGCTCGAGAAACATTTGCTTTACCCATTTTGGAAAGAGGATGGGGGGGGGGAATGGTTTGCAAAAACGACAAAATCTGTTTTGGGTCCTACGACACCACACGAGTGGGAAACTTCAAAAAGACAAAATCGATAGTCGTCGTGGAGAATTAGTAACCAAAATAAATAGGCAGACAATAGCCCGCTGCCTTCACAGATGCATCCCTCCACGTAAATAAAGGATTTTCTTTCACGACCCCATCAGCCACACACGGCCCCTCTCTTGCGCGTGTGCATTCTTTCGGCAGCATTTGGTTCACTACAAGCAATACGTCCGGACAGGGTTTCGCCATTCGGCGTCTCATCAGCATGGTCAGGGTTTGCTTTAAACCCATGCTGGTGAACTGTTTGTCGGCGAGAAAGCTCTCCATCCCAATGCGTCAGCCTCGACTTGAGCAACACCAAAACAACGACCGTGGTGCGTGGCGGTGACTACGCGCACACTGATCCAGCACGTTGGTGGATCAAGTTGAGATTTAGGAAACTCCCAAAGTTACTGGGCTGCCAGGTGGCTAAGATATGTCGCCTGGTATGCAGGAGGTCGTGAGTCGAACCCCAACACCAATGCTTGTATAATTTGGAGTTTGCTTGCCCTCTGGTTTTACATTATTTGGCTGCTTCTATAAATTCCCACCAAGGATCATAAAAGCCACCTCTGACGAGCCAACGTGTGTGACCAGGTCGCCTGTCAAAGAGCTAATAGCTCAGTGGGCTTCATACGGAAAAAATAGTCGTTTTGTATCTGCAAGCCGGTCTAAGCCATCGGTTCCTGCAGCCATTCGCACTAAAATCTGCCTAAATACGCACTGTACTCACAGGAACCAGACTCGCCAAAGGGCATTCTGAGGGCCCATATTGCTTCACTTTGCAAATGAAAACCCCGCTTTGTAGCCCGGCCCATGGACCCAAGGCCATGGAATCCACGGCGATGTAGCTCGCGCAGACCTCCGGTGACACCCACGGTGAACCGAGCCAGGCACCGCATGAACAACCACTCCTGTTTTCAAATAGATGGGGGGGTATCCGAGGAGAAAAATAAGTACAAACGACAAAAGTTCATAGTCTTAAAAATTATCATCGTTAACCAATTGCCAAATTAAGTCAAGTCTTGATTTTCCAGGGTCAGTGGGAGGTGCCAATCAACTTCCTAACAATTTATTTTTAGAAACGCAGGTTTCTCAGCCATGCCGGTTTGGTAGTCACACCCCTAAACCTAACAATGTCATGAAACTCATTTTATTTATAGATTATTTTTGTTTATATATATATATGTATATACACACACACACACAAACACGTTACGGGTTTTGCACAATGGGACCGTTTTGGGTAACCACAAAGTGCACTTAACTCACATTCAAGCAATCCGATGGGATTGGGTTTAATGCAGCGATGGGCAACCCTGGCGGGCCACATGAGCAGCCCCCTCCTTCACTCTCAGGTGAAGCACAAGATCCCCCGTGTAGCCTTAACAAACTGTTGGGGCAAGTGCTGTTAGCGAGCACCGATAAAGGCCGGCACGAGACACGAAGAGGGTTGGTGGCCAGCACCACGCCCAGCCGCCTTTGTCTCCAAGTGGCGATGTTTACACACCGTGCCAGGTACTCATTTGAAGCAGAGTCGACCTAGGGGAGTCCCAGGACCGGTTCAGATAATCGCTGGTGTTGACCATGGAGCGGGAATCGAACCGTCAGGTCACCGGGTTCAGACCAGGCCACCGCGAGAGGGGGGTCCGTGGGACGCATGCGACCTGCAGGTTGCCCACCGCTGGTTAATGTTGAGTCCCCCCCACCCCCCACCAAGTTTTCCTGCACTGCATTATTGGAGGGCAAAGGAGCAGAGAGCTCGGAGGGTGGTGTCGGTCCTGCCCAGGCGATGCCATCCACGCCTTGTTACCCCGCGTCATTTATCCATCACGTAGGGTTTGCGTGCAGCACAAATTTACTTAAACTAAAAAAAAGTGTACAACTCCTCATTTTGATACTACATTGTGGAGGTGAAATAAAAAGGTAACCATCGAAAGCTTTACTATGAAATTCCTCATTTAGTTTGGACGCGCGTGCACTCGCAGGTGAACGCACCGTCACCATCCCAGCACTTCAACTTTTAAGAAAGGTGGACACATTGGTTGAACCGTCAACAAATTTGGGACGACGTTCTTAAAAGTCAGAGCGATTTCCTGCTCAAATTAACATCGAGGCGGCGCTCATCTTCCGTCAACAGCCCAAAGCCAGTGATGGAAGTTCCACATTACTATGGCAGGAGCAGGTCCAACTCGAATAACCACTGTTGATTTCCCCACACCAAAGTGGTAGCTATTTTATCTACCCGTGGAAGGATGATGGGCCGAGCCAATTGCCACCTTATCAAAAACCTCCCCCCCCACCCCCACAATAAGTCACTTCGCGATTAAACTAAACGGATTAGCCACCCCTTGAAAGTATTCGAAACGTACGTCCACATTCGAGGAGGGTTTCCCAGTACCAAAACGCACGCACAGCAAGCCTCAGGCACGCCACGGTGTAGAGTAAAAAAACACCAAGATTCCGTAGCGAGAGAAAGGAGGTATGTAGGAGACACGCTGTTGAGGACGTAGCCTCTACCCCGCCCCCCTCGAACTCCTTCCCATGTAAACATTGACCTAGTTTTTTTCCTTTCCTCCAAGCTCGGAGGGAAATTGAACAGGATGTGATCTCAAGACCAAACAATGTCTACGGACTGACCGTCCAAGGCAGACAAACCTCAAAAAGCAATAATGTCCTGCAAGTCCACGGGGCTAAAATAAAAAAAAAGCCGCTCTACTTTCACAAGCGGCAAAATAGAAAAAGATTATCAGCGGAACTTTTTCGGGAGAATCCCCCGTTCCCGGCCAAAAGTCATTATTTACTTTAGGCCGCGTCGTGCCATGTCACCGTCAATCGGCAGCAGCTGCCGTAAACCGCCGTTGGTCGCACCATTGTAGCGCAAAGTACAACAGAGGTCGTTGGTTCGATCCAGACCCTGGACGGCTGCTGTATATTTGGGGCTTGCGTGCCCCCGTGGCCGCGTGCATTTTTCTCCAGGCCCACTGGGTTTTCCCCTCCACATTACAGAAACGTGCGTTTAGAGCATTTGGCTGCAATATACAATTTCCACATAAGCGACCCACTTCGTCGAGCTATCATTTGTGGCCAGGTCGCTTCTGAAAAATAGCTGTATAGCTCAGTGGGCCTTACCTGGCAAAATAAAAAGTTTCAAAGAATGTTTGCTCGAATCAAACCCAATTCCATCCTTGCCTCCATTCGTGTGCAAATGGGATGGCACTCCCGTCAGACTCAGACAATGAATGGGTGTGGATACCCCTAAGTTTTATATCATGCAGAGCAACATCACCGGTCGGGAGACACTTGACGACAATCACCGCTGAACGCGGCCCAGCGGTCTCGGTGTCGCCGCTTAGTGTGGAGGCTCGCGGTTCGAATCGAGCGACCTCCCCGATCATTACCGCCGCGTGTGTATCAACCACATTGCTACGCGCAGTCTGCTTCGCACTGGATGTTAAAGATCCCGTGACGTCATTCGCGAGAGCAGGCCAGCGTGCCAACGTCAGGGGACAAATATGCAAAGTTGGAAAATTATCTGCAAATTTACTTAAGTAGAATTATGCACCAATAGCAGCGATCATTGCCCCCCCCCCACTGACACGACTAACGCACACCACGAACGACAGATGACTGCGCGTAGCTTCTGCAAAAGGAGAATCCAGGTCTCGAGGTCTCACCTGGTTAAAACAAAACGTAACAGTTCTCATTTGCTAGACAACTACACGGGCACCGCCGTGCAAAGTTGCCATAGTTTCTCATAGCGAAAAACACAATGCCGGCGGTTATTGCCGGTGGTAGAAAATTGACCGAAAATTGCCCACCCCACCCCACTGTGTTTGGTCACAGCCTTCGCGCGCCGTCACCTGGAAATCGGCGGAACCCCGCCGTGCTCGGGCAGCAACCGCGGGGGTTGCCACACAAGCGCCCGGCGCGGGACGCCAAAAAAAAAAACTACGTTGGCGGCGTGCGACGTGGATTGGCACGGCAAGCAGCGAGCGAGCGGCTCTCGCGTGGAGAGGGGCCATGACCGCCACTTGGCCGCCTGCGACCGTTTGAAATCTTTGTTGTGAAATCTGCAGCAAGCATGGCGGCTTGACCCCCCCTCCTCCACCAGCCCCTCCCAGGGGAGAGTTTCTAGACTGACCGTGGGGGGGGTGGAATCGCGATGTAGACAAAGTGCACTAATTTTGATTCTTAAATTAAAAGTGCTTTCCAAACAAGGATAAATTAGAGACAAGCTGATGAGCTGCTCACTAGTTTCTTTTTAAAAGGCAAGACAGACGATAAGGGGAGGGAGGGGTGGTGGCACAGGGGTCCACGCGCTACACTATTGACCTGATTAGTTGAAGGAGGAATCTCATCATTGATTACCTCTCCAGTTTGGCAATTTCATTCCCACAACCGCATAAGACCCACCACCTCCCCATACAAGTCCCTCCACAATACAAATAGTATTTTACTTAACAATTCCAATTAGCCACATGGCCTATGTTGAGCGTGTCATTTTAGCAGCATTGGTTCAAATAAAGCGAACTCTGCAGTGGTTTCGACAGTCGGTGACTCATCAGCAGGGCAAGGCAAACTTGAACCGTTAGTCCGAAAAGAGAAATACAACTCTGGAGCGGTTTCGACACATCAGCATCTCAAGAACCGAACGAAGCTCCCGGCACGTGGAACGAAACTTCGGGCATCGCGAACACGCGGCACGACCCGCAGGAGTACACAACGAGGGCTACGTGGCACAACGGCGGAAAACCGACGCGGCCGTAACAAACCAGCCATTGCCGTTCAATTCCTCAGCCCTCTGGTTTGGAGCAACGACAGTTCCACGAGCAGCAGCTGGCAAAGGGGCTCAAAAAACAGCCCTAGTCCGACTTGGGGGTGGGGAGGGAGGCGGGAAGCGATGCAAAAACAAAGCGGCTCTTTATCAGCTGGTGACGGAGGGCACCAATGCGGACCGCAGGCCACCGACGGGAGGATCCTCCAGCGACATTGACCGCGGCCGCCTCGCGTTTAAGCCACGAAAATAAAATTAAAGCTCCGCCAGGGTTATTCCAGGACGAACCAAAGAAAAGGCAAAACTAAAGAACGCCCAAACAACAAGACCGCTCTCACGTTTTGGTGACGATAGTTTTTTTTTATACACGCACCGCACGCCAGTTCATTTATAGGAATTAACTTTAGAGAGCCGTATGGAAACAAACTATACTGAGAGAGATGCGAAAATAAATTCTAAATTCAAGTGAACACACTGCGCAACTATGTGCAAAAGAAGAAATGGAAATGTTGTACCGCTCCATCTCCGCAGTGGCGGTACCCTGGCAAGTTCTTCCCCCTTCGGCTGTTATTCCCTCACTAGTCTCCTCCAAGCCATCATCACCATCGAGCGATGCGGCCTGCCCAATACCACCTCAACATTTTAAACAAAACGCAAACATGGGCCAGGTAAAGTAGCTCTAACCCGGGAGGCAGTATTCACCAGAGGCACGGCCCAAAAAAAAAAAAGGTGTCGCAACACATGACAAGATAGGGAAAACCCTAAAGTGAGAGCCAATTATTACCATTAAATTTGTACGTAAACAAATCTGTTCTGACCAGACCACTTGCAGTCACTTTTGGCCCCGATGCCGTGTTGCAAAATTCCAGAAAATTCACAAAGTGTTCCCTCTCTCAATACAAGCCGCTCACACGAGCCAGGCGGTGATGCATCATATTATAAACACGAGAAACAGAACTCGCCGTCATTCACGAGGCAGCTTGGATGCAGGCAGAATCCAAAAACCAAAGGAGCTCTTTATCTTGCACGTACAATCCCTCGGCCGCCGCCACGCGTCCCCGGGAAATCCAACAATGTAAAATGCCGCGCTGCCCAACTTGCCACCGGCACTTGTAAAACACATTGTCCTGCTGCGGAGGGAGCTGGTAGGAACGTTGGGTTGCTCGGTCAATGGCCAGGGTCAACGGCGGCGTGGTGTATTCCGCAAATGTGCCCGACTGTGAGGGCGGGCACAAGCCGGCGTGAGTAGGTTAAACGTTGAGTATAGCCCCACCCAGCCCCACCCAGCCTTCATCTCCATTTGAAAATCAGCACTCTGCATCGCACGCAGCGTATTCGGCAAGCAGTTAGGAGGAGTGTTGCGCAACCGTGCTCGAGACCAACGGCAGTGGCAGCCAACGGAGCAAAAGCACCAAAGAAGATTGGCCCCCTGCAGAGGTGTGTATGTATTTGAAACTTCTTTCGCAATGTACGTAGCCAATCGTGCAAAAAAGAAAAATCGGAGCTTTGGGGCTACTCGGAGGTGCGGGGGCCATGAAATGGGCTCTCGTTTGCAGATGCTAGGTCGGACTGTTACATCACAAGCCTGTGAGATGGCGATGGCTCAAGGAGGCCTTTGGCCTTCACAAAGCCGTAGATTGACCAAGGATGACAAGTGGGACACAAAGTACAACAAGGCCACTAAGAACCCCATCTTCAGGATTATAAAATTGCTGAGATCCACACAATTAGCAATTCGCCACAAGTACTGCGCAACTCAAATTTGGATTTGACCAGACGACAAGTGGTAAAGCACGGAAAGGTGGACCAGAGGAGCAAGGACCGGAGTTTTCAAAACAACTTCTTTGCCATTATGCTTGTTGACACAAACACTGACCGAGTGTCAAGATTCATTTTCAAGAGGATCCTGCCAAGTTCACAGTAGGGGACGACATTGCCATGTGCAATCACGGACAAAGACCCGGTTTACACGCACAAAAAAAACTGCCTCTTTCGGAAGGACAACCTGTGCATAGAACAAGTCATTCGTAAGGACGCTCGGGCACAAACGTGGCGCCAACCCCACGCGTGGTGTCAACGCGAGCCAAGGCCACGGTGGCGGCTGGCGCCGCTTACCCGGATCGTTGGCCTCGCGCTCCAGGGCGTGGATCTCGGCGCACTCGGCGAGCGAGTGCTCCAGGCAGAGCTGCAGGAAGCGCGCCTGCGTGCGGCTCACGTGCTTGAGCAGCGACAGCAGCGCCACGGTTTGCTCGCACTCGTTCCAGCCCTTGAACCAGGTCGCCAGGACGCCGACCTGGTCGCGAAACATCATCGCAGACGCCGGCGCCACCGCCGCAGCAGCAGCAGCGACCGCTGCTCCCACCACCTCCGCTGCCGGCGCTACAGCAGCAGAAGCGGGAGCGCCGGCGCCCGCGCTCTGCCCCCACGCCGTCACCGCTCACGAACTGCGCCGGCCCGTCGTGGCGTGCTGAGTTGGTAGCGTTTGGCACGTTACAAACGCTTGCCAACCTGGAGACGGGAAGGGCAAAATCAATACATATTTACTTTACGTTCCAATATCACCCATAAAGTAGGCGTCAGCGCACATAGCAGAACAGGGGCATACAGCAACAGGAATACAGCAAACAGCAACATCCTCCACAGTGAGCGATGCAGGATGTGCAGACAAGACAAGATTTGAGCGATATGGTAACAGGCAGTATTGCTTAGAGCTGTGTTCCAGAACTTTTTTTTTCCAGTTTGTAATTTTCCACCAATTTTAGCGAGAGGTTGCCGTTGGCGTCACGTCAAGGAGACGAAGAACCCCATTCGGAACGGTCGCAGAGCAAGTCTGTTAGATCACTGCTCGTGGAAGTGGACATCACAGAGCTACCGCCCGAGGTCTCTTCAAGACAACCTTGAGTCGACATGATATTGAGCGGCACTTTCACACCTACCCTGGTACAAGAGCGCACTACAATAAAAGCCGATATTTTTACAGCTGGAATTTTATTTAAAAATAAAAGCGCAGGACCAACTTTATTGCAATATTCTTCATTTTGGTGTCATCATTGGTGATTGGGCTGAAGCCATCTGCTCCGTAGACATGAGAAGTCCTACTGGACATCTTTATAGCTCATCGGATTTCTACAGCATAACATATTCTGAGATGCTGGTTTAAAACAGGCAGCTGTAGGAAGCTAGATGTGAACCCGGGGTTTTGACCGGTGGGTCCCCGTGTATGCATCTGTTTTTTTAGAATCTGTCTAGTGAACGCGTGAAGCAGCTTTTCCTGAATGCAAATCAACATCGTTAAAATTTATTCAGTTTAATTGCAAAGACATTTTCAAAAATGGACCTTCAGAATGTAACTATCGTAGGTGTTTTCATTAATCTGTTATTCATTGCATATGTTCACTGATGGCACAACTTTATGCAAAGCAGAATGCAAAAGCTTGAATGTGTAGTGTCATAATCTGCATGCATGAATAAACATTACATTTGCACACAAACTAGCACCATTCGACATTACCAGGATGCGGAGGACAATGATGTCAAGCGAGCACCTACTCAGGAGTGCACACAGGGCCAGTGGCGCGGCCAGCACCACACATGCCCAGCGCTGCCGTTGACGATGCACCAGGGGGGGGGGGTTACTCATTCAAGGCCGAAGACTTTGTGGAGACCCAGCACAGGTTCAAGATATCACCTGCCACGGATGTTGTTGCATCGTTGCCAGGAATTGAACCCAGGTCACTGGAGCACTGCCTTAACTAGGCTTACCCCCACCACAGCACCCCATGTCACACACTTGTTGGACAAAGGGCCTCCTCCACACAATCTAGCGGGTCGTGGGATTTATTAAACCATACTTCACGACGCTGGGCTGGTGAGTTGAGGTTCAAGGTGGGGAGTAGAAACGTGGAGGGGGGGGTATAGTACATTACAACAATGGTCTTTGCTGCACTGCCTTGTATTGCCCCACCAAGTAGCCCAACAAGCAGCCTACAGCAACCTGTTGTGGACTGTGGCCATCCCCCCCATCTAATCCAGGTTCAACCCCCCCCCCCCTCTCCTTGGCTTCTGAGATATTTGATTAGAGCATTTGCATTTTTCCCACTTCATTAAGGAAAAAAATATATTTCCACACATGTACGGATCAAAATGTGTCTTAAGGTACACTTGGTAAGTGTACCTTATAAAAATCAAGGCGTCCCATAAATTGTATACCTGCAACACACACTTGTGGACACTTCTATCAGACAACCTCTGTAGGAGGTTATCATACCGACATGGTCTCTTATTAAAAATTAATCTGTTCGAACTTTCCCGTAATGATCCCCCCGTGTAGCCTTAACAAACTGTTGGGGCAAGTTCTGTTAGCGAGCACCTCTGAAGGCCGGCACGGCTCACGAGGGGGTGTGGGAGGCCAGCACCACACACAGACGGCCTTTGTCTCCCTAGTGGCGATGTTTACACACCGTGCCAGGTACTCGAGGCAGACTCGACCTCGGGGAGGCCCAGGACAGAGTCAGATGGTCACCGATGTTCGCCGTGAGCGGAAACCGAACTCTGGTCGCCGGGTTCGCATTGCAGCGCACCAACTGCTCCACCACCGCTCCCCATAAACACACGGAGGAACCCACCACGTGCAAAGTTGACATCTGGGCACTTCCAAACGTCTCACGTACCCTCGTACACACACACGTTTTGTCGCCACATTTATCTTATGGAACCAAATTATTTATTTTTCTGCACTCCCCGCATGCAACCTTTACTTATCTCATAAAACAATGATAGCCACACAGATTTAAAATGCGCACACTTGGCACTTATCCCTCCGTCTTCTCACACCATTCATACTTTTGCGCCACGCACGAGGGCAACTGCCCGAAACGTCGACCATCATCTACTTTTTTTATTTTAAGGGTCGCAGTTTTATTGACAAGTGTAAGAGGTGTGTTGTCATCGTTGTTGTATCTTAGCGTGTTAAAAAACGTGGACGTCCCCGTAATAGACAGACCGTTGTCCTCAACCTTCAAAAAAGGAAACCCCACACCGAGACACTTTTTTTTACACCACCTCTGCAAACTTTGCACACTCACGTTAACCCACACACACACAGGCAACTTGTAGCGTAACTTGTGTACAATCTCTCCCCTCTGCCCAAGGTTCACCACATTCCACACAACACGCGAAACAGACACATTGCACAAATGACATACATAGAACATAAGACCCCCACCCCTTCATATTCATGCCCGGCCGCCTCCGTCTCCCCAGATGTTGATGTTTACACACAAACAACAGCCGCCAGTCGCCACTAGTTAGCGGTGACGTCACCACGGCGCTTGTGCCAGGCTAGGTGCCCTTTAAGTGCCACGAAGTATCGAACGCCCGCTGGCAGGAGGTCACGGGACAGACCCAGATGCCATGGGTTGACCGACTGAGATGGACTGGCCGATGCACCACCTGTGCCCCCCCCCCTACCGTGCCAGGCACTCAATCAAGGCTGAGTAGACCTAGGGGAGGGGGTTCTTAAAAAAGAAAAACAAATCTGCATGCACACTTCGTTACGTACAGGCGATAGTGCAACCGTGAAGCAAATGGGGTGGAGGTTTGGTGATGCTGCAAGCCCGCCACAGCCGTCACTAGAAATACCGCGAGCCTCCGAACAAAACTTACCGGCTCGGATCGTCATCCGTGATCTTTAACGCAACTTCAACGATTTTCTGAAGAAAAAAAAACCGCAGACGTCCATCGATACATTCATAAGAATCGATCGCCGCGCGTGGTAATGACGAATGTATCGCTGCAGTAGTGTGGGAGTCGCGAGTCGTGGTGGTGCCACGACTAGAAGCTTTGCTAGAAATCCTGGAGGCTGCTGCGCACGTGCGGAGGGGACTGTGTGGGCTCGCAGCACGTGCGGAGGGGGGACTGTGCGGGCTCACAACACGTGCGGAGGGGACTGTGTGGGCTCGCAGCACGTGCGGAGGGGACTGTGCGGGCTCACAACACGTGCGGAGGGGGGACTGGGCTCGCAACACGTGCGGCGGCGAGGCGGCATCGAGAGAGACCGTAGCCCAGACGGGCGCGGCATGGTCGTTTATGCCGTACGTGCAAATCGTCGTACGGGGGGGGGGGGGGGGCGGGGGGGTGTTTGTGCGTCTCAACAAACGTCAGTGTCCATCGTATCGTTTGCCAACAGCAACACAACCCAGCGAGCTTGATACATTCCGTCGTGGTGGCCAAGAGCCGGCACGCCGACGGACGCAAGACGATCATTAACTGGTACAGTAGCAGCCGAACCACCTCCATCGCGTACCCCCTCCGCACAAATCCCTTCTTTTAGAGCCGCTTCGCCAAAGCTAATAAACCATTATCCCGCGGTGGGGCACGGCCAGTTAACAGTTTCCCTTTCGCGCACAAACGCAGCGAGCTTCGATATCGGCGACGACTCTCAAACACAGCGGCCGCCGCCTTCGAAAACCGAAGACCGAAGAAAGCAGGCCTCGCCGCAGCCTTACGCCTTTCCTAAACGTTCGGCGGGCTCTGGCTCCGCGGAGAGCCGTCCAACCGGGGTGGCCCACGCCCACCCCGCCCAGTCGGAGAGGGGGGTAGGGGGGGGGGGCGGTTGTGGCGATAATTTCACGTACGAGGAGGGCCGCGAGACCTCCTGCCCGCCCGCACCGCCGCGACCGGCATTGCGTGGTTACCTGATGGACGAGGCGAAAGACGGGAGGGAGGCGATGTGCGTGGGGAAGGGGTCACGGATCCTCACGTCTCTCTGCGCTCTGCCAATGCTCCGCCATCGTCGCGGGCGGCCGCGTCTGGGGTGGGGGAGGTCTCTTATATAGGGGGGAGGGGGGTGTTGAGCGTGACGTCACTGACGATTGTATTTCGCAGTGCGCTTAGACAAAGGCGGCGAGAGTGACAGAGGTGGTGGGGGGGGTAAGCGATGGAGTTGGATTTGTTAGTGCGCTTAGGGCAAGGCGGCGGTGGCGGGGGGGGCGAGAGTGAGAAAGCGAGGAACGTTGGGGGGAGATTCCTTATATGGGGGGGCGGATCGAAACGTCACCACAGGTTGTATTTGGTACTGAGCTTTGGCAAGGAGGGAGGGGGAGGGGCTGGGAAGGGTGGTGGGGGGGTCAGTGGAAGGGTCAATGTGTGTGTACGGTATGTGTCAGTGCGTGTGTGTGTGTGGTCGCTACTGGGCAGTTGGAGGCAGTCGCCCTCCAACAACAACGGAGGGCGGAGGAGCGACGCTCACAACAACGAGCGGAGCGCCGGGTGGCTAAAGCACAGCAAGTTGTCACAGTAGGGGGCACAGGTGGTGCATCAGCCAGTCGTCTCAGTCATCTCAGTCAGTTGACCCGTGGCACCTGGGTCTGCCCCGTGACCTCCTGCCAGCGGGCGTTCGACACTTCACGTGGCCTCAAGGTGCACTTGGCCTGGCACAAGCGTCGTGGTGACGTCACCGCCACTTAGTGGCGAATGGTGGTTGTTGTTGTTGTTGTGTGTGGTCAGAGTCCCATCAGTTATAGCTACTCGGACGCGCTAGGTATGCTGCGTTGGCTGGGTCATTGTAACCCCCCTGTACCCAGCCACCGCATGCCCAAGCAGCTTCTGTTTGGCCGGGTTGAGGGGGCTAAACGGTCGCGGCACGGGCTGGGGAGGAGATGGAGCTGATGTGGTACAGGAGGATATGGGTCAGAGTGGACTATCTGATGAATGGTACCAGCGGGGTCAGGATCGGCCTCTGTAGAGGAGGCTCGTGAAGGATGCCACCAGGCGGTTGGAGGCAGTCGCCCTCAAACAACAACGGAGGGCAGAGGAGCCATGCTCACAACAATTGGCGGATCACAGGGTGGATAAAACGCAGCAAGTTGCGACAGTGGAGGGCGAAGCTGGTGCATCTGCCCGTCATCTCAGTCAGTCAACCCATGGGGCACCTGGGTCTGTTCTGTGACCTGCCAGCGAGCTTTCGGCACTTCACGTGGCCTCAAAGTGCACCTAGCCTGGCACAATCGCTCTGGTAACATCACCGCCACTTCGTGACGAATGTCGGCTGCTGTTGTTATGTCAGCGTGTCATTGTGTGGCTGCGTTACGAGCCCGGCAACCCGAGTTCGATTCCCACTCACGGTCGGCTCACCCTGAAATGAGTAGCCAGTATAGGGGAGACAAAGGCGGTCGGGCTTTGTGCTGGCCACCCAACCCCTCGTGTGCCGTTCCGGCCTTCACGGATGCTACTCCCAAACGGCGCTTTTCGCAACAGCCTTGTAAAGGTATATTACCGTACTGGGTGTCCATTTAGCAGCGCAAATATATAACTCGAGTCAGACGCTCTTCCTCAACGCAAAAGTTGTTGTTTTAAACATGTGTAGGAGTTACGTTGTCAGCAGAGGGCAGTGCAGAAAAAAATATCCATTGTTGTCCTGTACTATGCCCCTGCGTCTATGCCCCCCCCCCCCTTCACCAATGCGCACTGACAAGCGAGAAGTTCGCTCAAATAAACCCCCGGGACTGACTCGGCACGGAGAGGCCCTCATCCAGCAGTGGATTGACAACGGGGCTGTACGTGTACAAAAAAATACGAACAACTATGTTTTATTTTCTTGGTTCTTTCGGTAAAGTCACGTAGAATGGAAATAATAAAACAATAAAAATGAAATAATTATTTTATTATGTTTTATTTTTATTCTACGTGACTTTACCGAAAGAACCAAGAAGATGAATCCCTGCAGTCACGAAAGCTTTAAATCGAAATTTATGTTTTATTTCTTATCAGGTAAGGCCCACTGAGCTATACAGCTCTTTTTCAGAAGCGACCTGGCCACAAATGATAGCTCAACGAAATGGCTTATCATCATCATGTGGAAATTTACAGCAGCCAAATACTCTAAACGCGTGATGTTGATTCTAAATGTGGAGGGAAAATCCGGAGGACCCGGAGAAAAATTCACGCGACCACGGAAAGAGAGACACGCAAACTCCAAATATACAGCAGGTGTCAGGGTCGGGATCTAACCCACGACCTCCTGTACACCAGGCGAGGTAGTTAACATCTCGTCACCAACACTGCATGTCTTGGTGTGGGTTATTGTTTTTTTAAAGAATTGTCCTCGCCGTGGTCAAGACCATCTTCATCAGTGGAACCATCGTCAACCACCATCATAATCAGCGGTCTCCCTCTCTCTTGCCTCTATGTCTCAACCCAGCGAGAAGGCGACCCTTAATGTCTACTTCACAAGGAGACAGAACTTAATTCATCCAGAGCGTTATGATATGGGCACCGCGGTGGCGAGATGTCAACTACCTCGCCTGGTACACAAGAGGTAGTGGGTTTGATACAGGCCGTGACGCCTGCTGTACATCATGTGGAATATGTGTGTCTCTCTCTTCCCGTGGTCGCGTGGATTTTTCTCCGGGTCCTGCCGTTTTTCTCTCCACATTTAAAAACGTGCGTTTGGAGTATTTGGCTGCTTTACATTTCCACATGAATACAAGCCAGCTTCGTTGAGCCGTCATTTGTTGCCAGTTCAATTCTCAAAAAGAGCTATGCAGCTCAGTGAGCCTTACCTGGTAAAATTTGTAAAAAGTTTAGTTAACGTTTTTTTTTTACCGAGCGGTGGCGCCGTGGTTAGTGCAGCACGCTTGAATACCGGCATTCCGTGTTGAGTTGTTGTTGTTTGAGCTGCAGCAGCACCACCAAATCACCTGGTTAATAACATCGTTCGGACTTCTGGTAGAAAGCATCGGATAGGCAGGTGTGGCGGCGCCCTCTGGCGGACAGACTGCGTATTGCAAGCAGCGCAAACGAAGCTCACCCACCCACCCCACCAGTGTTGAACCAAAATGCGTGATGTTGCCGCTTCAGCGGCTGCGTACGGCGGTTTTTCTCTTTGTTTTCTTGAGCGTGGCGGCGATACGTTCAGGAGCTCGATCCCCAATGTCGAGGTGCTGCTGCTGCTGCCACGACGAGACGGCGGCGGCGGACAGAGACAGAGTTCAAAGTTAATTTATTAGGTATAGCCCTGTGAGCCATTCGGCTCTTGAATCGGGTGCAATCGCAACAAACAAAAAACAAAAAACTAAAACATGAACAAGAAAACATCTTAAAGTGACTGAGTGCAAACAGAAAACCCAAGTAAAGACAGCAAAATATTGCAGAAAAAATCACCGTACACCAACCCTGCGCAAATATCCCAGTGGGATGCAAGTCAAACAACAACAACAACAACCACAAGACAACTTAGATTAAGGCCATCAGTCTAACTCTGTACTAGAACAAACAGACATGGCCAAACCAAAAAACTTTTCGAAAATCACCAAAATAAAGCCATAAAAGGAATGAAACAGTCGTCATAGGAACTGTGACCGAATTTTCACAATAAACGTCTTAAACAACATGTACTACCAAACTCTGCAGCCAGAGTTCGTGTCGTGTAGCTGCTGTTCCTCCTCCCCCGTTGAAGGAGAGCGCAAACCGCCGTGGGTTGACTGTGTGGGCCACAGCTTGTGTTGGTCACCTTCCTGCTTCAGCTTGTCTTCGATGTAACTCTATTTATCTCCGTGAGTCTCTGTGCAAATCTACGGGTCTCTATTTGGTCAACGATATGGTCCCATAGTTTTGGTGACACGGGCCAAGATCGCACTCACGTGGCTTGTGTCTGTACGGAGCTTTCATATCGTAAAGGATCTGCGGTGCAGCGTCGGCTTGTCGAAGACGTTCCGATGCTGTTGATGGTTACACCGCCGGTGTCTTCAAGGAGGAGGAGGAGGAATGTCAAAGCCAGGGGGAGGTGCGATTAATTTTTTTGAACCGATTCATGACCGTTGAGATGAACACGCAGTCGGGCTTTCACGACCAATATTATCAACAATAGAGGCTTGGGGGTTCGATCGCGTAAATATGAATGTGTCGTTAAAACCCGCCACCACCCAACACATGTAAATGTTGATTTGAAGCTTTCGTGACTGCAGGAATCCATACTCTTTGGTTCTTTCGGTAAATTCACTAAGATATAAAATTAATAGATCACGACGTTTCGATCGCAACACAAGCAATCGTCATCAGGTGGGACAACCGCAGCAAGACGATTGCTTGTGTTGCGATCGAAACGTCGTGATCTATTCTTTTTCTACCTACGTGACTTTACCGAAAGAACCAAACAGTACATGTACATGTTGTGGATTTACTCTCCGACACACAACCTGTGTGTGGCTGTACTCGTCACGAATTGGCACGTTCTGTTCACGCGACACATCTACTAATTGGTTGTGGCGGGTGGTGGGTGGCCGGTTTATATTTACGCGATATAACCAAAAAAGCTCCTGTTATGAATAATTGAGATGTTCCTGACCCCAGAGTAAAAGCGGTTTAACCTGCACGCCATAATTTATGTGCGTGGTGGTGGGGGGGGTGTCCCAAGTTCGACGAATGTGGTTTTATTCTTTATTTGAGTTTCAAGCAACAGACTCGTGCCAACGTTCAGCTCTTTCGCCCTTCGAGAACGTCGTTTTTAAGCGACGTCGCTCAGCATCGAGATTATTTTTAGTTTTTCAACAAAAGAGTGAGAGAACTCGCAAGGCCAGGATAGCATCAGTCTGCCAGGCGCACATTGCTTTTAAATGTATTATTATTACTACTATTGTCATCATTAGGTAGTAATTGCTGATGCTGATGATTCATCCAGGAGGTGATAGAGAATTAAGATTTTTTTTATTTAGTAGTTAATGACTGCTGCTCTTCATGATAGGGTGATTCATGCACTGTTGCACATCATTCTCTATGAACTGGTGGTGTGATTATTATTTCTAGATTTGAAGCTTTCGTGACTGCAAGGATTCATACTCTTATGTTTTTTCCGTAAAGTCACGTAGGTAAAAATTGAGAAAATTTCATTATTATTCTTTTTTTTACTTACGTGACTTTACCGATAAAACACCGAAGAGTGTGATTATTATTATTTGTATACAGGGTGGCCCAAATGTCAGGACACATAGGGTTATTGTATTTATTTTAACAAATCAAATAGGGCTATTAAATATATTTAAATGAACGTTTAAATTGACTCCCATTAACATCAATGCATTATATATCTTTTTAAATGAATTTAGGACTTTTTTAGGATTACGAGTGTAATCTTTGAAAATTTCTATCAGGCGAGACCCGACGGGCAACACAACTCGACACTAAAGTTGAATTCGGATCGGATCATCTCCACGACCGTTGCAAAGTGTCCAATATTTGAGACAGAGTTACAAACAAACTGCTTTTCGTGTTCAGTTTGTTGTCCTTCCCCGGCACCTCCGATTTGCACGTTTGGCTACGTACGATGCGAAAGAAGTTCAACAAACATACGTACAAAGCGATAACACGCGCATGTATATCGAGCCCGTAACTGTAGCGAATCGTCTTTTAGCCGAGGGGACACCCCGCCAATGGAAGCTTGTCCTCTGTGCGTTAACGCGTTTTACCCATAGCTGTCAACCCATACGGTTTACCCCGTATTCTTGTACAGGTAAATTGGGTTTTCAGGGCCGTACGGCATACAGCCGTTTCAATACGGGCACACACAAAAATGTGACTCTTTGTTTACGTATCTCCCTTGTGATTGGGCTTTGTAGGAAGAACGTTGAGATTCATAAGGACACGGAGTGGCCAATAAGGTCTTAATTGGTCTGTAATAAGGTCGGCACTGATAAGGGGTTGACATGTGTGTTTGCCTGTGCGGGAAAGCGCAACGCACCAAGACAAAAAAAATACAGAAAGCGACATTCGGGTCCAAAGTCATCATCATTTTTTTGTGAAATCAGCAACAAACAACGACAACGTAGACAACAACGGGACCAAAACAACAAACGCACAAACACGACGGATGTGGCAAACAGCTTCCCCCGGATGCTGCACCTTTTAAGACATCAAATATTCATCCCAATCCGCGGAACGCCGCCCGAGCGCTTCCGAATTGTCGCCCCCGCCTCCTCGAGTCTCCCCGGAGAGACGGGGAGAGACGGAGGCAGGGAAGAGACAGGGGACGGGAAGAGACAGGGGACGAGGAGAGAGAGAGAGAGAAGGGAGACGGGGAGAGACGGAGGCAGGGAAGAGACAGGGGACGGGAAGAGACAGGGGACGAGGAGAGAGAGAGAGAGAAGGGAGACGGGGAGAGACGGAGGCAGGGAAGAGACAGGGGACGGGAAGAGACAGGGGACGAGGAGAGAGAGAGAGAGAAGGGAGACGGGGAGAGACGGAGGCAGGGAAGAGACAGGGGACGGGAAGAGACAGGGGACGAGGAGAGAGAGAGAGAGAAGGGAGACGGGGAGAGACGGAGGCAGGGAAGAGACAGGGGACGGGAAGAGACAGGGGACGAGGAGAGAGAGAGAGAAGGGAGACGGGGAGAGACGGAGGCAGGGAAGAGACAGGGGACGGGAAGAGACAGGGGACGAGAGAGAGAGAGAGAGAGAAGGGAGACGGGGAGAGACGGAGGCAGGGAAGAGACAGGGGACGGGAAGAGACAGGGGACGAGGAGAGAGAGAGAGAGAAGGGAGACGGGGAGAGACAGGGGACGGGAAGAGACAGGGGACGAGGAGAGAGAGAGAGAGAAGGGAGACGGGGAGAGACAGGGGACGGGAAGAGACAGGGGACGAGGAGAGAGAGAGAGAGAAGGGAGACGGGGAGAGACGGAGGCAGGGAAGAGACAGGGGACGGGAAGAGACAGGGGACGAGGAGAGAGAGAGAGAAGGGAGACGGGGAGAGACGGAGGCAGGGAAGAGACAGGGGACGGGAAGAGACAGGGGACGAGGAGAGACAGGGGACGGAGGACGAGGAGAGAGAGAGAGAAGGGAGACGGGGAGAGACGCAGAGGCATGCAGCAGGGAGCGCTCGCAGGACATGAACTCTCGACCCGACCCCAACTCTCGGCTCTGGGGGGGAGGGGGGGAGCAAGAGGGCGATAGGGGGGGGGGGGCACAGCCAAGTTGGGGGTCATGAGTTTCCGGATTTCGTTTTTTTTTAATGGCTAAGAGACGCCTGCAAAATGTTGGACAAAGCTCACGACAAAGCTCTCCCACGTGTTGTTCGGCACGGTGTCCGACGTTTCGCTGCACGGGATGGGAGCTTCCGCGCGCGTGCGTCGCCTTGTGTGTCCGGCCTTTGAGACCGGGTCCGGGCACCGGCGGTCTCGTGGCGCACGCACGCGCCGTCTCTTCTCGCGCTCTGCAGACAAGGGGTTGGTGGATCAGGGTCGACGTTTGTGAAACTTTCATAACTCGCTGCGAGCCCTGTAAGAAGGTGGTGGTGGTGGTGGTGGCCAGGGGAGGGCAACGCAGCAAGCACGAGGTGACAACGGTGCTGAGTGTCTGTCACCCGCCCCACTGAAGAGGGTAAGTCCTCGCTTAACGCGTGTTCGCACAACGCGTTTTCGCCATAACGCGCCAGTTATAACGGGGAACGCGCGCCGTTATAACGCGGTTACTGAGCGGTCGACGACGAACTACTTTCTTGACCTGCGCGGCTCAGCGGTACGATTCAGTACTCGGAATGATACAGTAACGCGGCCGCGTACGCTCGTTCATTTGGAGCGCCATCTCACCGTGCGTGTACATCGTATCTCGCCGAACTTCATCGTTATTGTGACGTTATTTATAGAGAAATTGTTTTCGCTTAACGCGTTTGTCGCCGAGCGCGGAATTTTTCAGGAACTCGTCTATTCTACTTACTGTTCAGCAGCGCGGTACTGGGATTTCTCCAGGGTCTTTGATATTCTCCTCATCCTCCCACACACACAAAGCCAAACCTCTCATTAATGGAAAATTCATGGTCAAATATCCCAACGTCTGAAGCTCCCCTCTCGCGGCCATACGGCGCTCTAGTTGCTGAGCAATTACAGGGGCTGCGCATTCATAAAGGTCGTGTGATGTTAACTTCCTCGCCTGGTATGCAGGAGGTCGGGGGTTCGATCCCAACCATAACGCCTGTTGTATATTGGGAACTCGCGTCTCTCTCTCTCTCTCTCCCCCCGTGGTCGCGTGGATATTTTTTTTTAATCTCCGGGTCCTCCGGTTTTCCCCTCCACATTTAGAAACGTGCATTGAAATTATTAAGATTATTTTGCTGCTATAAATTGCCACATGATGGGCCACTTTGTTGAGCTATCATTTGTGGCCAGGTCGCTTCTGGAAAATAAGTTAATACCTCCGTGGGCTTTAGCCTGGCAGGATAAAAAAAAATCTATAAATTTCGATTTAAAGCTTTCGTGACTGCAGGGATTCATCTTCTTGGTTCTTTCGGTAAAGTCACGTAGAATGGAAATAATAAAATAATAAAAATAAAACAGAATAAAATAATTCTCACGACGTTTCGGCCATTCTACGTGACTTTACCGAAAGAACCAAGAAGAAACAATCGATAGTTTAGTTTTACTTGTATATATATTTTTTTGTGATTTTGTTTGCCTTACCTTTACTATACTCTGCACTCCTACAATGTTTTTTTTAAATTGTCATAACATCCTTACCCGCTCCTGCTGGATGTCTGTGAAAAAAAAAAAACACTGAGCTTCGTAGCTCATCGGATTTCTCCTGCGATAAAAAAAATATATTTCGCGTGATTCGAACGGTGTGGGACCTTTGTCGAATCTCCGCCTGTCACTTACTTTAAACCCACTGCTCCTTGGCTGACATTCGAAACGGCTGCCAAGCACTGCTGTGCCATCACGCACACACACACACAGGCGCGCTCGGACAGCCCCGCAATAAATTATGCTGGCAGCTGTCTCGCAACATTTGCGTTCCGGCGTCTGAGATTGCAATTTTGATTTTCAATTCAGACTGCGTTGTTTGTGTGTGTGTGTATGTGTATGTGTGTGCGGTGGGGGTTGCTTTGTCTTCGTTGTACGCGTGTCTGTGTGCGCTTTGTTTTGTGTTTTACGCGCAGGCTGGCATGAATGCACACGCGCACGCGGTCATATCCTTCTAACATGAATAAATGACAACCACACATTTTGCTGAATTGACGGAATACTTTACAAACAAATTATTTGGGGGAGCCCCTAACTTCTGGATAGGTCCTTCAAGGTGAGTGTGTCCCCCCCCCCCTCCCCTACTTGGAACTCCGCGACTCGCGAAATATGATTGGGAATTTCATCATCATCATCATCATCGCCGTCATTACCATCATCATCAGTCATGCAAATCCAGCATCATCGGGCGATTTGCCCCGAAACGTCTTACTACTCAAATTGTAAATGTTGTGGATTTACTCTCCAACACACCGGGGGGCTGAAGCAGCAACTAATTGACGTTTTGTTTACGTGACAAATCCCTTGCTAATTGGCTGTGTCGGGTGGTGGAGGATTACGACACATTTATACTTACGCGATCGAACCCCAAAAAAACGTTATTATTAATATTGGTCGCGAAAGCCTGCTACGTGTTAAAATATCTCTTTATCTTTGTCTCTCTGTCTGTATACTATCTATATCACTTCTCTCTGCAACTCTGTCTCTCTTATCCATCTCAATTCTTTCTCTCTGCACCAGCGTGGACGGCAACCTCATGTTCACCTTCTGAAGCGCTCACTCGTCACCGTGGCGTGCGCGATGACCACCACCACCACCACGTGACTTCTTTCGTGTTGTGCGCGGTGCTTTTAGCGCCACAGCGCGTGGATTTGTAGCGTTTATTTTCATTTGTTTGCTGGTGACTTTGTGTATTTCATATCGAGATCGCCTCCAGTGCTGTTACTGCTGGCGGCAATAAAAGTTGCTTAAAAGTCAAAGTCTCTTTCCGGCCTCTTCTGTCTCTTATTTATCTGTCCACTGTCTATTGCTTTTTTTTATCTGTTTCTCCCTATCTCTCGTGTCTCCCTCTGCGTGCCTATCGACCTCTCTCTCTCTCTCGCACTCTGTCTCTTGACCTCACAACTCCAATCCGATTTGTTTGGAATAAAAAAAACTGTAATCTTTCAAGCCCCTCTCGCCTCCATCTCCGCGCGTAGCTCGTGTCGCATTTTACGACTCCACTCGCATGGAAGAGCGCGCGAAAGAGAGAGTGAGCGAGCGGTGGTGCAGCGGTTAGCGCTACCATTGCGCTACGAACCCGGCGACCCGAGGTTCGATTTCCGCTCACGGCCAACACCGGTCCTGGGGCACGGGACGCCTCTACGTCGTCTCAGCCGAAAATGTGTACTTTAACCGGTGCGGTGCGTAAGCATCAAATATGTGCTTGTGGTTGGTGAGGATGGTTTGTAAGGTGGGTGTGTGATGGTTGTGATTGTTGTGATTGCTGTTGTGATGATGATGATGATTGTGATGGTTGTGGTGTGATGACACGGGGGGGGTAATTCAATGGAAACGCGATCCCGGAACTGACCCGTATCCGTGTCAACACGAGGGTTTACTGAGGCACTCCACGTGAAACAACTCACGCACACACTCGCACACATACATACACACATTCAGACCCATACACTCACACATACACACACACATTCAGACCCATACACTCACACATACACACACACATTCAGACCCATACACTCACACATACATACACACATTCAGACCCATACAATCACACATACACACACACATTCAGACCCATACACTCACACATACACACACACATTCAGACCCATACACTCACACATACATACATACACACATTCAGACCCATACACTCACACATACACACACACATTCAGACCCATACACTCACACATACACACACACATTCAGACCCATACACTCACACATACACACACACATTCAGACCCATACACTCACACATACACACACACACATTCAGACCCATACACTCACACATACACACACACATTCAGACCCATACACTCACACATACACACACACATTCAGACCCATACACTCACACATACACACACACATTCAGACCAACACACATACAGACCCATACACACATACATACATTCAGACCAACACACACACAGACCCATACACTCCCACGTATACACACCGAAACACACACAGACCCATACACTCCCACGTATACACACCGAAACACATACAGACCCATACACTCCCACGTATACATACCAATACACACAGACCCGTAACACTCCACAAAAGCCGACATTGGCCCGTGTGTGCGTCTGTGTGTACGCGAGTGCGTATGTGTGTGTGTGTAGCGGTTAGCGCGCTGTGCTGCGAACCCGGCGACCCGAGTTCGATTCCCGCTCACGGCCAACACCGGTGACGATTATATCTGAACCGGTCCTGGGCCTTCCCTAGGTCGACTCAGCCTCAAATGAGTACCTGGTGCGATGTGTAAACATCGCCACGAGGGAGACAAAGGCGGCCGGACGTGGTGTTGGCCACCCACCCCCACGTGTGCCGTGCCGGCCTTCATATGCGTTGCTCGCTAACAGCACTTGCCCCAAAAGTGCGTTCAGACAAGACGGGGGGAGGGGGGGGGGTGATGTTTGTCTTGTCTGCGTGCGTGTGTGTGACGATGACTGTGTGTGTGTGTGACGATGACCGTGCGTGCGTGTGTGTGACGATGACTGTGTGTGTGTGACGATGACTGTGTGTGTGTGTGTGTCCATGACCGTGTGTGTGCGTGTGTGCCTCCGCGTGACTGCGCGCGCGCGCGTTCGTATGCGCGCATGGGAATGTGTGCGCGTGTGTGACTTTAACCGTGTGCGCGTGTGTGTGTAAATAATTAATGGTCAATTGGTGGGAGGGAGGGAGGACGAAGGGAGGGAGGGACAGACGGAGGGAGTGAGGAGGTCGGGACAGACGGAGGGAGTGAGGAAGTCGAGGAGGGCGGAGGGGGAGGGGGGGAGGGAGGAGGAGGAGGGGAGGAGGAGGGAAGAGGAGGGAGGAGGGAGGAGGCGGGGGGAGGAAGGAGGAGAGAGGAGGAGGGGGTAGAAAGGCGTGAGCTACAGAAGCGTCGCGTGGGACAACCTGCAGGTGCGACTCTGGGACTATTTGCGTTTCCAGCGCCGAGACGATGACACACGTGACCCGGTGGTCTCCATCAGCAGCAGCAGCAGCGGCACCGCCACCACCACCACCACCGCCAGCAGCAGCAGCATCGCCATCAGCGTCACTTTGGGCGAGCAAGGTGATGTCTTCTTCTTGAGTGCCGTTCGGGTTTTATGTTCCGTGCGTAGCAGCGCCGATCGACATCGTCACCACGGCACACGTGTTAGCGTCGCAGCTGTATCGGGGGGGGGGTGATGATCATTATCATTAATCGATTATTATCATCATTACGGATGATGATGACAGCAGGCCTAGTTCCCTGTTATTAATTAAAACAAATGCTTAAGTGAATATCGATACATATTTGGTGATTATAATGAGAGCATTCGTGTTGTGTGGATCAACGCAAGATTTGCCCGAGTCTCAAGACTCCCACGCAGGAGGTTCCTGCGTGGGTAAACGTGTCAGCTTCCCATTGTCTTAAGCAAAACAACACACCAACTAAAAACAACCCAGCAATAGCAACACAACAACACAACAACACACCCACAACAACACAGCAACAATAACACAACACACGAGACCGACAATAACTTAATCACCATCAGCATTTCCTTACTTAACGAATTGATATATCTTACATCTAAACATCTTAACACAATCGTCACTTATATTGCACAATTTGGCAGCGACGTTTGTTGCTGACCGCTTGGCGTTTTTGAGACCAGTTTCGGGCGAATGCGTTCAGAAAACCACGATTTTATCATTTTATGTAAAACAGATCGATTTCAAAGCATGACGCACCAATTAATGAGTTAATTAGTCAACGCTGAGTCATTAAGCAACGCCACCTGTAGCAACAACAGCAGCAGCAACCACTCACAATCGCAGCTCAGCACTAAACATTCCTTATTATAGGAGGGTGGGGGGGGGTAGATCAATAATCTTATAAAACATTGCATGTATGCGCGACACACAAGGGCCAGTGCCCGAAACGTCGCCTGTTACATATAGACTTTCCATTTTGCAAAGCCGCAAGCAAGAGCGTCATTGACGAACGCGCTGAGTTTTATCGTTCGCCTACGGACTTGTGCGACGCGGTCGGGGGCACACGCACACACACGCGCACACACGCACACACACACGCACACACGCACACACACACGCACACACACACGCACACACGCACACACACACACACACGCGCACACACGCACACACACACGCACACACGCACACACGCACGCACACACACACGCACACACGCACACACACACGCACACACACACGCACACACGCACACACACGCACACACATGCGCACACATAGATCCCCCGTATAGCCTTAAAAGACTGTAGGGGCAAGTGCTGTAAGCGAGCACCTCACACACACACGCCTGTTACATATTGATTTTCACACACGCGTACACACACACGCGTACACACACGCGCGCACACACGCGTACACACACACGCGTACACACACACGCACACACCTACACGCACACACACACACGCGCCTAGACCGACCTCGGCCGGGTATCGAACTGCAAGCTCCGCGAGCCTCGGTGATCTCGGACGCATTGACGACGACGAGGAGGTGGTGGTGGAGGAGGTGGAGGATGATGAAGATGACGATGGGAAGAGGCGAAGGAGGGACGATGGGTTCTCTGCAACTCTTCTTCGGATGCGCGTGCCTTTGCGCGCAACTCCTCGTGGCCCGCAGTTTCGTTGGTCTCGACTACACCGCTGCTCCCCACTCATCATCATCGGCAGCAGCAACAGCAGTATCAACATCATCATCAGCAGCAGTAGCGTCGTCGGAGGCACCAGCAGCAGCGCCGTCACAATCATCACCGTCGTCTGCGTCAAGGACATCAACAGCAGCAGCATCAGCAGCGTCAGCAGGAGCAGCGGCATCATCTTCGGCATCGTCAGAGTCGTCATCGACATCGCTGTCGAATGCCGGCGGTGATGGCATCAGTGGCGACTCGCTGATGGTGACGATGGCGATGGAGTTCACCGTTTCCGCGGAGCTGCGCGATCGCCTTGCGGCAGATGCGTCCGAGCTCATTGCGGCTCAGCTCGCAGTCAGCTGCCCGTCATCATCATCAACAACAACATCATCATCAGCAGCGTTATCATCGGCAGCATCATCAGCAGCAGCAGCATCAGCAGCATCATTATCATCAGCGGCAGCATCAGCAGCAGTATCATCAGCAGCATCGTCATCAGCAGCAGCAGCATCATCAACAACATCATTATCAGCAGCAGCAGCATCATCAACAACAGCATCATCAGCAGCAGCATCATCATCAGCATCAGCAGCAGCATCATCAGCAGCAGCATCAGCAGCATCATCATACGTTTGGAGGTCTCCGCTAGCCGGCACGGCCTTGCTTCACGACCTGACCGGAGAGCCGGCCCTCGGGGAAGGTCGGAACGGTTCGACTCCGGGTCTCGACCTCGACCTCTCGTTCCCGCGGCACGAGGTGGACGCGGCGTGCGGGCCACGCGGGTCGGGCCTCCTGGCTCGAGACGTGGCCCGGCATCTGCGGCGTTGGGCACGCGGTGCCCGGGGCAGGGAGCCGCCGATCGCCCTTCGTCTTGGGGTCTCGCTGCTCGCCGCGGGACCCATCGGCTCCCAGCCCTCCACAGTGCTCCGCGTGTCTCTGCCCGGTGGGTGTTTATGCATTTGTCTGTCTAGCTACCTGTATGCTCGTCCACCTACCTACCTACCTACCCAGATACCTTCCTATATATATATACAGGGTGCTTCCAAACAAATGTTGGCACTGAAATGGGACTTTCGTTTTTAATGGACAAAGAACGGATAACACGCTGCAACGTGATAACAAATGTGATGTTATTAGCTTCAAAAAGTCCAAGGGTCTCTCCGCTTGTTCGCCATCATCGTCAACGCGTGCCTGGAATCTTCTCCAGGTGGTCTCCAGAGCCCCGAGGCCGCATATTTCTCGTGGTTGTTGTTGCAAATTATCAAAAGTGTTCACATTTTTTGAAGCACCCTGTTAATTGCACGCGTGACTACCTATACCCATACAAATGTCTATCTGCCTGCCTGCCTGCGTACCTACTCACCTACCTTCCTGTCTATACACCCCCCTCCCCTGCCTACCTACCTGTATGCATGCCTGTTTAACACGTAAGCTTTCGCGAAACAATATTATCCATACAAAATATGGGTTAGATCATGTAAATATGAACGTGTCGTTAAACCCGCCACCACCCGATATGGCCAACTGGTAGTGTTTATCACGTAAACAAGAACGTGCAGAATGAGTTTCTGCTACCTCTGCACACCTGCGCGTTGTGAGAGTGAACCCACAACACGTACAACTCGAGTACGACGTTTCGCTGGTGATTACAGCCAGCTTCATCAGGCGATTAGCCAGAATTGTGAAGATGTCATCCTGAAGTCCTCCTCCCGTAGCGGTCATGCCTACTATCTGCCTCCCCCAGCCGCCCCCCCCCCCCCTCCCTCATCTTCACCCAGCCGGCATGCATCAGAATCAGAACATTTATTTATACTGGAGGAATCCGATGAGCTACAAAGCTCGTGGTTTTTTTTTAAACAAATGTCATTACATGGGTAGCCGCACCACAATTATCAACGTGGTCATTTCGCGTGTGGTGGGGGGGGTAAGTGTGGGAGCGCGGGAGGGATGCACGGCTGAGTTTGACACCCGACCAGGGCTCGAGAAACTCGCTCGCTCTTCCCCCACAGAGGCTCCCTCCTGGGGCTGGCGAAACGTCTTCGTGGAAAGGGGTGCGAGCACGTGACGGGGAACCCTCATTAAAATACGTCCCAGAGACTCGCCGAAGCCTTTTCGCACGTAATAATTATCATAATCATCACACAATAGTGATATTGTTATTTAAATCAGCTCAAGCCTTCTGTAAATCACGTGACTTCTCTGTAGCCCCCCCCCCGCCCCCGTCAATCTGAATCCATTTCCATCTCCCTGGCGGCTCACTGTGAAGAGAGACGCTCCATCGTGCAGCTCACATTCTCTCGCACCTTCATTCTCCCTTCTCGCTCACTCTCTTCCCTGCTCATCATCATAACCACGCTCTCATCACCACTCGCTCATCATCATCTTCACCCTCTCATCACCATCACCACTCGCTCATCATCATCTTCATCATCTTCACCCTCTCATCACCATCACCACTCGCTCAACATCATCTTCACCCTCTCATCATCATCATCACCACCTCTCTCATCATCATAACCACTCTCTCATCATCATCACCCCCCTCTCATCATCATCACCACGATCTCATCATCATCACCCCACTCTCATCATCATCACCCCCCTCTCATCATCATCACCACGATCTCATCATCATCACCCCACTCTCATCATCATCACCCCCCCTCTCATCATCATAACCACTCTCTCATCATCATAACCACTCTCTCATCACCATCACCACTCGCTCATCATCATCTTCACCCTCTCATCATCATCACCCCCATCTCATCATCATCACCACTCTCTCATCACCATCACCACTCTCTCATCATCATAATCATCACCCCCCTCTAATCATCACCACCATCACCACCTTCTCATCATCCCTAAAATCTTGGCCCCGTCGTTCCTTCTCCTCCTTCCTCCTTCCCGCTGCTCATCTTGAGCCGCCGCCTTCTGCTTCTTCTTCCGTACGGCCCATGTGGATGCAGAGCAACAACAACAACGCCACATTCGGGTGGTCAAGCCAGACAACCGCGTCAGGAACAGCGGCGTCGTGCATTACCGTCGCCGTGATTTCTCATTCGTATTTGTGGATCGGCGCACTGCGTCGTTACGCGGTTGTCCGCCGTCTGTTCCGGAAGACAGCCAAAGTCGCACCACTACCCGGGGGAGAGTTTTTAACGTTTCCATTCGTTGCAGCATCTCGGGGTATCATCCCAATCCGCTGCTGCAACGGTTTGTGCAGTGAATTCGGTTTTAGAGTGGACCGTGATTTTTTTCGGGAAAGATCAAAACCCCCGGGGATCTTCTTGCGTTGGTTGTTGAGCCGTGCCCTACCCTCTCTGTCTTGGGCACTTGCTCCGGCAGTACTTCTACTAAAATTGGTACGGATAAGATTAGCATGGCCCCTGCACAAGGGTGCCACGCAAATTCTCTGTATTTGGTTCCTCCTCCTCCCTCTCCTCGTATCTCCTCCTGACCCGCTCTGCTCCCGTTTCTAGGTTCCTTCTCCACCCCTCCCTCGTATTCATCATTCTCTCTCTCTCTCTGTCTCTCTCTCTGTCTCTCTCTCTCTCGTTCGTTTAACTTCTCTCTCTTCCGTCCCCCTCTCTCTCTCGTTCTCCATTGCATTACATCATTGACTCGTCTCCCCTTCGTGGTGTGCCGCGGGTTAGAGGAAGACGATAATCATTATTATTATCATCATACACATGTACAATAGGCAGTAATTGCACGGACAAGCATGCACATGTAACACACCCAAAACAAAGGCAAAGATCCCCCGTATAGCCTTGCACGGACTTTGGACAATTGCCCCAGGCGCACACACACACACGCACGTGTAGAAGTTATTCATAGACTCGTGCTCATTTTGTTCAAAAACGTCATGGAGAGGGGAGAAATGCGAAGGAAAAAAACGTCAAGAAATAACAACATCGTTTTTAAAAGTCATTTCAAACCAAAACTATACTGTGTGCGGACGGAAGAATTGTGCTAGCCAGCTGCCACGCGAGCCTGGCTATGATACGGGTCACGCACAGTCACACAGAGAATAACTGAATTTCACACACAGGCACATGAACACACACACACACACAGGAACACACACACACACAGACGAGAGATTGAAAAGTCAAACGTACAAAGGGAAATCAATGGAGGGGGCGAAGCTTCGGCTGACATCACGAAGCAATGACTCGGACGACAAAAAGGGTACACAGCTAAAGGCGCAAGGCCTGCAATTGCTCGCTCGCGTCCCTGCTGGCGGATAGAGGCCTCCACCGTAGGCAACACTGCAGTGCGCCTCTAAGGGAGCACTTTGGCCTACTCTTCCCACGCTACCGCGAGTCATATCGGGCTGTAGAGCGAGCGGCTATCAATCGGAAGCGTTGCGAGTTCAAATCCTGGTTGGAAGTTGAGAGGCCATCGTGCCTCCGGTTAATGAAACGAGCGCCACGGTGACTAGGAGATGTTAACTACCTCGCCTGGTGTACAGGAGGTCGTGGGTTCGATCCCGACCCTGACGTCTGCTGTATATTTGGAGTTTGCGGTGTCTCTCTCTCTCATCATCATCATCACGGTGGCTAGGAGATGTTAACTACCTCGCCTGGTAAACAGGAGGTCATGGGTTCGATCCCGACCCTGACGCCTGCTGCTGTATATTTGGAGTTTGCGTGTCTCTCTCTATCATCATCATCACGGTGGCTAGGAGATGTTAACTACCTCGCCTGGTATACAGGAGGTCGTGGGTTCGATCCCGACCCTGACGCCTGCTGCTGTATATTTGGAGTTTGCGTGTTCTCCCCGTGGTCACGTGGATTTTCTCCGGGTCCTCCTGTATTTCCCTCCACGATTTAGAGTCAACTGCTGTACATTTCCACGTGGTGATGATGATGATGATGATAAGCCACTTCGTTGAGCTATCATTTGTGATAGAGCCAGGTCGATTCAGAAAAAAATAGATACATAGCTCAGTGGGTTTGACCTGGCAAAAAAAATTGTTTAGTTAAGTTTTGAGTACCATAGGCGAGAGGAACTCCCACCACGGGGCTTCGAGAATGTAAACAGAATTGGATTATCTCTTGAGCCAGACAAAATCACTTTTTCACTTCCACGCCGGCCAACGACCAAGAAAACAAAAAAACCGTCTTGGAAGACGTGGTCGAATACCCACTCGTTAGCACACCGCACGCGACCTGCCGATCGATGTAACCGTGAAACAATTTTTACTCAATGCTGGTGGAACAAAAGCGGTAGTAGATCGTGGCCGGTTGGGGGGCCGGGGGGGGGCGAAAGGGTGGGGGCTGGGTGGATTTTAAGAAACTCGCCCCCGTTGTTTCAAGTGCTGCGCCTGAGAGAGATGGAGTTACCGAACCGCTACTCCCCCCCCTCCCCCACGTCGATATTTGCAAAGTCTCGTGCGCGTGTGTGTGACTATCGCTCCGTCTTCTTGGTTCTTTCGGTAAAGTCACGTATAATGGAAATAATAAAATAATAAAACATAAAACATAATAAAATAATTCTCACGACGTTTCGGCCACAACGCAAGCAGCCGTCCTCGGGTGAAGAACAGGTCTGTCTTATATTTGTATTATTTTATTATTTCCATTCTACGTGACTTTACCGAAAGAACCAAGAAGATGAATCCCTGCAGTCACGAAAGCTTTAAATCGAAATGTATCGCTCCGTCGTTTTGTATTCGCAATGCGCGACTGTGGGAGCGCGCAGACGCGGATCTATTACGGGTTGCGCTGGCGACTGCAAGACAAACAAATACACGAACCTTATGTCCGTGATGCAGTCATTTTTAGTCTGTTGATGTTCGGCGATGCGGCAATCGACTCATCTCGACGAGATGTACACGATGAGGCACCACTACGGTGCGTGCCCCGAGCATTCAGGGTTTCAGCGCAATCGTCCTCGCTGCGTTTCGATATCGTGGAGTGGCACCACCGATTTCGGATTGATTGGTTACCCCAGTCGCGGAGTTAAGTACAGCCCTGGGGAAAAAAGTGTCCCAGAAATAACACATTTAATTGCCTCGGCCCCTTTTGTATTATTTGGTACCCCGGGGGAGGGGAGTCATTGAGCCTGAAGCGTCGTTGTCAAGAGGATCCTGCCGGGCACACCGCAGAGGTCAAGTGCGGGATTATCCTCGTAGCAAAAATCGCTACATATGAGAGGGTGAAGTAGTAGTGTATAGTGTATAGTTTAGTGTATAGTGTAGTTTATAGTGTAGTGTATAGTGTAGTGTATAGTAGTGTAGTGTATAGTGTAGTGTATAGGTGTGTAGTGTATAGTGTAGTGTATAGTAGTGTATAGGCGTGTAGTGTATAGTGTAGTGTATAGTAGTGTATAGTGTAGTGTATAGTAGTGTATAGGTGTGTAGTGTATAGTGTAGTGTATAGTGTAGTGTATAGTAGTGTAGTGTATAGTGTAGTGTATAGTAGTGTAGTGTATAGTGTAGTGTATAGTGTTGAAGTAGGCGAGAGATCTGCCGTGACACGAGGTTATATCGGCCTCGGCAGTAGGGGGGGGGTGGAGAGCGAAGTGGGGGGGGGGGGGCAATAATTGGGGTAGAAAGTGGACCCCGTAGCAACACCCGGGTCACTGGGGTAAAGTGGACCACCGCAGCAGCATTGTTTCTCGACCTACGTGACTTTACCGAAATATACCAATGAGTATTCTTAGGTTTTTTCGGTAAAGTCACGTAGGTAAAAAATTAAAATTAATAAAAGTAAAATAAAAATAACATAAAAATCACGACGTTTCGGAGGCAACACAAGCTTCCGTCTTCAGGTGGAACCGTCACAGCACGATAGCTGTATCAAGTGAGAGAAATTCCAAGAACACAGTATTTGTATATATACTGGTTGAGGGTGGGAGGAGCCAAGGTAGGCCCTGAATATTATTTTTGTGAGGTTCTGTGCGGCTGAAGCACGCTGTTAGGAATGAGCCTTTGTTGTGTAAACTAGGTGCGGATGATGTAAAGGTGCGTGTCAAAGGGACTGAGCCTTTTTGTTATGTAGAGATGATGCGGCTGAAATCGCTGTCAGGAAATGAGTCTTTGTTGTGTAGAATGGTTGACTGAGCCTATTATTATGTAGAGGTGGTGCGGCTTTAATCGCTACCAAAGAGGGTAGAGCCTCGAAAGGTGAATGTTTTGTACCCCCACCCCCTCTCCGATCCGTGCAGAGAATTGCAAAGTCGCGGAACACGACACGTTAACGGAGGGGACTCACTGTGTGCTATATTGTAATAAAAAATATTTTACGTAACAAACAATCGATATACTTTTCACATTGGTTAAGCTTTGACGTGTTTCTATTTTTTTGTTGTTGCTTTGCTGTTATTTTTGTCTGAAAGCAAAAAAGAAATCTATTGTACATTGAAACCTTCAAATATGTCGGATTCAAAGGGAACGAGGGGGCGTGTGGGTGGGCGGGCGGGCGGGCGAGCGGTTTGGGGGGAGGTGGGGGGAGTGGGGGAGGGAGTGGGGGGGGGGGGAGTGAGGGGGGGGGGCGAGTGGGGGATTACGTCCAATCCGGAGATGGAGCGATGTGATGGAGAGGTCTTCATCCAGCGGTGGATTGGCCCTGGCTGATGAACATGATGAACACGTCGAAGAAAGTCGCATTTTTTCGGCTGATAAACTGTTTTCACACGCAGGCAATAGACAAAGACGCAGTTCCCCCGTATAGCCCACACGGGCTTTTGGGGCAAGTCTCTGCTAGCGAGCAGGACAGTGCACGAGTGCGCGGTATTGCCCAGCGCCCGACCGCCTTTGTCTCCCCCGTGCTGATGCTTAGCCACCGTACCAAATGCTCATTTAAGGCTGGGTCGACATATGGGAAGCCCAAAATTGGTTCGTGATTAAACGCCACTGATGTTGGCCGTGAGCGGATTTCCAACTCGGGTGGTCGGGATCGAAGCGCAGCGCGCTAACCGCTGCGCCACCGCTCCCCACACATTCACGCACACACACACAGACACCACACACACACAAGTTCAAACACACGCCCACACACGCGTCGAAAATCACGTTGGCTGTGTGTGTGGAGTGCAGTTAGCAACATCAAAGACAAAGATTCCCCCTGTAGCCTTCAATAGACTGTTGGGGCAAGTGCTGTTAACGAGGGGGTGGGTTTCGATGTAAAGCTTTCGTGACTGCAGGGCTTCTTGGTTCTTTCGGTAAAGTCACGTAGAAGAGAAATAATACAATAATGTTGTTGTTGTTTCGATTTAAAGCTTTCGCGACTGCAGGGATTCATCTTCTTGGTTCTTTCTATAAAGTCACGTAGAAGGGAAATAATAAAATAATTCTCACGACGTTTCGGCCACAACGCAAGCAGCCTTCTTCAGGTGAAGAACAGGGCTGTCGGAAAGACAGCGTCAGACGCTGTATTCTATTTTGTCCCCTAAAAGAGGGATGACATTGTCATCCTCTCAGCCGACAAAGGCAATGCCACTGTCATCATGGACAAAATGGAATACAACAGTAACATTATTTTATTATTTTCATTTTATGTGACTTTATCGAAAGAACCAAGGAGGGGGTGGATTGCCAACACCGCGCCCGGCCGCCTTTGTCTCTCCTCAGCGCTGATGTTCTACACACCACACGTGGTACTTATTTAAGACCGAGTCGACTTAGCGGAGTCCCAGGACCGGTTCAGATATCCATTCATCAGTGATGGAATCGAACTTGGGTTGGCAGAGCACGAAGATAAAGATCCCCCGTATAGCCTTAACAGACTGTAGGGGCAAGTGCTGTTAGCGAGCACCTATGAAGGTTCGGAACGATACACGAGGGGGTGGGTGGCCAGCACCACGCCCGACCGCCTTTGTCTCCCCAGATAATCGTCACTGGGTGTTAGCCGTGAGCGGGAATCGAACCGAGGTCGCCAGGTTCATAGCGCAGCGCGCTAACCACTACACTACCGCTCCCCAGATCACACACACACACTCACACACAATCATCACACACACAATCATGAAAAAGATTACAGGATTGAGAGTCTGCGAGGTTTCCCTGGGTAAACAAGCGTCGTCATAAAAATAAGAATCATGAAAAAAAGAATCACAAACTCACGCATTAAATGCACAGGCACACAAACTTACATTCACTCTCATCGTCACTCACAGACGTAACACACTCATACAAATCACTCGAAAAGTAAAGGTTCCCCGGCTAGCCTGTTGGGACAAGTTCTGTTGGCACACGCTCATACAAACTCAAAAGACAAAGATCCCCCATATCGCATTAAACAGACTGTTGGGGCTGTTTCTGTTAGCGAGCACCTATGAAGGCCAGCACCACGCTCGGCCGCCTTTGTCTCCCCAGTGGCGATTTTTAAACACTGCAACAGATGTTCATTTGAGGCTGCGTCGACCTAGAGGAGGCTCAGGACCGGTTCGGACAATGGTCACTGGTGGTGGCCGTGAGCGAGAATCGAACACGGGTCGCCGGGTTCGTAGCGCAGCGTAGCGCTAACCGCAACCCCACCGCTCCCCACTACACACTCACACACATCACTCACAAAGACAAAGATCCCCCGTATATCCTTAACAGACTGTTGGGGCAAGTGCTGTTAGCGAGCACCTATGAAGGCCGCCACGACACGCGAGAGGGTGGTCAGCACCACGCCCGACCGCCTTTGTCTCCCCAGTGGCGATGTTTACACACCGCATCCAGGTACTCATTTGAGGCTGAGTCGACCTAGATGAGACCCAGGACCGGTTCAGATAATCGTCACTGGGTCGCCAGGTTCGTAGCGCAGCGTGCTAACCGCTACACCACCGCTCCCCACTACACACAACAACTAAGTGGCGGTGACGTCACCACGACGCTTGTGCCAGGCCATGTGCACCTTAAGGCCACGTGAAGTGTCGAACGCCCGCTGGCAGGAGGTCACGAGGCAGACCCAGCAGGTGCCACGGGTCGACTGACTGAGATGACCGAGATGACTGGCTGATGCACCATCTGTGCCCCCCTTACTGTGCCAACTTGCTGTGCTTTAGCCACCCGGCGCTCCGCTCGTTGTTGTGAGCGTCGTCCTCCGCCCTCCGTTGTTGTTGGAGGGCGACTGCCTCCAACTGCCCAGTAGCAGCGTCCTTCACGAGCCTCCTCCACTGAGGCCGATCTTGACACCCCTGGTACCAGTCATCGGCAAGTCCACTACACACTCACACGCACGCAAGCCAGAGGCACGACGCACGTGGGGCAGTGTTTGTGTGTGTGCCAGGAGAGTGTGTGACACCCATCCACTCGAGTACCGTGGCGGCATTCACACGTGCTCGCGAACAGAAACTTGCCCATAAAGTCTGTTCGGGCTGTAACGGGGTAATGTTTGTAGAGTGTGTGGGGGGGAGCTGTGGCGCAGCGGTTAGCGCGCTGGCACTACGAACCCGGGGAGATCCAAAGTTCCATTCCCGCTCATGGCCAACACCAGTCACGATGATCTGTACAGGTCCTGGGGCCTCCTCTAGGTCGACTCAGCCTCAAGTGAGCACCTGTCGCGATCGCGCTAACCACCCCCCCCCCCCCCCCCCATGGACCTTGTTGGCTCTCACAGCTTTCTCGAAAACAGCACTTGCCCCTCTCAGACTGGCGAGACTATACGGGCGGGGGGGGGGTGGAGGAACCTTTGTCTTTGCCTGTGTGTGCGCAGCGGCGTTGATCTGCCACCTGCATTCTCGCGCTTAGCAACCGTCGTGTGCCTCTCTGTGTGTGGCCGCGTGTTTTCACGCCACCTCCGTGTTTGCACGGGGAAACGGCGCTGCGCGTGAACGTCCGGCCGCCTTTGTCTTCCCGTATTCACACGTGGTGGAGATGGTGGGGGGGGGGTGTGTGTTGCTGGGAGAAGTGGAGGGTGGGTGGGTGGGGAAGGAGATGAAAGTGGGGGGGAGGGTGCTGCCGATCCGCTTATCCTAAATGATATATGGGTGTTGTGACAGTGCCCTTCAATACCGCCACATTGTGTGTGTAGGTGTGTTAGTGTAGGTGTGTTAGCGTAGTGGTGTTCGTGTAGGTGTGTTGATGGGGAGCGGTAGTGTAGAGCGCTGTGCTACGAACCCGGCGACCCGAGTTCGATTCCCGCTCACAACCAATACCGGTGACGATTATCTGAACCGGTCTCGGGCCTCCCTGAGGTCAACTCAGACGCAAATGGGTACCTGGTGCGGTGTGTAAAAAAACACGTTGCCACTGGGGAGACAAAGGCGGTCGGGTGTGATGCTTGCCATCCCATGCTGTCTCGCTGACAGCACTTGCCTCAACAGTCTGTTTAGGTTAGACGGGGGATTTTTATCTTTGTTGGTGCAGGTGTGTTAGTGGAGGTGTACATGCGTGAGTCTAGGTGGAGAACGGTGGCGCAGCGGTTAGCTCACAGTGTCCATCCAGCCCGTAATGAGTGCTCGGCACGGCGTGCAAACATCAGCACCGGGGAGACAAAGACGGCCAGGCGTGGTTTTGCCCACCCCCATCGTGTGCCGTTCTGGCTTTAATAGGCCCACGCTAACAGCACTTGCCCCTACAGTCTGTGTGGGCTACACGGGGGGTCTTTGTATTGTGTTATTGTGTTTGCGTAATGGGGAGCGGTAGTGTAGCGGTTAGCGCTACGAACCCGGCGACCCGAGTTCGGTTCCCACTCACGGCCTGGGCCTCCCCTAGGTCGACTCAGCCTCAAATGAGTACCCGGTGCGATTTGTAAACATCGCCACTGGGGAGACAAAGGCGGTCGGGCGTGGTGCTGACCACCCACCTCATTCGTGTGCCGTTCCGCCTTTCATAGGTGCTCGCGAACAGCACTTGCCCCTACAGTCTGTTAAGGCTATACGGGGGGGTCTTTGTCTTTGTACTGCGTAGGCGTGTGTTAGTGCAGGTGGTTGGCGCGTGCTATGGGATTGCCCTAGATCGACTCAGCCGAAATTTTCGGTGTGTAAACATCGGCACAGGGGATATAAAGACGGCCTGGAGTAGCGCTGTCCACACCTACCCCATTATACCTCGTTCCCGGGGCCTCATAGGTGCGACTCGCTAACAGCACTTGCCCCAACAGCCTGTGTGGTCCTTCACGGGGGTCTTTGTGTGTGTGTACATCTTTGTGTGTGTGTGTGTACATCATCGTCTTTGTGTGTGTGTGTACATCATTGTGTGTGTGTACATCATTGTGTGTGTGTGTACATCATCGTCTTTGTGTGTGTACATCATTGTGTGTGTATATCATTGTTTCTGTGTGTGTGTGTACATCATCGTCTTTGTGTGTGTGTACATCATTGTGTGTGTGTACATCATTGTGTGTGTGTACATCATTGTCTTTGTGTGTATGTGTGTACATCGTTGTGTGTGTGTGTGTACATCATTGTGTGTGTGTGTACATCATTGTGTGTGTGTGTACATCATTGTCTTTGTGTGTGTGTACATCATTGTGTGTGTGTGTACATCATTGTCTCTGTGTGTGTGTGTGTACATCATTGTGTGTGTGTGTGTACATCATTGTCTTTGTGTGTGTGTACATCATTGTGTGTGTGTGTGTGTACATCATTGTCTCTGTGTGTGTGTGTGTACATCATTGTGTGTGTGTGTACATCATTGTCTTTGTGTGTGTGTACATCATTGTGTGTGTGTGTGTACATCATTGTCTCTGTGTGTGTGTGTACATCATTGTGTGTGTGTGTACATCATTGTCTTTGTGTGTGTGTACATCATTGTGTGTGTGTACATCATTGTCTTTGTGTGTGTGTACATCATTGTGTGTGTGTGTGTACATCATTGTCTGTGTGTGTGTGTACATCATTGTGTGTGTGTACATCATTGTCTGTGTGTGTGTACATCATTGTGTGTGTGTACATCATTGTCTCTGTGTGTGTGTACATCATTGTGTGTGTGTGTGTACATCATTGTGTGTGTGTGTGTACATCATTGTCTCTGTGTGTGTGTACATCATTGTCTCTGTGTGTGTGTGTACATCATTGTCTTTCTGCAATCTCGCTCAGTGGCCTTCAATCCCTGGCCGGCCGACTCATTGCATCACCCCCCTCCTCGCTTCCACCCCTTCTACCCCCCCCACCTCTCCCCTTCTTCCTTAACCTCCACTCACCTCCCCCTCACCTCGACTGCTCCCAGGGCCCCCTCCTCACCTCTGCTCCCTTCATTTCACATATCGCCTCCCCCTCCACCCCCACTCTGCTCACTTCTCATCATCTTGCCCACTCCTTTAGTCACCACTCACCTCCCCCTCCCTCTCTCTCTCTGGAACCCCCCCCCCCCCTCCTCGTCTCCCTAGCCCTGTGGTGCGACTTTGAGGATCAGTGCCGGTGGGAGGTGAGCGGAGAAATCCCGGACTGGATCGTGAACTCATCCGACACGAATTCTGGATCGGGTGAGTGACCCCCCGCCCCCACTCCCCCCCCCCCCCCACCGCCCTTAGCGACAGAATACTCCAACCGAGAGGTTCGGTTCCAGGATATCCCACGTCGAGGTGCCTCCACCGCATTGCGGGGGCTCGAGAGGGCGGCCCTAAATGAACCACGACACCTCGCTGGCTGATCTCGTCAAGAAGCATAAACCACCATCACGCAAACTCGGGTGGACTTCCTCGCAACAACAGCCACTTCTGGGCCGGCACATCGAACAGCAACGGTGGTCACCGCATCGCGCGGCGCTTTCAGATGCGCTTCTGCGGCAGTCGGGAACGTTCTCTTCCATTCCGATATTAGGAAGCCACTTGGAGCTAAGCACTTTTTAATATCTAGATTTTGCAAGGTCATTTCTTTAGAAGCGCTTTTTGTGTGTAGTTTGTTGTCTTACACCCGCACCTCCGATGAACACGGTTGGCTACGTACGGTGCGAAAGAAGTTCAACTTGCATACATGGGGTACTTGGCCTTCTCTTCTATGCTGGAGGAGGTGGCAGCACCCTCACTTCACCCCGCCACACGCCACCAGCCGATCGATAAATGCGGGTGACGACTTTAAGAAACGTTACAAAACAAAAATACGGCACTTGGATTTGTAAATAATCAGCGGTTTGAAATTACGTAATATTTATGCACACCACATAAAACATCCCGCGTATAGCCTCACTGTATAAAGTGCTGTTAGAGAGCACCTATTAAGGCCAGCATGGTCGCTCCAATGGGTGGCGTGAACAGTACCAATCCCGTCCGCCTTTGTCTTCCCAAGTGCTGATGTTTCTGCACCGCACCAGGTGCTCGATTTAAAGCGGAGTCGACCTCGTGGCGGCATATCCACGGCTCAGACAGACAGTATCGCCACTGGCGGTGAGCGGCAGTCGACCTCGGGTCGTAGCGCAGTGCGCTAACCACTACCCCACCGCTCCCCCTCCCTCCCTCTCCACCCTCCCCGTTGCCACAGGACACTTTCTCACCCTGAGCCCCGCTAGCCACCACCACCACCACCAGTGGCCCGAGGATGGGGACGCAGGGATCGATGGAGGGGAGGATCCCCGTGCGGTGCCGGTGCCGGGGGGGTTTGAAGCGCGGCACGGTGACCACGCGGTCCTCGCGAGGAGTCCGGCTCTGGGGTTCGCCGCCCGCGGCTGCCGCTTCTGTGCCGGGGTCGCAGCCCGGCGGCTCGGGGCCACCCGGGACGGCCCCTCGTGGGACCTGCGCGTGTCCGTCTACGGCCCCTCTAACGCGCGTGTCATCGCCTTCGCGAACCTTACCCTCGGTGAGGAACGGTGAGTGGCTTCTCTGATCTTTATGTATCTACCATGAAGTACTCCGCTCTTTGTACGACGATCCCAGCAGATGGAGCATGTCCTTAGCGCACGTGTCCAGTAAATCTGTGTAGTGACTGAGCGAGAGACACGAAGAGTAGGAGGCACTCTGTTTATTAACGCGGCCTGACAGTGACACTGGGTAACTACGGCTCCCAGTCAGGACAGCTGCTAGCCTGCCTGACTGGGTGACGCCCAAGATGGTGAAGACGACGACGAGAAGGACGGTGAAGACTTCAGCAGCACAACGGGGATCCCCCCACTCCACACGACAGCCCCGAGGTCCCCTCCAAGGGCCCCTCTTTTAATCTCAGCGCGGCCTAGCCCCGCCCCCAGCCACGCCGCCTTTCTAGAACCTACTAGCAGGTTCCTCGATGTGCCCCTTCCGTGACCTTTCCCCTAGATCCCGCTCTGGTCTATCACGTGACCTGCTGACGTCAGGGCTGCTCTAGCTGCAGATCCCCTTCCCCGCCAGCAGCCAGCGCTATGCTGCTACGTGACCGATTCTATGTCACTACACATGCAGTACGCTCACACAGTACACGCACAATACACACACAATGTTGTCACACGTCCGACCTCATAGCCGCATGTAGAGTGAATTCAAACCACATAAAATAGCGGGTAGAAATAGGTGAGCCGCATATAAGCACCGCTGCCAACACAGCCATCAGAAGAAGCAGCGAGGCCATTATTGTATCCGTGCTCATTAATCCACAACAGGAGCTGCAGGGTTAACCCTACGGGAACCCTGGCACGCAAAGATGGAATGGTCGCACACTGAGAAACAAGCGCTTGCATCACGACACCGCGTTCACAGCCTAATACTATTAATGTAGACGACGACGATGACGGTGAGAGGTAAGAATGTATTACTGCTTCCTCCCCCCTCTGTGCGAATTTACAGAAATTGACCCGAGCGTTGACCCCAATACGGAAACGAATTTCCGAGCAAGGCGCAAAACATTGTTTCGTGAAGAACATCTACACATGCTGCACGTGCACAATAGGCATAGACAAAGATCCCCCATATAGCCCTTAGCAGACTGTTGGGGCAAGTGCTGTTAGCGAGTAGCATCTATGAAGGACGTAACGGCACACGAGGGGGTGGGTGGCCAGCACCACGCTCGGCCGCCTTTGTCTCCCTAGTGGCGATGTTTACGCACTGCACAAGGTACTCATTTGAGGCTGAGTCGGCCTAGGGGAGGGCCCAGAACGTGCACACACACAAAGAACCCCCATATAGCCCTTAACAGACTGTTGAGGCAAGTGCTGTTAGCGAGTAGCACCTATGACGGCAGGCGTGATGCAGAATTGGGTGGGGTTGGCCTCTGCACCACGCCCGGCCGCCTTTGTCTCTCCCAAGCACTGATGTTTACACACCGCACCAGGTACTCGTGTAAGGCTGAGTCGGCCCCAGTGGAATCGCCTAGGACTGGTTCGGATATTCTCCCCGCTGATGTCGGCCGTGAGTGGCAGAGCGCGCTAATCACTGCGCCACCGCTCCCCGTACACACACACACACGTGAAATCACGTGTTTAATTAGTAAACATGTTCGTCGATAACACTGTCCGACCTTACAATAATACAAATAGATGAGAGGAGTGTATGTGCTATCAATAATTGATGCGCTATGAAGAAGGGCTAATGCTCGAAACGTCAACTCTCATATTTATTATTTTCCTTTGAAGGCCACACACACACAAGCATAATTATTATTGATGAACCCGTTAAATTGTTGGTGATTGTGTTTGTAGTGCAGCGGTTACGAACCCGGCGACCCGAGTTCGATTCCCGCTCACGGCCAACACCGCCGACGATGACCTGAACCGGTCCTGGTCCTCCCCTAGGTCGACTCAGCCTCAAATGAGTACCTGGCGCGGTGCGCAAAAAATATCGATACTCGGGAGACAAAGGCGGCCGGGCGTGGTGCTGGCCACCAACCCACCCCCTCATTATAATTTCGAATGTCAACAATTTGTCGCTACGATCAGGACATTGCTGCTACACCAACTCCATGACGGGGGGCTGGGTGGAGGTCGGATTGGGGTGTCAGCTGGGAGGCGGGGATCGCTTACGGTCGGATGTCGTTACGTGGCCTCGAGTTATAACCTCAGGGAAACAATCGCGAAAATATGACCCTGAAGTCGCGATAATTTTCTCGCAGGGCAACGCGCAAATTCTTGATCTCGCATAGCTTCGACAAATTATTTGGCGAGGACAGCAGCTGCTGCCGCTGTTGATTTGACAGGGGCGCAAAGACAAAGACCACCCCCCCCCCGTGTAGCCTTAACAGACTGTTACCTTTGAAGGCCACAACGGCACTAACCACCACTACACTTGATTTGGCGCTTTCGTGACTGCAGGAATTATTCTTTGGTTCTTTCGGTAAAGTCACGTAGAAAGAGAAAATTATAAATTAAATACTAGCATACGACGTTTCGATTGCAACACAAGCAATCATCATCAGACATCAGGTACAAATGAAAGAGAAAACAAAACCTAGTAAGCTTAGAAACATAATGCGATACAACGCAGATAGTCGGCTAACATAACAGTCAACACCCTACCTGGTTGCTTACGTTCTTCCAAAGATTGCAAAATTTAAGAGAGAGATTAAACACAGAACAACCACACACACACAGGGCCACTGATGGTTGGCACAGATGGTGCACTAATCACCACTACACTACCGCCCCCCTCCCCACCACACACACACAGGGTCACTGATGGCTGGCACTGGTGGTGCACTAACCACCACTACACTACCGCTCCCCTCCCCACCACACACACACACAGGGTCACTGATGGCTGGCACTGGTGGTGCACTAATCGCCACTACACTACCGCCCCCCTCCCCACCACACACACACACAGGGTTACTGATGGTTGGCATTGGTGGTGCACTAACCACCACTACACTACCGCCCCCCCTCCCCACCACACACACATGGTTACTGATGGCTGGTTCTGGTGGTGCACTAACCACCACTGCACTACCGCTCCCCTCCCCACCACCACACACACACAGGGTCACTGATGGCTGGCACTGGTGGTGCACTAACCACCACTACACTACCGCTCCCCTCCCCACCACACACACACAGAACCACTGATGGCTGGCTCTGGTGGTGCACTCATCACCACTACACTACCGCTCCCCTCCCCACCACACACACACAGGGTTACTGATGGCTGGCTTTGATGGTGCACTAACCACCACTACACTACCGCCCCCTCCCCACCACACACACACACAGGGTTACTGATGGCTGGCTCTGGTGGTGCACTAACCACCACTGCACTACCCCTCCCCTCCCCACCACCACACACACACAGGGCCACTGATGGCTGGCTCTGGTGGTGCACTAATCACCACTACACTACCGCTCCCCTCCCCACCACACACACACAGGGTTACTGATGGCTGGCTTTGATGGTGCACTAACCACCACTACACTACCGGCCCCCTCCCCACCACACACACACAGGGCCACTGATGGCTGGCACTGGTGGTGCACTAACCACCACTACACTACCGCCCCCCTCCCCACCACACACACACACAGGCCCACTGATGGCTGGCTCTGGTGGTGCACTAATCACCACTACACTACCGCCCCCCTCCCCACCACACACACACACACAGGACCACTGATGGCTGGCTCTGGTGGTGCACTAATCACCACTACACTACCGCCCCCCTCCCCACCACACACACACAGGACCACTGATGGCTGGCTCTGGTGGTGCACTAATCACCACTACACTACCGCCCCCCTCCCCACCACACACACACACAGGACCACTGATGGCTGGCTCTGGTGGTGCACTAATCACCACTACACTACCGCCCCCTCCCCACCACACACACACAGGGTTACTGATGGTTGGCATTGGTGGTGCACTAACCACCACTACACTACCGCCCCCTCCCCACCACACACACACACAGGACCACTGATGGCTGGCACTGGTGGTGCACTAACCACCACTACACTACCGCCCCCCTCCCCACCACACACACAGGGCCACTGATGGCTGGCTCTGGTGGTGCACTAACCACCACTGCACTACCGCTCCCCTCCCCACCACCACACACACACAGGGTCACGGATGGCTGGCACTGGTGGTGCACTAACCACCACTACACTACCGCTCCCCTCCCCACCACACACACACACAGAACCACTGATGGCTGGCTCTGGTGGTGCACTAATCACCACTACACTACCGCTCCCCTCCCCACCACACACACACAGGGTTACTGATGGCTGGCTTTGATGGTGCACTAACCACCACTACACTACCGCCCCCCTCCCCACCACACACACACAGGGTTACTGATGGTTGGCACTGGTGGTGCACTAACCACCACTACACTACCGCCCCCCTCCCCACCACACACACACAGGGCCACTGATGGCTGGCTCTGGTGGTGCACTAACCACCACTGCACTACCGCCCCCCTCCCCACCACACACACACACAGGGCCACTGATGGCTGGCTCTTATAGTGCACTAACCACCACTGCACTACCGCCCCCCTCCCCACCACACACACACACAGGGTCACTGATGGCTGGCACTGGTGGTGCACTAACCACCACTGCACTACCGCTCCCCTCCCCACCACACACACACACATGGTTACTGATGGCTGGCTCTGATGGTGCACTAATCACCACTGCACTACCGCCCCCCTCCCCACCACACACACACACAGGGCCACTGGTGGCTGGCACTGATGATGCACTAACCACCACTACACTACCGCCCCCTCCCCACCACACACACACAGGGTTACTGATGGTTGGCACTGGCGGCGCGTGTGCGTGAGCGTTGGGCGGCTGGAGGCTTCGTCCAGGCTCTCCCTCTCTTCACGCGGCTCCCCGCGGACAGCCCTGGCTCTTGACGACCTGGGACTCATCGACTGCCAGCCAGGTGCAGTGAGTGCCGTGGGAGTGAGCGGCCAGCACCCGCGCCCGATCCTCCGTTTGACTCCCCCGCCGTCACGATGTTTACACGCCGCGCCAGTTTCTCGTTCGTGTTTGTTGAACTTCTTTCGCACCGCACGTAGCCAACCGTGCGAATCGGAGGCGCGCGGGGGAAGGACAACGAACTAAACGCGAAAAAAAAGTTCGAACAAAAATGTTATTTTGTCACTATAGGCGATGATTTAAATGCGCACTGCTCGAGTGGCTTTCTAACAACGGTAGGAAGAGCGTTCCAGACGGCCGCAGAAGGGCCGTGACCACCGTTTTTGTTCGATGGTTAGACAAAAGCCACTGCGGGGATGGTGTGTCCGTCCGTGTGTGTGTTGTGGGGAGTGGTAGTGTCGCGGTTAGCGCGCTGCACTACGGACCTGGCCACCCGAGTTCGATTCCCGCTCACGGCAAACACCAGTGACGATTATCTGAACCGGTCCTGGGCCTCCCCTAGGTCGACTCAGCCTCAAATGAGTACCTGGTGCGGTGTGTAAACATCGCCACTAGGGAGACAAAGGCGGTCGGGCGTGGTGCTGGCCACCCACCCCCTCGTGTACCGTTCCGGCCTTCATAGGTGCTCGCTAATAGCACTTGCCCCTACCGTTTGTTAAGGCTATACGGGGGATCTTTTGTGTGCGTTAGCGGTGGTGTGGGGGGAGCAGTAGTGTAGTGGTTAGCGCACCGCACTACGAACCCCTGCCGCCAGAGTTCGATTCCCGCTCGCGACCAACCACAGTGGCGGATATTTGGACCGGTCCTGAGCCTCACAAAAGTCGACTCAGCTGCCTTAAACGAGTACCTGGTGCGGGGGAGACAAAGGCGGTCGAGCGTGGTCCTGGTCACCCACCTCCTTCGTGTGCCGTTCTGGCTTTAATAGGTGCACACAAACAGCACTTGCCCCGACAGTCTGCTAGAGGCTATACGGGGGAATCCTCATCTTCGTGGTGGTGTGTGCGGCGGTGATGATGATGATGATGTGTGCGATCAAGAATGGCCATTGCCCGAGACGTCGCTCATGACGTTGTTTTTGTTTTTCTTTCAAGGCCACACACACACACCGAGTGCTGTTGACGACCGCATTGAGATTGGCTGTTTGTTTGTTTGTCACTGAACGCACAACACAATCGGACGCCCTTGTAGAGGTAACATCACAGCAACAGCAGCAGCAACATAAATAAATAAACAGACAATAAATAACATTCCTTGCATCTTAACATCGCGATTGATGGCGACTGATTGCGATGGCGTTCATCATCCAGCAGTAGATCGACAAAGGTGGGGGGAGCGGAGGGGCTGCGCATTAATTGTATCAGTATCATGATCGTTGTCGGTAGTAGTAGTGGTATGCTATTATTATTATTAATAATAATAAAGTGAAGTTACGAGTGTGGTGGCCGCGTGGTGTGGACGCGCTCCGGTCTCGAGGCTGTGAGAGCCCCTCGTGAGCGACTCGAGCCAGAACGAGCCGCTCGCCGCGTCCCACTACGCGACCTCAAAGGGCCCAGAGGGGGGGGGTACGGGGGGGGATCAGAGGGGGGGGGGTGCAGAGGGGGAGGGGGTTACAGAGGGGGTGGGGGGTACAGAGGGGGGGGGGTACAGAGGGGGAGGGGGGGAACAGAGGGGGGGTACAGAGGGGGAGGGGGGAACAGAGGGTGTGGGAGTAACAGAAGGGGGTGGGGGTACAGAGGGGGTGGGTACAGAGGGGGAGGGGGGTACAGAGGGGGTGGGGGGGTAACAGAGGGGGAGGGGGGAACAGAGGGGGTGGGGGGTACAGAGGGGGGGGGGGGGTACAGAGGGAGGGGGGGTACAGAGGGAGGGGGGTACAGAGGGGGTGGGGGTACAGAGGGGGTGGGGGTACAGAGGGGAGGGTTACAGAGGGGGTGGGGGGTACAGAGGGGGGGGGGGTACAGAGGGAGGGGGGTACAGAGGGGGTGGGGGTACAGAGGGGGAGGGGGTACAACAACATCATCAACATCATCAACATCATCATCAACATCATCCTCAACATCATCCACATCATCATCATCAACATCATCAACATCATCATCATCAACAACATCAACAACATCCTCAACATCATCATCAACATCATCCTCAACATCATCAACATCATCATCAACAACATCATCATCAACATCATCATCAACAACATCAACATCATCAACATCATCATCAACATCATCATCAACAACATCAACATCAGCAGTAGCAGCGTGCTCACAAACGTCCTCACCAACGTGCCCTGCAAAGGCCCACTCACATTTATGAACGCTCAATATTGTTATTCATATTATCATCATCATCATTGTTATAATTCTGCTCGTTTACCTGCAGGAAAGCCTCACTGAGTCTTGGGACTCTGTTTTCACGAGGTTCCTTCCAGGTTTTCGCAGTACAGGGGGGGCGGGGAGCGATGATTGCTGCTTTGCGTGTGATCCCAATTGAGTAATTTACGGTGTAACTTTACGATTTTTTTTTTCTAATTTAGGGGGCTGGACATTTTTTCCTACTATTTTGTTTACATTCCCCCACCCCCCTTCCCAATTTGTTATTTTACTCCCGATTGCGCAACGGGCGTCACGGGACGAAGAATCCATTCGTAAATCTCCGCGGAGGCAACGCGAACGGTCAGCGGAAGTTGATGTCGCAGAACTACAGCTGTGAGATCCCTTCGCACGGTTCGGAGCGGTGCAATCTCACCGGCTCTGCCACCGAGTGGAATGTTTGTCGCATGACGGTCAAAGCGATGTTTAATTTCATCGGAGCTGGAATGTCACCCAATGTTACGCGATGGGTGTTTGTCCGTTAGTCGGGGAGCGAGGGTGGTGACGAGTGCTGATTGCTCTGCGTGCGTTATATGAATTGAATACTGGTAGGAACCTCCTGGTTACACCAGACCACAGGGGATTATTGTGTCCGTCCGTCGTGCATCAAAAAATGGGGGGGGTGGGGCTGGGTGGAGAGGGGAGGGTGGGGAGGGTGGAAAGGGGCTGGGTGGGGAGGGGAGGGTGGGGAGGGGCTGGGTGGGGAGGGTGGGGCTGGGTGTGGAGGGGCTGGTCACCCCGTGGTGCCCTTATAAAACTCAACGTTTAACCTACTCACGCCGGCTTGTGCCCGCCCTCACAGTCGGGCATATTTGCGGAATACACCCCGCCGCCGTTGACCCTGGCCATTGACCGAGCAACCCAACGTTCCTACCAGGTCCCTCCGTAGGAATGTGTTCACACTCGTGGCCGTTTAGAGTAATTTGGCTGCTATAATTTCCACGTGATAAGCCACTTTGTTGAGCTATCATTTGTGGCCAGGTCGCTGATGAAAAAGAGCTGAATAGCTCAGTGCGCCTTACGTGGTAAAAAAAATATATATTCGTGGTTCTTTCGGTAATGTCACGTAAAGTCACACCTGATGATGATTGCTTGTGTTGCAGTCGAAACGTCGTGAGAATTTTGTTTTACATTTTTATTATTTTATTGTTTCCCTTCTACGTGACTTTACCGAAAGAACCAAGAATATGAATCCCTGCAGTCACGAAAGCTTTAAATCAAAAACATATATAGTTAAGTTTTCCTATGGGTCTCTGTTGGTATATGGATCTCAATGAGTATGGGTCTCTGTGGGTCTCTTATGAGTCTCAATGAGTCTGCAGAATGATGTGTTTAGAAAATTTGGCTGATATAAATTTCCACGTCGTTGAGCTTGTAATTTGTGACTGCCAGGTCGCTTCTGAAAAAATATTTTGTTTAGTTTAGTTTCTGAGACCCGGCGAGATGGCGGGCATCCGGACTGACATAGGTTGGCGTGCATCGTTGTTTTTTTTCCGGGTGTTACGTTCATCGCACGAGCAGACAAACATCCTTGAAGTAAATCAATCGGGTCCCCACTCATGGCGGAATGTGTGACCACGTGTCTGCCCCTGGAACCACTTGAAACGCGAGAACCACGGCATTTTGTCCCATGCATGAGGTCCTTCCTCTCCCATGATTGCCCTCTCGCTCGCCCGCCCGCGCGAAACTCTCCAATCGCCATGCAACCTGCCCAGACACGCGCGTGCGTTTCAAGCCAAGTGGTGTGTGCGTCTGTGTGTGTGTGTATACGTGTGTGTGTGTGTACGTGCGTGTCTGTGTGTGTGTACGTGTGTGGAGCGGTGGTGGAGCGGTTAGCGCGCTGCGTTACGCTCACGGCCAACACCAGTGACGATTATCTGAATCGGCCCTGGGCCTCCCCTAAGTCGACTCAGCCTCAAATGAGTACCTGGTGCGATGTGCAAACATCGCCACTAGGGAGACAAAGGCGGCTGGGCGTTGTGTTGGCCACCCACCCCCTCGTGTGCCGTGCCGGCCTTTATAGGTGCTCGCTAACAGCACTTGCCCCTACAGTCTGTTAAGGCTATACGGGGGATCTTTATCTTTGGGTGTGTGTGTACGTGTAGCAGTAGTGTAGCGGTTAGCGCGATGCGCTGCGAACCCGGCGACCCGAGTTCTCACGGCCAACACTGGTGACGATTATCTGAACCGGTCCTGGGCCTCGCCTAAGTCGACTCAGCCTCAAATTTAATGATGCTACGTTGGCACTGCGGTTGCATAAGCACAATAATATTTTAAAAAATTGGTACATTCGTCAAAAAGCACGACCATAACGAGGAACCCATTAGACAGTCTATAAAATAGGCAACGTTTCGGGCAAGGGCTCTTCTTCATGGCACATAAACAGAAAGGCCAGGGAGAGGATGATAAGACTTGGAGACTGCACTTGATGAGAATGAAACAAATATATTCTGATAACCACTTTCTAAACAATAGTTAGGCCTACATAATAGTAGCAATTGAGTCACAGACAATAATAATAATAATCATAAAACTCATTACGCATTTATATTATAAAATATTGCTGGGACATTTGAGCAAGGAATCGATGTATCTTTCTGATGAGATGCAACGCATGATAGCAGACAACGTGTGTGTACGCGTGTGTGTGTACGCGTGCGCGTGTGTGTGTACGCGTGTGTGTACGCGTGTGTGTACGCGTGTGTGTGTACGCGTGTGCGTGTGTGTGTACGCGTGCGCGTGTGTGTGTACGCGTGCGCGTGTGTGTGTACGCGCGTGTGTGTGTACGCGTGCGCGTGTGTGTGTACGCGTGTGCGTGTGTGTGTACGCGTGCGCGTGTGTGTGTACGCGCGTGTGTGTGTACGCGTGCGCGTGTGTGTGTACGCGTGTGCGTGTGTGTGTACGCGTGCGCGTGTGTGTGTACGCGCGTGTGTGTGTACGCGTGCGCGCGTGCATATGCCCAACTTCTTTCGCACCATACGTAGACAACCGTGCCGATCGGAGGTGCGGGGCTACTCGGGACGTCCCAGGAGGAGACGGATTTCCACTCTGCGCCCCAGAACCCCAAGACGAACATCCGGCGGCGGCGGGGCGACGCGCGGCTCGGCGGGAAGAGAAGGCCGCAAACTTCGAGTTCTTGGAGAAGCGGCCGTCCCTGAACACCGAAGGCGAGCAGTGCGCACGCGGTCACCGCTCGCCTGCACGTGCACGGAACAATGTGCACGGGGCAAAGGTCCCCCCCCCCCCCCCCCCCCGTGTAGCTCTCGAATAGGCGAGGGAGGTTGGGTCAAATTCATATTCTCGGTTGTTTCGGTAAAGTCACGCAGATAAAAAAATAAAAAAATACATTTTTAAATTACAAATAAATAATAAATAAAAGTAACAAAACCCACGACGTTTCGATCGCAACACAAGCGGCCTTCATCAGGCGGAGAGAAAAGAGGGGGCAAGCCTCCAAATGCAACTGCTTAGAGCGCCGTTGGCGGAGTCGCGCGAGTGAAGACCGGCACCGGGGCACGCGGGGGGGGGGGGGGTACGTGTGAGGACGAGATGTGTCGTGATAGAATGAAGTTAGCAAATTCCTCGGTCCCCCCCCCCCCCCCGATATTAGGAAGCCACTGGAGCTGTCCTCTTTTAAATTGTCGTCTCGATTGAAAACTAATTTCTCGAGAACTGCTTTTCGCTTTTGGTTTGTTGTCCTTCCCCCGGGCAACTCCGATGAGCGCGGTTGGCTACGTACGGTGCGAAAGAAGTTCAACTTGCATACGTGGGGTACTTGGCCTTCTCTTCTACGCTGGAGGAGGTGGCAGCACCCTCACTTCACCCCGCCACACGCCACCAGCTGATCGATAAATGCGGGTGACGACTTTAAGAAACGTTACAAATCCAACATACGGCACTTGGATTTGTAAATAATCAGCGGTTTCATATTACGCAATATTAATGCACACCACATAAAACATCCCGCGTATAAATTTCGATTTAAAGCGTTCGTGACTGCAGGGATTCATCTTCTTGGATCTTTCGGTAAAGTCACGTAAAAGGAAAATAATAAAAAATTATAAAAATAAAACATAACAAAATAATATAATAATATTATATAATATTTTGTTTTCCTTCTACGTGACTTTACCGAAAGAACCAAGAAGATGAATCCCGCGTACAGCCTCATTGTATAGAGTGCTGTTAGCGAGCACCTATTAAGGCCAGCATGGTCTCCCCAATGGGTGGCGTGAAAAGTATCAAGCCCGTCCGCCTTTGTCTCCCCAATGCTCATGATGGTTACATCATGAGCATTGGTAGCGAAACGTCGGACATCTTACCGAACTAACTGAGCCACGCAGCAGCAGCATCAACACAACCGCGAAAGAAAAACAGATATAACCTCACGCTGTCGTATTTTTAAATCCTTTATATTAAGTTCACTTGCTTGCTTGCTTGCGCGCTTACGACCGTGCAAATCTTTCGGTCGTTTTTTAACCCACTTCCCGTGATCCAATCGAGCTGACATTTTGCACACAGACTCGTTGTGCGTGACAATTTATTTTTCGTGAAAAATGTTTTTCCTAAATTTTCTACTTATTAGGAAAAAAAAATGTAATATTTAATTTAAAATACCAATGTGATAAAAATGTAACTCTTACCCAAGAAAAACAGAAATGAATAATAAAATAAAACCGATGCCACGCATATAAAGGATTTATAGTGAAAAACTTTGTTTTACGGGTTAATTTTTTGAAAGTCAAGATGGGCTTTTTTTACGTGAGATCATCGGAGGGCGAATCTTTGCAGGAACCGCCGAGGGCGATGATTTTCGGAGGCGAGCATCGTCTGTGGATTCCCAGGGCAGGCGGGCGGCACTGCAGCGCAGTTCACTCCACGTGTTTGCCCAGATGATGACGACGACGACGACGATGAGGAGGAGTGTGCGGCAGCGGCCGCTTTCGCGCCGTAGATCACATCGTCTAGCACATTCTTTTGGCCCCGCCCCCCTCCCCCTCCCGATACGTTGTGCCTGGCGCCCCCTCTCCTTCCCCCCCCCCAACTTGCTTTTAAGGGATTGCATCTTGAATCATTGCCTCACTTGATGCAGCTAATCTGGCTGTGACGGTCCCACCTGATGACGGAGACTTGTGTTGCCTCCGAAACGTCGTGATTTTTTGTTTTTTATTTTATTTTATTTTCATTAATTTTAATGTTCTACCTACGTGACTTTACCGAAAAAACCTAAGAATATGGATGATGTGTACTTGATTTTGTTACACTGCAGCGCCTTCGAGGTCAAATGAAGACACGGCGAGATGTGGCACTTAAAATGAGTTTATTGGAAAGAGAAAACAAGAAGGCAGGGCACATCCTTCCCATATCCCGTCTCTCCACTCTCTCTCTCTTGTTTGTTTTACACGTCCCATCAGACACACGGCCTTTTCTGACAGTGATTTATCGGCCGAAGAGAAGCGCCATTCTGGCCCGGTTTCGACGTTCACTTTCTCATCAGCAGCAGAGCCATACTTTGCTGGTGGACTGCCCAGATGTTTGTAGGCAAGGACCGGTTTCGACATTCAGTGGCTCGTCTTCTTGGTTCTTTCGGTAAAGTCACGTAGAAGGGAAATAATAAAATAATAAAAATAAAACATAATAAAATAATTCTCACGACGTTTCGGCCACAACGCAAGCAGCCGTCCTCAGGTGAAGACCAGGTCTGTCGGGGAGACAGCGTCTGAATGAAACACCACCACGCTTGGAGCGTATATTTAAGCTGGGTTGAAACTCCCCGCCCACCTCCTACGCATTTCACAAGTAGTACTAATCACATATCTGCATTTCCCATAAATATGCTAAATTCCTCTTGATATGCAAATTATTTTGTCAAGGCGCTCTTCCCCTTCCAACCCAGCTTAAATATACGCTCCAAGCGTGGTGGTGTTTCATTCAGACGCTGTCTCCCCGACAAACCTGTTCTGCACCTGAGGACGGCTGCTTGCGTTGTGGCTGAAACGTCGTGAGAATCGTATTTTATTATGTTTTTTTTTTATTATTTTATTACTTCACTTCTACGTGACTTTACCGAAAGAACCAAGAAGATGAATCCCTGCAGTCACGAAAACTTTAAATCGTAAAATTCAGTGTCTCATCAGCAGCAGATTCAGGCAATGCTCGAACCAACGCTGTGGAACTACCAGATGCATATCGGCAAGGGGGGGGGGGGGGTGTATAACATTTCACAAGGAAAGCCGCGCTAGTGTCAATAATAATGAATGTCATTGCGTTGTTTCAGTCGAGACTTTTAACCGCGTGGTTTATGGGGCTCGCAATGAAAACACGCGCGCGGTGTGAGCAGAGCCGTCCCGCCTCATTAGCCGGGACTCGCTCTGCCGCTCGGCCGAGTCTCTCGCGGGTGTCGCAGATCTCCTCTGTCGCTCGTGTGACTCGGTCAAGTAGCTCTGGAACATTCTTGCCGACCGCCCGCCGACCGACACACACACGCGCGCGCGCGCGCACGCACGCGTACTCACCTGTGCACGTATCTATGCACGTGCAATGCGCTCACACACGTGCATTGCACGCGTAGGAACTGACACAAAAACTGACACACACACGGACATATGTGCAATGTACTCACATGCACTGACACACACACACACGTGCTCCGACACACACGTATAATGCGCCCACATGCACTGACATACACACACGTGCACTGACACACACAAACACGTGTGTGTGTGTTTGTGTGCGTGCTGCAGACATCGTTATTGCCAAGAGGGACCACATTCCTGATCCCAGCGCCCTGGGAGATCCTCTGAGCCGTGGACCGGGTAACAAATACATAATCATACCCCCCCCCCATCCCACTCACTCCGTCACCTTCAGGATTAACCCCCCCCCCCCCCCGTGGATAGGCCGCGTGCTGTCAGAGTTGCCGCGTTGCCTGAGAAACAGAATCAGAATCTTTATTTAGACTGCAAGAGGAATCCGATGAGCTATGAATCTCTTCGTTTTTTCTCTCACAGATGTCCAGTTGGGGCACGCGGTCAGAGCGTTACAACAAAAACAACAGCGACGAGCGTTAACAAACACACGACAAGAGTGCACAGCGTAGGAAAGCTAAGCCTAATCACTATCGCGTGGAAATTTATATTGGCCAAATGATCTAAATACATATTTATACAGACGCACAGAGACACATAGAGACCCAAAGAGACCCTTACTCCATAGAGACCCATAGACCCACAGAGAACCATCGTAAAACTAAACTTTTATTTTTTCTTTTACCGAGTAAGGCTCCACTGAGCTATTACATTACTTGTCAGAAGTGACCTGGCCACAATTGGTCGCTCAATGAAGAGGCTTATCGGGTGGAAATTTATATCAGCCAAATGATCTAAACACATCTTTCTACAGACGCATAGAGACTCATAGAAACCAACAGAGACCCTTACTCATAGAAACCCATAGACCCACAGCAATGTATAGCAGCCAAATATTCTAATTAATCTAAAAAATGTTTTTTGTTCCGTGTCGAGAAGTAGATTATATGTCGGAGTAATAATGCTATTATTAGAATTACTTATTTGTCCAGGATAACGGTACTGAGTCATGGGACTCTCCTTACGAGGGGCCCTGCTGTCACACTGGGTTTTTATTTCAAAGATGTTTTCATCCAATTATCGACGAGCTGTTCGTTATACACGTGGGGAGGAAAGCGGAGCACCTGGAGGACACCCACACCCTGCGCAAGGGAGCAACGCTCTATCCCCCTACAGATGGATTAAACCTTCCCCTCCCCATATCCATCTCTATCCATCTTTCTCGATCTCTCTCTTTCTCATTCCCTCCGTGTGCGTGTGTGTATCATCCGGTAGATGCCCGCTACCAGCACTTGCCCCAACAGTCTGTCATTGCCTATAACGGCAATCGTTGTCATCCAGCGGTGGATGACACACGCACAGTGGTTAGCGCACTGCGCTGCGAGCCCGACTCCCGCTCACGGCCACCAACCCCAGTGGCAGCGATTAAATTATCTAAAACCGGTCCTTGGCTTTCCCCGAGGTCAACTCGGCCTCAAATGAGCAACCGGTGCCGCGTGTGTGAAACATCGCCACGCGGTCGCCCCCCACCCGACCTCCCTCGTGCTCGCCCCGTGCTCAGCCAGCACTGGCCCCAGACGGGCCCTTCGGCGGCAACGCGGGTCACCTTTGCCGCTTGCTCCGGCAGGAGGAGAGGACGCGCTGCAGCACTGGCTCTTCACGTCATGCGGAGCGAGCGGGGCGCGCGGCCCCACGCAGGCGCAGTGCAACAACGCCTACCGCAACAAGAACCACAGCGTGCTGGTGGGGGGGGCTCGCCTGCGCGGGGTGCAAGCCTGGCGCGTGCCCTCCACAAAGAAGTACCAGTACGTGGCGCAGTCACGCGTGGTGGTGGTGGTGGTGGTGGTCGTGGTGGTGGTGGTGGTGGTCACAGTGGTTGTGGTGGTGGTGGTGGTGGTGGTGGTCATGATGGTGGTGATCACAGTGGTTGTGGTGGTGGTCATGATGGTGGTCACAGTGGTGGTGGTCATGGTGGTGGTGGTGGTCATGATGGTGTTGGTCACAGTGGTGGTGGTCACAGTGGTGGTGATGGTCACGGTGGTGGTGATGGTCACGGTGGTGGTGATGGTCGTGGTGGTGGTGATGGTCGTGGTGGTGGTGGTGGTGGTGGTCATGATGGTGGTGGTCACAGTGGTTGTGGTCGTGGTGGTCGTGGTCACAGTGGTTGTGGTCGTGGTGGTCGTGGTCACAGTGGTTGTGGTCGTGGTGGTCGTGGTGGTGGTCATGATGGTGGTGGTGGTCACAGTGGTGGTGGTCATGATGGTGGTGGTCACGGTGGTGGTGGTCATGATGGTGGTGGTCACGGTGGTAGTGGTGGTCATGGTGGTGGTGGTGGTCATGATGGTGGTGGTCACAGTGGTGGTGGTCACAGTGGTGGTGATGGTCACGGTGGTGGTGGTCACGGTGGTGGTGGTCACGGTGGTGGTGGTCATGGTGGTGGTGGTGGTCATGATGGTGGTGGTCACAGTGGTGGTGGTCACAGTGGTGGTGATGGTCACGGTGGTGGTGATGGTCACGGTGGTGGTGATGGTCGTGGTGGTGGTGGTGATGGTCACGGTGGTGGTGATGGTCACGGTGGTGGTGATGGTCGTGGTGGTGGTGATGGTCACGGTGGTGATGGTAGTCGTGGTGGTCATGGTGGTGGTGGTCACAGTAGTTGTGGTCGTGGTGATGATCTTGGTGGTGGTGATGGTGGTGGTCATTGTGGTGGTCACAGTGGTGATGGTCTTGGTGGTGGTGGTCATAGTGGTGGTGATGGTCACGGTGGTGGTGGTGGTGGTAATCATGCTGGGTCTGCCCCGTGACCTCCTGCCAGCAGCGAGCCTTCAACATTTCACAGTGGCCTCAGTGTGCACCTAGCCTGGCATAAGCGCCGTGGTGACATCGCCGCCACTTTCGTGGCGAACGGCCATTGTCGGTGAGAGTGAAGCATCCGAACCAAGGGTTTGCGCAGATCGGGACGGAAATACCCAGGCACAGTCGTAGTGGTGGCCCGGTAGTGGTCACGTGTCGTCTCTAGACGTAGTTCGCAATCGGGCGTCCGGCAATTGCCCGAACCCTGCGGAGTCCTCTACCCATGCAAGTTTAGTCGCTCAATTCATTTTAAAATTAACAACAACAACAACATTCACGCGGGAGGAAAGGTCTCCCGTCAGACCAAGACCCTCTCTCTGGCTAAGACGCAGAGTGGCTGAGGCTTGCCGTGTAATAGCCGATCGTCTGCGACAGGTGCGGTGGTCAATTCAAGGAAGCGACAACACGAGACGAGGGAATGATTGGGGGTGTGGGGAAGGGTGGGGGGGTGTGTGGGGGTGGGTGGGTGGGTGTGGGATTCCCATCCCCACGAAGCCGATCAATGACATTCAGAGATCGCGGGCATCGTCACATCACCCAGCGGCCGCGTACGTTGGTGTGTCCGGGGAAATCTTCACCCGTTAATGACACCAGGAGATATGTAGCAATATTTTTTAGCGATTTATTTTCTTATATTTTTTTACAAAAAAACGTCATCTGTCACCTTTTTTTTTCTCACCAATTATATTCCGGTTGTCGCTATCGGTGTCATGTTTCCAAGATAAGGAAAATATAAACGAAATATTTCCTTTGGGTACTCTTGCAGGCAGCGGTGCATCACCCCTGTGTCAGAGAGCGGCACCCGGAGGTTGACATTGCAGAGCTACTTCTGAAGTCACCTCGATAAGGCCCCTTTCTCCGCACTTGGGGCCCAACGCATCCCTGCCCTGCTGAGAGCCTCCGTCATTTGGCAATCTGGCCAATATAGGGCTTTTTAAAATCCTTTATATTAAGTTCACTTGTGCGCTTGCTTGCTTGCTTACGACCGTGCAAATCTTTCGGTCGTTTTTTAACCCACTTCCCGTGATCCAATCGAGCTGACATTTTCCACACAGACTCGTTGTGCGTGACAATTAATGTTCGTGGAAAAATTTTTCCAAAATTTTACACTTTTTAGGACAAAAATATTATATTTAATTACCAATTGCTTAATGGTGCCATGCAATCATCTGACCCATAGGTGGCAGCCATCTCAAGCCAGAGGACGAGAGGACTCTAGCCGCCACTCATATAAAGGATTTATAGTGAAAAACTTTGTTTTTACGGGTTATACTTGTTATTGATATTATTCATGCAGCTGGAATTGCGCGAAATTCAGTGACCAGGTTGAGACCATCAGCTCTCTACACTTTATGGTTTGATCACAACTTTGTCGGTCTACGCGTGAGTCTATGCGGTCGCTAAGTTTTTCAATGGGTTGAAAACAAGTCTTTGGGTCTCCGGATGAGTATATGGGTCTCTAAATGGCTCTGCGGCTCTCTGTCGAGCCCATGGCTCTCCAAGTTTGTTTCCCTATGGGTCTAAAAGAGACCTATGGGTCTCTGTGCAAGTCATCAGTGACCGAGTGAAAACCATCAACTCACTGCACTTCTAATCACCGGTGGCTAAACCCCAGACTCCAACTCAGCTCTCTCCGCATCTTTGAACCACCTGGCCGCTTCAGCTCCTGAAAAAGCTCCCGGCACGCGGGGCAAAACGTCGGACTTCACGCCGAACGACACGGGAGAGCTTCGTGGTTAGCGGCAAGAGCCCTACCCGAGGAATACCACGGACAGCACTGCGCTTGGGGCTGCGCTGACACTTTAAATAAGATTGGTATCGACGATGTCTGAGTTGCAGGGCTGGTGTGGATTTGTCAGGATATCATTTTCAGATGAATGTGGATTCGCGGATTCGATGTGCCGCTACCCTTTTCTGCCCAATTTTCACGTCACCAGGGCGCTTATGAATAATCACATTTGTCCGTGTGCAAGTCCCCCTGTACGCGTGCCGGTGCTCTGTCAATCCACTGCTGGATGAGCGTCTCGCGTCTATGCAGTTGGTGGGGTGGTTATTTGACCATACTTCACCACGCTGGTCGCTAGGGCGTGGAGCGTAAGACGTCGCACGCGCATCGACCGCGTCGTTAGCCCCTGGCCCTGATGGGCCCCAAGCCAGATTCAGCGCTTGTTGCAGCAGAAGAGGTTCGCGGTTCGAATCCAGCAGGCCACTCTGGTTTATCACTGCCGTGGGACAGCGTGTGAAAAAGAGCTTCATGGCTCATCGGATTCCTCCAGGGTAAATACAGATTCTGATTCTGTGTCAACGGTTGAGAGCCAGGGTCACGGCACTTCCTCAACGCAAGTACCAAATGGACTCAAGTAGTCGGGTACCACTGCCCCCCCAGGTGCCCTTGCCCCCCCGCCCCGTCACCCCCCCTCCCTTGCCCCCCAGCCCACGGTTGGTAACATCTTCTTAGGTTTTTTCGGTAAAGTCACGTAGGTAAAACATCAAAATGAATGAAAATAAAATAAAATAAAATAAAAAATCACGACGTTTCGGAGGCCGTGATTTTTTATTTTATTTTATTTTCATTCATTTTGATGTTTTACCTACGTGACTTTACCGAAAAAACCTAAGAAGATGATTCCTTGCAGTCACGAAAGCTTCAAATCTAGAACACGGTTGGTAAGTTTCCAGTTGTGGCTATGGGGGTTATCGTGTTTACAGGGAGCGGTAGCGTAGCGGTTAGCGCTACGCTGCGCTACGAACCCGGCGTGCTGAGTTCAATTCCCACTCACGGCCAACACCAACACCTGTAGCGAATATCTCAACCGGTGTCTGGGCGTCCCCTAGGTCGACTCAGCCGCAAATGAGTGCCTGGTTCAGTGTGTTAAAAACATCGCCTCGTGTGCCGCGCCGGCCTTCATAGGCGTTGCTCGCTAACAGCACTTGCCCCAACAGTCTGTTAAGGCTACGCGGGGGATCTTTGTCTTGAGAAGCTCGCCGCCCGCTCTCCCAGGATCTCCGCGTACGGCGCCGCGGGCGGCAGCGGCGGCAAGAACAGCAACCAGCGGTCGCACGGCGTCTTCATCGCGGCCATCTTCACGCTCTACCAGGACGAGGTGCTGCACCTCCTCGTGGGCCAGCAGGGCGAGGACGCCTGCCCCTCGGTGAGCCGAGCCCCCCGCCCCCCCCCCCCCCCCCATATTATTTAATTTGGCCCGTTGAGTCTCAGAAGTTGTCCAGAGATAAATCCATCTGACCACAGGGAGAGAGGGACTTGGAAACTCCAAATATACAGCAGCAGGCATCAGGGTCTGGATCGAACCCACGACCTCCTGTATATCAGGCGAGGTAGTTCACATCTCCTAGCCACTGTGATGATGATGAGAGAGAGACACGCAAACTCCAAATATACAGCAGCAGGCGTCAGGGTCTGGATCGAACCCACGACCTCCTGCACACCAGGCGAGGTAGTCAACATCTCCTAGCCACCGTGGCACCTCCAAAGATCTTCACCGTTTAAAGTTGCTCGCCCTGTCTGAAGCTGTTCGCCCTGTCGTGCCGCTCTAGACGGTCGAGGACATCCAGGAGATCTGTCTCGGGGAGTCCGATCGGATCGAGGAGGAACATCGCACCAACGGCAGCGTCAGCTGGTGGGCGGGAGGCGGCGGCGGGGGTGGCGGAGCCACCTTCGTCTTCCGGGTTCGTCTCCCTCCCCCGCCCCCCACCCCCCACCCCCTACCCCCCACCCCCCTTCAGCCATCCCGCTAGGAAAGTATCGTAAAATATCTCCACGAATGACGTGGCATTGGGATACCTTTGTAGACCTACCATTGCCCGCAGACCCACGTTGCCCACACACTAACATTGCCCATTGAATTTCGATTTAAATTCTAGATTTGAAGCTTTCGTGACTGCAATGATTCATATTCTCAGGTTTTTTTCGGTAAAGTCACGTAGGTAAAAACATTAAAATTAATGAAAGTAAAATAAAACAAAACAAAATAAAATTCACGACGTTTCGGAGGCAACACAAGTCTCCGTCATCAGGTGGGACCGTCACAGCCGAATTAGCTGCATCAAGTGAAGCAATGATTCAAGATGTAATCCCTTATAAGCAAGTTGAAGGGAGGTGGAGAGGGGGGGGGGGGGAGCTTATCAGGCTGTGGTAGCCAATGAATGGAAACGTATCGGGAGGGAGGAGGAGCGGTGATCAAAGACTGCACGCAGTGCTCAACACAATGAATGGAGACGTGTCGGGACGGAGGGCGAGCGGCGATCAAAGACTGCACGCAGTGCTCAACACAATGAATGGAGACGCGCCGGGACGGAGGGCGAGCGGTGATCAAAGACATCACGTAGTGCTCAACACAATGAATGGAAACGTGGCGAGCGGTGATCAAAGAACAATGAAGAGATTACTGTTAAACACTGTGGATGTTAACACTCGGTGAAGTAAATTAAAATAGTGCCTGTCAGATAAGATGGTCCAAAAAGTGTAATTAAGTCTTTTTTGCGTGGTTAATAACATCTTTCCAGTGATTACTGAGTTTGTACCCATCATCACGGTTGAAATTATGTCTGTGTTTGTATATTTGTATGGCTTCGTGTACAAACCTTTGATGGTAGCCCGGAGGTTTGCAGAGAACCTTGGTCTCGGAAAAGACAATTTCATGAGAGCCCGCCGAGTTGTAGCAATGATCGGCAACGGCCGAAGAATCAGTTCTGCCGTGTTTCAGATCTGACTTGTGCTCGCGGACACGATCAGCAACATGACGTTTTGTTTCTCCAATGTAGCAATCACCACAAATGCAACTCAATTTGTAGACTCCAGGATACTGTAAGTCAGGAACGACATCCTTCACAGATGGAATCAGATCACGGATTTTATGCACTGTACTGAATCGGACTTGGATCTTATGTTTGTTTAGAATTTTGGAGATCTTTTTGGTCACGCCTGCTATGTATGGTAACGTGATAGTTTTGGTCAGAGTTTCATGTGGTTGTTTCTGTGTGGTGGGAGAGACAGCTTGGCGGATAGTGCGGTCAGAGTATCCGTTCATCCTGAGGGCCCGATGTACATGTCTTAATTCATCAGTCAGGTGGTGTTGGTCAGAAATGCCATGGGCTCTGTGGTATAGCGTTTTGATGAGAGAATTCTTTTGAGATGGGTGGTGGTGGGAATCCGGTTTCAAGTAGGAATTTGTGTGGGTGGCTTTCCTGTAGACAGAATGTCCCAAGGATCCGTCAAGCCTCCTCTTAAACAGAATATCCAAGAATGGTAGTTTACCGTCTTTCTCCACTTCCATGGTGAATCTGATAGATGGGTGTCTAGAATTGATGTGGTCCAAGAAGTGGTTCAATGCTGGGAGGCCATGTGGCCAGATGACGAAAGTGTCATCCACATATCTCTTCCACAGGGAAGGACGCAGGGTGGATGTCTGGATGGCGTCTGATTCAAACTTTTCCATGAACATGTTGGCTATAACTGGTGACAAGGGGGAGCCCATAGGGGTACCCTCATTCTGTTTGTAGAAGGTGCCATTCCAGGTAAAATAGGTGTTGGTGAGGCAATGCCTAACCAGCGCAGGTACATCAGAATTCAATCCATGTTGGACTAAGTCCTCAATTATTGTTAGGGTGTCCGGTACTGGGACTTTGGTAAACAAAGATACTACATCAAAGCTGACGAGGATGTCATCAGGAGATAGTACCATGTCCTTAACCATAGAGACTAATTGGGTTGAGTTGAGTACTGCCGAAGAGGTCTTGCCTGTGAAGGGGAGCAGAGTATCTGATAGAAAACGGGCTAGTTTGTACGTCGGAGAGTTTATCGTCGACACGATGGGTCGTAGCGGGGTGCCTTCTTTATGGATTTTGGGAAGACCATAGAGTCTGGGAGGTCTTGCCGCCGATGGTTTTAGAGAGGGACGTTTGCTTGGTTCGATTAGGGAAGTCGAACTCGTGATGATACTGTTGGTTTTTGTCGTTAGGCTTTTAGTGGGATCGTTTTTAATTTTGGAGTAACTCCCATCATTAAGCAGGTCCAGGATTTTGTTGTTGTATGAATCTTTATCCATGATGACCGTGGCATTGCCCTTGTCTGCCGAGAGGATGACTATATCATCTCTCTTTTTTAAATTCGCGAGTTCAGAGCGTTCGTTTTTGCTGATGTTACTAGTGGGTTTCTTAGCATTCTTAAGAATAGTAGCTATTTCAGCTCTTGCTACATCCGCATGGATGTGTCCTATGCCTCTGAGGGCTACATCAATCTGAGAAATCATATCCTCTACTGGTATATATTTAGGGGTGACGGCGAAATTTAGTCCTTTGGCCAGTACCGTTTTTAGATTGTCAGAAATTGGAATGTTACTCTGATTAATCACGGTCTTGTTAACATCCAGCTTTGCGCTGTGTGGCTCTGGTTTCTTTTTAGATAGGAGGTTGAATTTAGAAATCAGGTTAGCTTTGCATTTGGCTGACATTGAGTCAGCAGAAGCAGAAGTCATGTTATCAACGTGGTTCCAATCAGAAGGTGACATTTTTTGTGTTAACATTAGATGTGTTTGTAAGAGAGTCTTGTCTAAATTATCGAGTTCAGATCGGAGTAACCTTATTCTCTCCGAGATTAGTGATAGGCTAGCTTTAAATAAGATCTGTTTGGAGTTCGGTGAGGACACAGCAGCGGATGTGAGTGTGAAAGCGATGGGTATTACCTTGTTATCGCGGCATCTCTTGAGGAAGGCCAGCGTCTCGAGAAGCTGTGACTTCTTGTCTCGTTGTCTGTTAAAAACTCTAACAGATAGGTGGAATTCCTCCCCGTAGAGGGCATTAATTCTAGATTTGAAGCTTTCGTGACTGCAATGATTCATATTCTCAGGTTTTTTTCGGTAAAGTCACGTAGGTAAAAACATTAAAATTAATGAAAGTAAAATAAAACAAAACAAAATAAAATTCACGACGTTTCGGAGGCAACACAAGTCTCCGTCATCAGGTGGGACCGTCACAGCCGAATTAGCTGCATCAAGTGAAGCAATGATTCAAGATGTAATCCCTTATAAGCAAGTTGAAGGGAGGTGGAGAGGGGGGGGGGGGAGAGCTTATCAGGCTGTGGTAGCCAATGAATGGAAACGTATCGGGAGGGAGGAGGAGCGGTGATCAAAGACTGCACGCAGTGCTCAACACAATGAATGGAGACGTGTCGGGACGGAGGGCGAGCGGCGATCAAAGACTGCACGCAGTGCTCAACACAATGAATGGAGACGCGCCGGGACGGAGGGCGAGCGGTGATCAAAGACATCACGTAGTGCTCAACACAATGAATGGAAACGTGGCGAGCGGTGATCAAAGAACAATGAAGAGATTACTGTTAAACACTGTGGATGTTAACACTCGGTGAAGTAAATTAAAATAGTGCCTGTCAGATAAGATGGTCCAAAAAGTGTAATTAAGTCTTTTTTGCGTGGTTAATAACATCTTTCCAGTGATTACTGAGTTTGTACCCATCATCACGGTTGAAATTATGTCTGTGTTTGTATATTTGTATGGCTTCGTGTACAAACCTTTGATGGTAGCCCGGAGGTTTGCAGAGAACCTTGGTCTCGGAAAAGACAATTTCATGAGAGCCCGCCGAGTTGTAGCAATGATCGGCAACGGCCGAAGAATCAGTTCTGCCGTGTTTCAGATCTGACTTGTGCTCGCGGACACGATCAGCAACATGACGTTTTGTTTCTCCAATGTAGCAATCACCACAAATGCAACTCAATTTGTAGACTCCAGGATACTGTAAGTCAGGAACGACATCCTTCACAGATGGAATCAGATCACGGATTTTATGCACTGTACTGAATCGGACTTGGATCTTATGTTTGTTTAGAATTTTGGAGATCTTTTTGGTCACGCCTGCTATGTATGGTAACGTGATAGTTTTGGTCAGAGTTTCATGTGGTTGTTTCTGTGTGGTGGGAGAGACAGCTTGGCGGATAGTGCGGTCAGAGTATCCGTTCATCCTGAGGGCCCGATGTACATGTCTTAATTCATCAGTCAGGTGGTGTTGGTCAGAAATGCCATGGGCTCTGTGGTATAGCGTTTTGATGAGAGAATTCTTTTGAGATGGGTGGTGGTGGGAATCCGGTTTCAAGTAGGAATTTGTGTGGGTGGCTTTCCTGTAGACAGAATGTCCCAAGGATCCGTCAAGCCTCCTCTTAAACAGAATATCCAAGAATGGTAGTTTACCGTCTTTCTCCACTTCCATGGTGAATCTGATAGATGGGTGTCTAGAATTGATGTGGTCCAAGAAGTGGTTCAATGCTGGGAGGCCATGTGGCCAGATGACGAAAGTGTCATCCACATATCTCTTCCACAGGGAAGGACGCAGGGTGGATGTCTGGATGGCGTCTGATTCAAACTTTTCCATGAACATGTTGGCTATAACTGGTGACAAGGGGGAGCCCATAGGGGTACCCTCATTCTGTTTGTAGAAGGTGCCATTCCAGGTAAAATAGGTGTTGGTGAGGCAATGCCTAACCAGCGCAGGTACATCAGAATTCAATCCATGTTGGACTAAGTCCTCAATTATTGTTAGGGTGTCCGGTACTGGGACTTTGGTAAACAAAGATACTACATCAAAGCTGACGAGGATGTCATCAGGAGATAGTACCATGTCCTTAACCATAGAGACTAATTGGGTTGAGTTGAGTACTGCCGAAGAGGTCTTGCCTGTGAAGGGGAGCAGAGTATCTGATAGAAAACGGGCTAGTTTGTACGTCGGAGAGTTTATCGTCGACACGATGGGTCGTAGCGGGGTGCCTTCTTTATGGATTTTGGGAAGACCATAGAGTCTGGGAGGTCTTGCCGCCGATGGTTTTAGAGAGGGACGTTTGCTTGGTTCGATTAGGGAAGTCGAACTCGTGATGATACTGTTGGTTTTTGTCGTTAGGCTTTTAGTGGGATCGTTTTTAATTTTGGAGTAACTCCCATCATTAAGCAGGTCCAGGATTTTGTTGTTGTATGAATCTTTATCCATGATGACCGTGGCATTGCCCTTGTCTGCCGAGAGGATGACTATATCATCTCTCTTTTTTAAATTCGCGAGTTCAGAGCGTTCGTTTTTGCTGATGTTACTAGTGGGTTTCTTAGCATTCTTAAGAATAGTAGCTATTTCAGCTCTTGCTACATCCGCATGGATGTGTCCTATGCCTCTGAGGGCTACATCAATCTGAGAAATCATATCCTCTACTGGTATATATTTAGGGGTGACGGCGAAATTTAGTCCTTTGGCCAGTACCGTTTTTAGATTGTCAGAAATTGGAATGTTACTCTGATTAATCACGGTCTTGTTAACATCCAGCTTTGCGATGTGTGGCTCTGGTTTCTTTTTAGATAGGAGGTTGAATTTAGAAATCAGGTTAGCTTTGCATTTGGCTGACATTGAGTCAGCAGAAGCAGAAGTCATGTTATCAACGTGGTTCCAATCAGAAGGTGACATTTTTTGTGTTAACATTAGATGTGTTTGTAAGAGAGTCTTGTCTAAATTATCGAGTTCAGATCGGAGTAACCTTATTCTCTCCGAGATTAGTGATAGGCTAGCTTTAAATAAGATCTGTTTGGAGTTCGGTGAGGACACAGCAGCGGATGTGAGTGTGAAAGCGATGGGTATTACCTTGTTATCGCGGCATCTCTTGAGGAAGGCCAGCGTCTCGAGAAGCTGTGACTTCTTGTCTCGTTGTCTGTTAAAAACTCTAACAGATAGGTGGAATTCCTCCCCGTAGAGGGCATTAATTCTAGATTTGAAGCTTTCGTGACTGCAATGATTCATATTCTCAGGTTTTTTCGGTAAAGTCACGTAGGTAAAAACATTAAAATTAATGAAAGTAAAATAAAACAAAACAAAATAAAATTCACGACGTTTCGGAGGCAACACAAGTCTCCGTCATCAGGTGGGACCGTCACAGCCGAATTAGCTGCATCAAGTGAAGCAATGATTCAAGATGTAATCCCTTATAAGCAAGTTGAAGGGAGGTGGAGAGGGGGGGGGGGGGAGAGCTTATCAGGCTGTGGTAGCCAATGAATGGAAACGTATCGGGAGGGAGGAGGAGCGGTGATCAAAGACTGCACGCAGTGCTCAACACAATGAATGGAGACGTGTCGGGACGGAGGGCGAGCGGCGATCAAAGACTGCACGCAGTGCTCAACACAATGAATGGAGACGCGCCGGGACGGAGGGCGAGCGGTGATCAAAGACATCACGTAGTGCTCAACACAATGAATGGAAACGTGGCGAGCGGTGATCAAAGAACAATGAAGAGATTACTGTTAAACACTGTGGATGTTAACACTCGGTGAAGTAAATTAAAATAGTGCCTGTCAGATAAGATGGTCCAAAAAGTGTAATTAAGTCTTTTTTGCGTGGTTAATAACATCTTTCCAGTGATTACTGAGTTTGTACCCATCATCACGGTTGAAATTATGTCTGTGTTTGTATATTTGTATGGCTTCGTGTACAAACCTTTGATGGTAGCCCGGAGGTTTGCAGAGAACCTTGGTCTCGGAAAAGACAATTTCATGAGAGCCCGCCGAGTTGTAGCAATGATCGGCAACGGCCGAAGAATCAGTTCTGCCGTGTTTCAGATCTGACTTGTGCTCGCGGACACGATCAGCAACATGACGTTTTGTTTCTCCAATGTAGCAATCACCACAAATGCAACTCAATTTGTAGACTCCAGGATACTGTAAGTCAGGAACGACATCCTTCACAGATGGAATCAGATCACGGATTTTATGCACTGTACTGAATCGGACTTGGATCTTATGTTTGTTTAGAATTTTGGAGATCTTTTTGGTCACGCCTGCTATGTATGGTAACGTGATAGTTTTGGTCAGAGTTTCATGTGGTTGTTTCTGTGTGGTGGGAGAGACAGCTTGGCGGATAGTGCGGTCAGAGTATCCGTTCATCCTGAGGGCCCGATGTACATGTCTTAATTCATCAGTCAGGTGGTGTTAGTCAGAAATGCCATGGGCTCTGTGGTATAGCGTTTTGATGAGAGAATTCTTTTGAGATGGGTGGTGGTGGGAATCCGGTTTCAAGTAGGAATTTGTGTGGGTGGCTTTCCTGTAGACAGAATGTCCCAAGGATCCGTCAAGCCTCCTCTTAAACAGAATATCCAAGAATGGTAGTTTACCGTCTTTCTCCACTTCCATGGTGAATCTGATAGATGGGTGTCTAGAATTGATGTGGTCCAAGAAGTGGTTCAATGCTGGGAGGCCATGTGGCCAGATGACGAAAGTGTCATCCACATATCTCTTCCACAGGGAAGGACGCAGGGTGGATGTCTGGATGGCGTCTGATTCAAACTTTTCCATGAACATGTTGGCTATAACTGGTGACAAGGGGGAGCCCATAGGGGTACCCTCATTCTGTTTGTAGAAGGTGCCATTCCAGGTAAAATAGGTGTTGGTGAGGCAATGCCTAACCAGCGCAGGTACATCAGAATTCAATCCATGTTGGACTAAGTCCTCAATTATTGTTAGGGTGTCCGGTACTGGGACTTTGGTAAACAAAGATACTACATCAAAGCTGACGAGGATGTCATCAGGAGATAGTACCATGTCCTTAACCATAGAGACTAATTGGGTTGAGTTGAGTACTGCCGAAGAGGTCTTGCCTGTGAAGGGGAGCAGAGTATCTGATAGAAAACGGGCTAGTTTGTACGTCGGAGAGTTTATCGTCGACACGATGGGTCGTAGCGGGGTGCCTTCTTTATGGATTTTGGGAAGACCATAGAGTCTGGGAGGTCTTGCCGCCGATGGTTTTAGAGAGGGACGTTTGCTTGGTTCGATTAGGGAAGTCGAACTCGTGATGATACTGTTGGTTTTTGTCGTTAGGCTTTTAGTGGGATCGTTTTTAATTTTGGAGTAACTCCCATCATTAAGCAGGTCCAGGATTTTGTTGTTGTATGAATCTTTATCCATGATGACCGTGGCATTGCCCTTGTCTGCCGAGAGGATGACTATATCATCTCTCTTTTTTAAATTCGCGAGTTCAGAGCGTTCGTTTTTGCTGATGTTACTAGTGGGTTTCTTAGCATTCTTAAGAATAGTAGCTATTTCAGCTCTTGCTACATCCGCATGGATGTGTCCTATGCCTCTGAGGGCTACATCAATCTGAGAAATCATATCCTCTACTGGTATATATTTAGGGGTGACGGCGAAATTTAGTCCTTTGGCCAGTACCGTTTTTAGATTGTCAGAAATTGGAATGTTACTCTGATTAATCACGGTCTTGTTAACATCCAGCTTTGCGATGTGTGGCTCTGGTTTCTTTTTAGATAGGAGGTTGAATTTAGAAATCAGGTTAGCTTTGCATTTGGCTGACATTGAGTCAGCAGAAGCAGAAGTCATGTTATCAACGTGGTTCCAATCAGAAGGTGACATTTTTTGTGTTAACATTAGATGTGTTTGTAAGAGAGTCTTGTCTAAATTATCGAGTTCAGATCGGAGTAACCTTATTCTCTCCGAGATTAGTGATAGGCTAGCTTTAAATAAGATCTGTTTGGAGTTCGGTGAGGACACAGCAGCGGATGTGAGTGTGAAAGCGATGGGTATTACCTTGTTATCGCGGCATCTCTTGAGGAAGGCCAGCGTCTCGAGAAGCTGTGACTTCTTGTCTCGTTGTCTGTTAAAAACTCTAACAGATAGGTGGAATTCCTCCCCGTAGAGGGCATTAATTCTAGATTTGAAGCTTTCGTGACTGCAATGATTCATATTCTCAGGTTTTTTCGGTAAAGTCACGTAGGTAAAAACATTAAAATTAATGAAAGTAAAATAAAACAAAACAAAATAAAATTCACGACGTTTCGGAGGCAACACAAGTCTCCGTCATCAGGTGGGACCGTCACAGCCGAATTAGCTGCATCAAGTGAAGCAATGATTCAAGATGTAATCCCTTATAAGCAAGTTGAAGGGAGGTGGAGAGGGGGGGGGGGGAGAGCTTATCAGGCTGTGGTAGCCAATGAATGGAAACGTATCGGGAGGGAGGAGGAGCGGTGATCAAAGACTGCACGCAGTGCTCAACACAATGAATGGAGACGTGTCGGGACGGAGGGCGAGCGGCGATCAAAGACTGCACGCAGTGCTCAACACAATGAATGGAGACGCGCCGGGACGGAGGGCGAGCGGTGATCAAAGACATCACGTAGTGCTCAACACAATGAATGGAAACGTGGCGAGCGGTGATCAAAGAACAATGAAGAGATTACTGTTAAACACTGTGGATGTTAACACTCGGTGAAGTAAATTAAAATAGTGCCTGTCAGATAAGATGGTCCAAAAAGTGTAATTAAGTCTTTTTTGCGTGGTTAATAACATCTTTCCAGTGATTACTGAGTTTGTACCCATCATCACGGTTGAAATTATGTCTGTGTTTGTATATTTGTATGGCTTCGTGTACAAACCTTTGATGGTAGCCCGGAGGTTTGCAGAGAACCTTGGTCTCGGAAAAGACAATTTCATGAGAGCCCGCCGAGTTGTAGCAATGATCGGCAACGGCCGAAGAATCAGTTCTGCCGTGTTTCAGATCTGACTTGTGCTCGCGGACACGATCAGCAACATGACGTTTTGTTTCTCCAATGTAGCAATCACCACAAATGCAACTCAATTTGTAGACTCCAGGATACTGTAAGTCAGGAACGACATCCTTCACAGATGGAATCAGATCACGGATTTTATGCACTGTACTGAATCGGACTTGGATCTTATGTTTGTTTAGAATTTTGGAGATCTTTTTGGTCACGCCTGCTATGTATGGTAACGTGATAGTTTTGGTCAGAGTTTCATGTGGTTGTTTCTGTGTGGTGGGAGAGACAGCTTGGCGGATAGTGCGGTCAGAGTATCCGTTCATCCTGAGGGCCCGATGTACATGTCTTAATTCATCAGTCAGGTGGTGTTGGTCAGAAATGCCATGGGCTCTGTGGTATAGCGTTTTGATGAGAGAATTCTTTTGAGATGGGTGGTGGTGGGAATCCGGTTTCAAGTAGGAATTTGTGTGGGTGGCTTTCCTGTAGACAGAATGTCCCAAGGATCCGTCAAGCCTCCTCTTAAACAGAATATCCAAGAATGGTAGTTTACCGTCTTTCTCCACTTCCATGGTGAATCTGATAGATGGGTGTCTAGAATTGATGTGGTCCAAGAAGTGGTTCAATGCTGGGAGGCCATGTGGCCAGATGACGAAAGTGTCATCCACATATCTCTTCCACAGGGAAGGACGCAGGGTGGATGTCTGGATGGCGTCTGATTCAAACTTTTCCATGAACATGTTGGCTATAACTGGTGACAAGGGGGAGCCCATAGGGGTACCCTCATTCTGTTTGTAGAAGGTGCCATTCCAGGTAAAATAGGTGTTGGTGAGGCAATGCCTAACCAGCGCAGGTACATCAGAATTCAATCCATGTTGGACTAAGTCCTCAATTATTGTTAGGGTGTCCGGTACTGGGACTTTGGTAAACAAAGATACTACATCAAAGCTGACGAGGATGTCATCAGGAGATAGTACCATGTCCTTAACCATAGAGACTAATTGGGTTGAGTTGAGTACTGCCGAAGAGGTCTTGCCTGTGAAGGGGAGCAGAGTATCTGATAGAAAACGGGCTAGTTTGTACGTCGGAGAGTTTATCGTCGACACGATGGGTCGTAGCGGGGTGCCTTCTTTATGGATTTTGGGAAGACCATAGAGTCTGGGAGGTCTTGCCGCCGATGGTTTTAGAGAGGGACGTTTGCTTGGTTCGATTAGGGAAGTCGAACTCGTGATGATACTGTTGGTTTTTGTCGTTAGGCTTTTAGTGGGATCGTTTTTAATTTTGGAGTAACTCCCATCATTAAGCAGGTCCAGGATTTTGTTGTTGTATGAATCTTTATCCATGATGACCGTGGCATTGCCCTTGTCTGCCGAGAGGATGACTATATCATCTCTCTTTTTTAAATTCGCGAGTTCAGAGCGTTCGTTTTTGCTGATGTTACTAGTGGGTTTCTTAGCATTCTTAAGAATAGTAGCTATTTCAGCTCTTGCTACATCCGCATGGATGTGTCCTATGCCTCTGAGGGCTACATCAATCTGAGAAATCATATCCTCTACTGGTATATATTTAGGGGTGACGGCGAAATTTAGTCCTTTGGCCAGTACCGTTTTTAGATTGTCAGAAATTGGAATGTTACTCTGATTAATCACGGTCTTGTTAACATCCAGCTTTGCGATGTGTGGCTCTGGTTTCTTTTTAGATAGGAGGTTGAATTTAGAAATCAGGTTAGCTTTGCATTTGGCTGACATTGAGTCAGCAGAAGCAGAAGTCATGTTATCAACGTGGTTCCAATCAGAAGGTGACATTTTTTGTGTTAACATTAGATGTGTTTGTAAGAGAGTCTTGTCTAAATTATCGAGTTCAGATCGGAGTAACCTTATTCTCTCCGAGATTAGTGATAGGCTAGCTTTAAATAAGATCTGTTTGGAGTTCGGTGAGGACACAGCAGCGGATGTGAGTGTGAAAGCGATGGGTATTACCTTGTTATACGTGACTTTACCGAAAAAACCTGAGAATATGAATCATTGCAGTCACGAAAGCTTCAAATCTAGAATTAATGCCCTCTACGGGGAGGAATTCCACCTATCTGTTAGAGTTTTTAACAGACAACGAGACAAGAAGTCACAGCTTCTCGAGATGCTGGCCTTCCTCAAGAGATGCCGCGATAACAAGGTAATACCCATCGCTTTCACACTCACATCCGCTGCTGTGTCCTCACCGAACTCCAAACAGATCTTATTTAAAGCTAGCCTATCACTAATCTCGGAGAGAATAAGGTTACTCTGATCTGAACTCGATAGCTTAGACAAGACTCTCTTACAAACACATCTAATGTTAACACAAAAAATGTCACCTTCTGATTGGAACCACGTTGATAACATGACTTCTGCTTCTGCTGACTCAATGTCAGCCAAATGCAAAGCTAACCTGATTTCTAAATTCAACCTCCTATCTAAAAAGAAACCAGAGCCACACATCGCAAAGCTGGATGTTAACAAGACCGTGATTAATCAGAGTAACATTCCAATTTCTGACAATCTAAAAACGGTACTGGCCAAAGGACTAAATTTCGCCGTCACCCCTAAATATATACCAGTAGAGGATATGATTTCTCAGATTGATGTAGCCCTCAGAGGCATAGGACACATCCATGCGGATGTACAGCAGGCGGACTGCTGAGGCAGGAAGAAATGTAGCGAGAGAGCTACTGCAGTCAGAGGTTATAAAGGTTTGTGGTAGGTGCAACCCAAGGGTAAGTGGGCGGGGCTAGAGATAGAATTTGCAAGTCAATGTAAGATCGCAGAGCGAGGCAAACCTCGGCTAATCCGAGGGGGTGAGGAAGGGGGGGGGCTGCCGTAATGGACGAGAGGGGGGTAGCCCCGCCCACTTACCCTTGGGTTGTACCCACCTCAAACCTTTATAGCCTCTGGCTGCAGTAGCTCTCTCGCTACATTTCTTCCTGCCTCAGCAGTCCGCCTGCTGTATTTTTTCACCTGAAGACGATTGCTTGTGTTGCGATCGAAATGTCGTGATTTTATTTTTCTATCTACGTGACTTTCGCGAAAGAACCAAAGAGTATGATTCTAGATCTGTTTAATGTTCCTGTTACTTCATTTTGTAATTGTGCTCCGATCGGTCCATACATCTTTCCGGTTCGACTTGCGCTCAAGGCAAGTTGTTATTATGAACATTGATCGACGTTTGTGCAACATCTTGCACTTCTCGTCCAACGCAGTTGCTTTTGTGCCGATTCCTATTTGCATCATCGCTGAAAGTCTTTGTCCTATTTTTATTTGGTCACTATGGCAAATGAACCTCACATCCTGGTTGAACAACACGAACTTGAGACTTGAACCTTAGCCCACCTCCTCGGCCCCCGCCCCCTCGTCCCCCCCCCCCCCCCCAGATGCAAGAGGGGGTCCCAGTGCCGCTGTTGGTTGCGGCTGGTGGAGGAGGCAACGCGTACCTGGGCAACCGCGAGGGCGCCGTTGAGGAACGCTACGAGCGAGACCCATCCGTGCGGCCAGCCAGCGGGCACACGGGGGCAGCCGGTGACTCCCCTTACCTCTCCCCCTACAACGCCCCCCCCCCCCCGCCCTCTTGCCCCCAAAGGCTGAGTCACACTTTGTAAGTTTGGAAAAAAACCTGGAGCACATGGGTTTGGTTGCTATAGGTGGATCACCCTGCGCAGTGGTCGTCGATTTAGCGGCGAGTGTGACAACCGCTTGGACACGGCGAGCCACGACTTTGGTTACACTTCACTGCGGGCGAGTGAGTGAGTGGGTGAGAGATCGAGTAGGTGAGCGGGTGAGTTAGTGGGCGAGTGAGTGAGAGGGCGAGTAGGTGAGTGGGTGAGTGAGTGGGCGAGTGAGTGAGAGGCCGAGTGGGCAAGTGGGCGAGCGAGTGGGCTAGTGAGTGAGAGACCAATTGGACGAGTGAGAGAGTGAGCAGGCGAGCGAGTGGGCGGGAGAGCGAGCGAGCACGTGAGTGATTGAGTGAGAGGCTAAGAGAGTGACCAGGCGAGCGTGAGTGAGCAGGTGGGCAGGCAGGCGAGGGAGGGAGGGAGCGAGCGAGTGCCTCATACAGATGTCACCGTGATCTGCATTTAAATGGATGAATGGCTCTGCTGACACAATTTCGTGCAGGTGGAAGCGTCTCACTTCGGGAGGGGAGGGGGTGGTGGATTAACAAGGGGGAGTGTGTACAGAAGCTTCTTGTATACGTCTGTGAATACATCAGAAGATCAGGCAAGAAATGAATTAGTGTATGAGAGAATGAGACAGAGGATGAATCGGAGAATGAGTCGGTGAATGAATCAGATTATGAATCGGTGAATGAGTTGGTGAACCATCATCTCCTGACCTATTGCTGTCCACTTCAGCACCACCACCATCGCTATGTTGCTGTCCACTTCAGAACAACCAACATCGCTACCCAGCCTTGTTGCTGTCCACTTCAGCACCACCACCATCGCTACCCAGCCTTGTCGCTGTCCACTTCACCACCACCATCGCTACCCAGCCTTGTCGCTGTCCACTTCACCACCATCGCTACCCAGCCTTGTTGCTATCCACTTCACCACCACCACCATCGCTACCCAGCCTTGTCGCTGTCCACTTCAGCACCACCACCATCGCTACCCAGCCTTGTCACTGTCCACTTCAGCACCACCACCATCGCTACCCAGCCTTGTTGCTGTCAACTTCAGCACCACCACCATCGCTACCCAGCCTTGTCGCTGTCCACTTCACCACCATCGCTACCCAGCCTTGTTGCTATCCACTTCACCACCACCACCATCGCTACCCAGCCTTGTCGCTGTCCACTTCAGCACCACCACCATCGCTACCCAGCCTTGTCACTGTCCACTTCAGCACCACCACCATCGCTACCCAGCCTTGTTGCTGTCAACTTCAGCACCACCACCATCGCTACCCAGCCTTGTCGCTGTCACCTTCAGCACCACCACCATCGCTACCCAGCCTTGTTGCTGTCCACTTCAGCACCACCACCATCGCTACCCAGCCTTGTTGCTGTCCACTTCAGCACCACCACCATCGCTACCCAGCCTTGTTGCTGTCCACTTCAGCACCATCAACATCGCTACCCAGCCTTGTCGCTGTCCACTTCAGCACCACCACCATCGCTACCCAGCCTTGTCGCTGTCCACTTCAGCACCACCACCATCGCTACCCAGCCTTGTCGCTGTCCACTTCAGCACCACCACCATCACTACCCAGCCTTGTCGCTGTCCACTTCAGCACCACCACCATCGCTACCCAGCCTTGTCGCTGTCCACTTCAGCACCACCACCATCACTACCCAGCCTTGTCGCTGTCCACTTCAGCACCACCACCATCGCTACCCAGCCTTGTTGCTGTCAACTTCAGCACCAGCACCATCGCTACCCAGCCTTGTTACTCTGCACTCACACCTCCCTCCCTAAGTCCCATGGCGCTGTAATCCCACTTTAATGTGTTCCATTGTCAGTGATTGTTTGCCTTATCAGCAGGTTGCACGCCGCTGCTCACGCAATTCATCTATAAGCGTTCATTTGGTTATTCATTTATTTACTCATTCATTGCTGGCAAACGGAGCAATCTGATTCCATTACTTAATTTGGTCATATATTTACGAGTGGCGGCTGTTGTTGCGTTTGCCCGATGACGATATATCTATGCACAATTGACCAAAGTGGTGGCAACGGTGGCGACACTCACGCCTCACAGTGAGTAGGCCCTGGGTTTGATATCCGTGTGGGACGCCATTCTCTTGACTCGGACCCGGTGATTCATTGAAGGCGGGGGGGGGGGGAGGGTGGGGAGCGAGATTGGGGGTGAGGGGGGACAGTAAGGGGGGGTGGGGGAACACCTGCTGTTCAAACGGGCGCTCGCTGATTGCGTTACGCACGGACCGAGCGTTTCAATTGACAATGGACGAATGTTTTTTTTTATTTCCCCAGATCGAGTTATCCTTTTGTTTGTGCCCATGCCACACTCGCAGCTGAAATGCCATCCCCCGCTTATCCACTTCATACCTAACCTCAGAGTCAATGCCCCGTGATCGTCTTATTGACGGGATGCAAATGTCTCATAGTGTTTATATTGATGGGATGCCAATACAGCATCGCATACTGTTGATATTGATGAAATTGCAATCTCCCATACTGTTCATATTTATGGCAATATCCCATGTTGTTTATATTAATATGGTGGCTATATCCAATGCTACTCATCCATGGGATGGCACTCACCCATAAAACAGTATTCATATTAATGGGATTAACTGATGGGCGAGTATTTATACGTGTGTTTACATGCCTATATGAATGCATGTGTGTGTGTGGTGGGGGGGGAGCGGTAGTGTAGCGGTTAGCAGCCTCCATTACAAACCTGGCGACCCGAGTTCGATTCCCGCTCACAGCCAACACGGCCAACACCAGTGACGATTATCTGAATCGGTCCTGGGCCTCCCCTAGGTCGACTCGGCATCAAATGAGTACCTGGTGCGATGTGTAAACTTCGCCACTAGGGAGACAAAGGCGGCCGGGCGCGGTGTTGGCCACTCACCCTCTCGTGTGCCGTCCCTGCCTTCATAGGTGCTCGCTAACAGCACTTGCCCCAATAGTCTGTTTAGGCTACACGGGGGCTCTTTGTCTTTCTTTGCAACGGCAAGAGCACATGGAGCTTGGGTATCGGTTAGCTGCAGGATGCTGGTATGACGACGTTATACTAGGTAGTGGTAGGGACTGGTATGATGATGACAATGTTGTTGTTGTACTGGGTAGTGGTAGGGACTGGTATGAGGATGATGTTGTTGTTGTGTTGTTCCTTTTTTATGCCGTTGTTGCTGTCATTGTTGTAATCGTTGTTGCTGTTGGACGGTCATTGTTTTTCATTGCTGTTGTTTATTAAATGTCGTCGTGGTTGTCGCTATTGTTTTAACCATTCCAGCAGCAATAGTAAAGCACTGCTGCCAGTCGTAACATAAGGGATGTATATTTTTGGTTCTTTCGGTAAAGTCACGTAGAAGGGGAATAATAAAATAATACACATATTAAACAATAAAAACTACACCCCAACTCCCACTCATCCACACCCATGCTACACCTCAACCCCCCCCACTCATCCCCACCCTACACCCCAACCCCCCACTCATCCCCACCCATACTAAACCTCAACCCCCCCCACTCATCTCCACCCATACTACAACCCAACCCCCCACTCATCCACACCCTACACCCCAAACCCACACTCATCCCCACCCTACAATTTTATTATTTCCCTTCTACGTGACTTTACCGAAAGAACCACGAATATGAATCCCTGCAGTCACGAAAGCTTTAAATCAAAATATAAGGGCTGTAGTTGTAATGATAACGGTTCTTGTTGTTGTTGTTTATGTTCTAGTTGTTGTTGTTGTTTGCGCAGGAGGGGGCGGGGGCTGGAACGACACGGCAGTGGCTCCCCACTCGGGCCGCTCGCTCGTGGAGGGGGCCGCGGGGGGCTGCGGCTGCGCCCAGGCCACGCGGGCCTGGGGGTGGGCGACCTCTGGCGGGTTCGGTGGGGGCGGGGGAGCCTGCACCTCCGGGGGGGGTGGCGGAGGATACATTGGTACGGTGGTTAAGGGGGGGGGGGGAGGTGGTAGCTAAGACTATGAGAGGTCTTACTCTAAGGTTTTTTTCGGTAAAGTGACGTAGGTAAAAAATAAAATTAAATGTACGATTTTTATTTTTACCTACGTGAGTTTACCGAAAACACCTAAGAGTATGAATCCTTGCAGTCACGAAAGCTTCACATCTATGAGAGGTCTCACATCGTCCAAGTCAGGGGTCGGCATTCAAAACAACGAGGGCCATAATACGGGGGGGGGGGCGGTTTGGGGCGGGGGTGGTTAGATCGCGTAAATATATAAATGTGTCGTTAAACCCGCCACCACCACCCGACACGGCCAATTAGTAAGGTTTGTCACGTGAACAGAACGTGGCAATTCGTCACTAGTACAGCAACACCGGTTGTGTGTTGGAGAGCAGATCCACAACATTTACAGTCTGAGTGTACGACGTTTCGCCAGCAATTACAACCGGCATCATCAGGCGGCAGACAGATTTGTGGCATCACTTGTTTGAAGCCATTATTTTGTTTAAAATTCGGTAAAAACAACAACAACAACAACCAATATTTTAAGAGCCCCGCAATACAAGTGGTGAATACGAGACGGACCTCCACGAATGACATCACGGCCCGAGTCCTCAATGAGCCGCATGCGGAAATCAAAAGAAACAAGAAGGGCACATTTTTTTTAAAAATCGAATTTCAAGAGCCGCACCACAATCCTTGAAGAGGTGAACGCAGCTTCGGTACCGCAGGTTGTCGACCCCTCGTCGAAGTCATCTCACAAAGGCGGCCGGGCGCGGTGAGGTGCTGGCCAGCCCACCCCCCTCGTGCGCCATGCCGGCCTTCGTAGGAGCTTCTGCTACTCGCTGACAGCACTTGCCCCGGGTTTCAAGAAGGCGACGTGAAACTTGCGAGCGGCGGTTGCCGCGCCAAACTACGAGTCCGGCGACCCGAGTTCGATTCGCGCTCACGGCCAACACCGGTCACGATTACTTGAACCGGTTCATGGGCCTGCCTAGGTCGATTCAACCTTCGATTAGCACGGTGGGCAATGTACGATGCACAAGAAGTTAAACATACGTACAAATGATGCGGTGTGTGAACATCGTCACTGGGGCGGCAAAGGTGTGGTGCTGGCCACCCACCCCCACGTGTGCTGCGTCGGCCTTGATAGGTGTTCGCTAACAGCACTTGCCCCCAACAGACTGTTTTATGTCCATATGTTGAATTTCTTTCGCACCATGCGTAGCGGCCAACCATGCTGATCGGAGGGGCGGGGGAAGGACAACAAACTAAACACAAAAGCAGTTTCGATTTAAAGCTTTCGTGACTGCAGGGATTCATCTTCTTGGTTCTTTCGGTAAAGTCACGTAGAAGGGAAATAATAAAATAATAAAAATAAAACATAATAAAATACAATTCTCACGACGTTTCGGCCACAACGCAAGCAGCCGTCCTCAGGTAAAGAACAGGGCTGTCGGAAAGACAGCTGCTTGCGTTGTGGCCGAAACGTCGTGAGCATTGTATTTTATTATGTTTTATTTTTATTATTTTATTATTTCCCTTCTACGTGACTTTACCGAAAGAACCAAGAAGACAAAAAGCAGTCCTGAAGAAACGAGTTTTCAATCTCCGGGTGCTCCGGTTTTTCCCTGCACATTTAGAAACATTCGTTGAGACTGTTTAGATTTTTGATGATGAGCCGCTTTGTTGAGCTATCATTTGTGGCCAGGTCGCTTTTGAACCACAGGATGGGGACGGTTTCGTGATATTTGCACGTCGGTGGGTGATTTGTTTAAACCTTTTGTTGTACATTGCACTCCGAGCTTGTTTCTTGTTCTGTTTACTCTGGTAACGTTCTTACCCCGTGCCCCGACGGGACATCTGCGTAAAAAGAGCTTTATAGCTCATAGGATTCCTCCAGTACAAATGAACATTCTGATTCTGATTAAAAGTGTCAATGCTCCCAGTGTCTTCTTAACGCACGGGGGGATATTCGTCTTCTGTGTGTGCAGGTGGGGATGCAGACGCTGGGAATGGGATGTTTTCAGACGGACAGGATGGCGTGTCGTTCGTCAGCTCGCTGGGCGAACTCTACACATTCCCCCTGGCCGGTGAGAGACGGACGATCAACAACAACATCGTCAACAACAACAACATCGTCAACAGCAACAACAACATTATTATCCACAACAACCACGAAAACAGTCCGAACACCGCAATGCCACCATTAACCACATCAACGACAACATCGTCAACAACAACAACATCATCGTCATTATCCACAACAACCACGACAACAAACTTTACACCGCAATGCCACCATTAACCACATCAACAACAACACCGTCAACAACAACAACAACGTCGTGAGCAAGAGAGAGAGAGCGCGAGCGAGCAAGCGGTTGAGCGAGCGGTGAGCGACGAGCGACTGTGCGGTGGTTGTGGTTGTGGTAGTTGTGGTGATTGTGGTTGTGGTGGTTGTGGTGGTGGTTGTGGTGATTGTGGTTGTGGTGGTTGTGGTGATTGTGGTTGTGGTGGTGGTTGTGGTGATTGTGGTTGTGGTGGTTGTGGTGATTGTGGTTGTGGTGGTGGTAGTTGTGGTGATTGTGGTTGTGGTGGTTGTGGTGGTGGTTGTGGTGATTGTGGTGATTTTGCTTTTGGTGTGGTGATTGTGGTTGTGGTGGTTGTGGTGGTGGTTGTGGTGATTGTGGTGATTGTGGTTGTGGTGATTGTGGTTGTGGTGATTCTGGTTGTGGTGGTTGTGGTGATTATGGTTGTGGTGGTTGTGGTGGTGGTGGTTGTGGTGATTGTGGTGATTCTGGTTGTGGTGGTTGTGGTGGTTGTGGTGATTCTGGTTGTGGTGGTGGTTGTGGTGATTGTGGTTGTGGTGGTTGTGGTGGTTGTGGTGATTGTGGTGATTCTGGTTGTGGTGGTGGTGGTTGTGGTGGTTGTGGTGATTCTGGTTGTGGTGATGCTTGTGGTGGTGGTTGTGGTGGTGGTTGTGGTGATTCTGGTTGTGGTGGTTGTGGTGGTGTTTGCGGTGGTGGTGGCGGTGGTCGTCGCGCAGTGACGGAGAGCCATGGCGAGGTGTTTGTCCGCGAGCACGTCGACTGCCAGCGCTGTGAGTCGGGCGAGTGCCGCCGGGACGACGCCACGGGCGGCCTCGTGTGCCTGTGCCCCGCCGGCACCGCGCTCGCTCCAGACGGCGTCCGCTGCCTGGGTGAGGACCCCCCCCCCCCCACTCATACTCACTAACCACCCCCACACACACACTCACTCATCACCACACACACACACTCACCACCCCCACACTCACTAACCACCCCCACACACACACTCACTCACCACCCCCCACACACACTCACACACTCACTAAGCACCGCCCACACACACTCACACACTCACTCACCACCCCCCACACACACACACTCACCACCACACACACACACTCACCATCACACACACACACTCACACACTCACCACACACACACTCACTAAGCACCCCCCCTACACACACACACTCACTCACTAACCACCCCACACACACACACTCACACACCACCCCCCCCCCACACACACACCCCCCCCCCCCACACTCACACACCACCCCCCCCCCCCCCCCCCACACTCACACCCCCCCCCCCCACACTCACTCACCACCACCCCACACTCACTCACTAACCACCCCCACACACACACACTCACCACCACACACACACACTCACTAACCACCCCCCACACACACACACTCACCACCCACCCCCCACACACTCACTCACCACCCCACACTCAAACCCCCCCCCCCCCCCACACTCACTCACCACCACCCCCACACATTCACACAGTCACCACCACCCCCCCCACACACTCACACTAACCACCCCCACACACACACACTCACTCATCACCACACACACACACTCACCACCCCCCACACTCACTCACCACCCCCACACACACACTCACTCACCACCCCCCACACACACTCACACACTCACTAAGCACCGCCCACACACTCACACACTCACTCACCACCCCCCACACACACACACTCACCACCACACACACACACTCCCCATCACACACACACACTCACACACTCACCACACACACACTCACTAAGCACCCTCTACACACACACACTCACTCACTAACCACCCCACACACACACACTCACACACCACCCCCCCCCCACACACACACTCACACCCCCCCCCCCCCCCCACACTCACTCACCACCACCCCACACTCACTCACTAACCACCCCCCACACATACACACTCACCACCACACACACACACTCACTAACCACCCCCCCACACACACACACTCACCACCCCCCCCCCCACACACTCACTCACCACCCCACACTCAAACCCCCCCCCCCCCCCACACTCACTCACCACCACCCCCACACATTCACACAGTCACCACCACCCCCCCCACACACTCACACTAACCACCCCCACACACAAACACTCACTCATCACCACACACACACACTCACCACCCCCACACTCACTCACCACCCCCCACACACACACTCACTCACCACCCCCCACACACACTCACACACTCACTAAGCACCGCCCACACACTCACACACTCACCACCCCCACACACACACACTCACCACCACACACACACACTCCCCATCACACACACGCACTCACACACTCACCACACACACACTCACTAAGCACCCTCTACACACACACACTCACTCACTAACCACCCCACACACACACACACTCACACACCCACCCCCCCCCCCACACACACACTCACACCCCCCCCCCCCACACTCACTCACCACCACCCCACACTCACTCACTAACCACCCCCACACATACACACTCACCACCACACACACACACTCACTAACCACCCCCCCCACACACACACACTCACCACCCCCCCCCCCACACACTCACTCACCAACCCACACTCAAACCCCCCCCCCCCACACTCACTCACCACGACCCCCACACATTCACACAGTCACCACCACCCCCCCCCACACACTCACACTAACCACCCCCCACACACACACTCACTCATCACCACACACACACACTCACCACCCCCCACACTCACTAACCACCCCCACACACACACTCACTCACCACCACACACACACACTCACCATCACACACACACACTCACCACACACACACTCACTAAGCACCCCCCTACACACACACACTCACTCACTAACTAACTACCCCCACACACACACACTCACACACCACCCCCCCCACACCCCCCCCCTACACTCACACACCCCCCCCCCCACACACACACACACTCACACCCCCCCCCCCCCACACTCACTCACCACCACCCCATACTCACTCACTAACCACCCCCCACGCGCACACACTCACCACCACACACACACACTCACTAACCACCCCCCCCACACACACACACTCACCACCCCCCCCCCCCCCCCACACACTCACTCACCACCCCACACTCAAACCCCCCCCCCCCCCCCCACACTCACTCACCAACCACCCCCACACATTCACACAGTCACCACCACCCCCCCCCACACACTCACACTCACCACCCCCCACCACACACACTCACTCACCACCCCACTCACACACGCTCACCACCCCACCACCCCACACACTCACACACTCACCTCCTCCACACACACACTCACTCACCCCCACACACACTCACACACTCAGTAAGCACCGCCACACACACTCACACACACACACCACCACACACACTCACACCACACCACCACCACACACACACACTCACTCACCACCACACACACTCACTCCACCACCACCCCCGCACTCATTCATTCACCACCCCACACACACCCCCCCCACCATCCCCAACATCCCCCCCACCCCGACATTCCCCGCCCCGCCATCATTTCCCCCCGATCCCCCTTCACCCCTCCCCCATCATCCCCCCACCACCCCCCACACCGCCCCCCCCCACACCACCCCCCGTCGTCACTTGATGATTAACACCGCTACTACCCCCGATGGACGTCGCCTTGACCCCCCACGCTGACGTCGCTGCCATCATCATCATCCTCCTCATCCTCGTCCCTCTCCTCTTTCATTATCGGTCACCTCTCAGCCTTTGCCGCCACCACCACCACCACCACCCACTACTGCCACCCACTACTACCACCACCACCACCCACTACTGCCACCCACTACTACCACCACCACCACCCACTACTGCCACCCACTACTACCACCACCACCCACTAATACTACCACCCACCCACTAATACCACCACCACCCACTAATACTACCACCACCTACTACCACCACCCACTACTACCACCACCACCCACTACTACCACCACCACCACCCACTACTGCCACCCACTACTACCACCACCATCACCACCCACTACTACCACCAACACCACCACCCAATAATACCACCACCACCATCATCCACTAATACCACCACCACCACTCACTAATACCACCACCACCACCCACTACTACCACCACCCACTACTGCCACCCACGACTGCCACCCTGTACATCGGCTTCGATGTCTGGCCAACGGGCCGTCATGACAGCACACTCGCGGCAGATCAGCGAGGTGGTGCGTGCTTCCTCGATGGCGCGTCTACCCCCCCCCCCCCCACTACTACCACCCACCACCTTCTGACGCCGTCACTTTGCTGCGGCCACCGATGAACGTCGCCGCTCAGCCGCCGCCACCCACCATCCACCTACCGCCCACCACCCACCGCCCATCCACCACCCACCCACCACCCACCCACCGCCCACCCACCACCCACCCACCACCCACCCACCACCCACCGTCCACCCACCACCCACCCACCACCCACCGTCCACCCACCACCCACCCACCACCCACCCACCACCCACCGCCCACCCACCACCCCACCCACCACCCACCGTCCACCCACCGCCCACCCACCACCCACCAACCACCCACCGTCCACCCACCACCCACCCACCACCCACCGTCCACCCACCACCCACCCACCACCCACCGCCCACCCACCACCACCCACCCACCGCCCACCCACCACCCACCCACCACCCACCGTCCACCCACCACCCACCACCCATCCACCCATCCACCACCCATCCACCACCCATCCACCCACTCACCACCCATCAACCCACCACCCATCCACCCACCTATCCACTCACCACCCACCCTAAGTGCTTCAGAATCATTAAGCACTTTTAAAATAAATCTAAAAACTTACTTGATTAAACTTCCTTTTAATTAGGATTTTCTTAACGTTTATTTGTATCATGTCTTTGCAAGAAATGTGTAACAACGTGATTTTATTTTGCCTACAATTTCACCATAATTGCTCGTGCCTGTAAAGCACTATGCATTGCATTTTTTTTTTTGCACGAATAGTGTTACAGAAATAAAGTTCGATCGATCGGTAACCAGCAACCCCCATAAATCGTTTCGATCGACGTCGATTTTCGATCCTTGTCGTCGCATCCCCCACGACGTAAACCCCGAGGCGACACTGCTGCAATATTAATAATGTCGTTGTCGTCGTCGTTGTTGTTGTTGTCATAGTGAGGCCAATAACGATCACGACGCCGCCGCGTCCGTGTGTTGCGTGCCCGCCAGACATGGTGACGGGAATCCCCGAGGGGCATCTCTCGCTGCCGCTCGTACTCGCCGTGGCGACCGTGGTGACGGCGGTCATCCTGGCCCTGGCGTGCACGGGCATCCTCATTGGTGCGTGATAATTATTATTATTAATTAATTATTAATTATTATTATGATGATGTTACAATCATATGCAATTATAGAATGACCTTATGTATTCGTTACGTAATAGCATTCACATTTTTTTGTTGTCAAATATGTAATTATGATTATATATTGTCGTGTTATATTGACAAAATACATAAATAGAAATTATAAAAGTCATTTATATATTTATTTATAAGTATAATTAATATATTATAATTATTATCATTTTAACACGTAGGCTTTCGCGACCAATATAATCCATAATACCAAGATATTTTTTTTTGTTGGGTTACATCGCGTAAATATATAAATGTGTCGTCAAACCCGCCACCACCCGACACAGCCAACTAGTAAGGGTTGTCACGTGAACAGAACGTAGCCGATTCGTTACCAGTACAGCACCACCGGTTGTGTTTTGGAGAGCAAAGCCACAACATTTACAATCTGAATACGACGTTTAAAAAGTTGTATTATGAATTATAATTTTTTTATATTATGATGATCATGAATTACATTATCATCATGCTTATTGGTTATTATTAATCGTTATGATAATTACTTGCAATATTTCATCTGCCAATAATAATCATTACGCCCGATCATTTTTACATTAAATAAATTGGCTCTTTTTTTCACCCATCGCACCTGCGCAGGCTTCGTACTGAAATACAATGTGAATGATTCACGATAGTAATGGAGTGGGCTATTATTATTATTTGTGCAATTCTTAAAGCGGCAGGGTGATACTGTCCATCACGAACGAAGGCAGCTGCCTGTGTATCACAGACGCGGCCTGCAGTACGCTCACAATCACTTGTTGAGTCACCTGTAATCACAGTTGAGTCATTTGCAATCCCAGTCGGATCACAATTTTCACCGTTAAAACGCCGGCACGCACCGTGGGGCCGATTTGCGCGGTTGCGTTCGCGAGTAAGAACCGGGACGGCCTGCCTGACACGGAGCGGCGAACGCCACGGTGGAACCGCCGGCCCAAACCGTCGTCACCGTCGTTGTCATCGACGTCGATGTCAACATCGCCGCGGAGTTTGGACAAACATCGCCCCCAGCTATAGGGTCACAGAGCTTGGGCAATTGCTGCCGCCAGTTGCGGCAGAGTGGCGGGCGCTGCGTGAGCAAAACAAATGCAGCTTCGTTGTTATTTTTACTCAAACTGTATCATCATCGCCAGGCCTCTGCGGTGGGAAGTCAAACGGCGGTTGCCGTACGGACGGTCTGAGCCCCGCCATATGGATGTGGAATTTCTTAAAAGCATCAACGACGACTACTGTTCATCTGATTATCCCAACCCTCCCTATCTCTCTCCCGCTCCCCGTCTCCCTCCTCCTAACATTCCTGGCCTCCCTCCTCTTCCCGTCACCTCCTCCCCCCTCATGTCCCTTCCTCTCCCTCACCTCCTTTGTTACTCATCTTCTGCCCACCCACTCTACCACTTAGATATGCCGCGTGCGCGTCTCTGGCCTTGTAAGGTCTATTCAAATGCGGTAATAGTCACGGAGGTGGGGGTGCGCGGGGGGGTTGCGGTTTGATTCGTTCTTGAAATTTCCATATGTGGGAGTACAATGTGGAGCGGAGGTTAGGATGAGCCATTTGATGTGCATTCACATTGCACAGCCACACCTATTGTGAGCCGTGCCTCCGACGCAGAGTAACCTTAGTCCTTCAAGCGAATTGCAAAGTTAACCCCGAACAACGTCATCCACGTGTCAGTGCGTCCATCCGTCTCGGCTCGTGTCTTCTGTCTGTCCATCTGTCTGTCTGTCTGTCCGCGTGTCCATCTCTCCGTGGGCATCTCCTCTCATCCGTGTGTCCAATCTGTCCGTCGGTGTCTCCGTCCATCCGCGTGCGTGCGTGTCTATCCGTGCGTGAGCGGTGGTGCAGTGGTTAGCGCAATGGGCTATGAATCGAGCGATCAACGTTTCGATTCCTGCTAACGACTAATAACGGTAGCGAATTATTTGAACCGGTCCTGAACCTCCCCCCTCCCTCTCCCAGGTTGACTCAGCCTCAAATGAGTACTTAGCGTGGTGATTAAACTTCCCAATTTGGGGGGTTCGGGCGTGGTGCTGGCCACCCACCCCCTCGTGTGCCGTGCCGGCCTTCATAGGTGCTGCTCGCTAACAGCACTTGCCCCGACAGTCCCTACACCGTGGGCGTCGCGTTGGCGAGATGTTAACTACTTCGCCTGGTATACAGGAGGTCGTGGGTTCGATCCCGACCCTGAAGCCTGCTGTGTAATTGGAGTTTGCGGTGTCTCTCTCTCACCGTGGTCACGTGAATTTTTCTCCGGGTCCTCCGGTTTTTCCCTCCACATTTAGAATCGTGCGTTTACAGGTTTTGGCTGCTGTAAATGTCCACGTTTCCACGATAATCCACTCCGTTGAGCTATCGTTTGTGGCCAGGTCGCTTCTTAAAAAATAACTATACAGCTCAGTGGGCCTTACCTGGTAAAATAAAACAAAAATAGTTTGGTTTAGTTAACATTACAACTAACAGTGACACATTGAAGGACCACACTTTAAAGAGTTGGCAGGCGCACGTGCGGCGGCGCCAGCTGGCCTGGCCTGGCCCAAATAAAATTTGAAATTATAAACAAAAGTTACGCGCGGATTTTCTCTTGCGGTTCCTCCGGTTTTTCCCTCCACGCTTAAGAATCAGCGTCACCCCCTTTTCGAGTATTTGGCCGCGTCGTCACTTTCAGATGTTCCTTTGTTCATGTTTTTGTTTGTTGCGGTTGCACCCGAGTCAAGGGCCACATGGCTCACAGGGCTCTACCTAACGAATGAAAGTGAAACTGAACTGGAACTGATTTCCACACGACCACGACGACAAGTCGACTTTAGTTGCGCTCTCGTCGTGTGATAGCCAGAGCCGCTGCTGAACAAAAGAGCTACACGGCTTAGTGGGAGGGACCCTTACCTGCTTTGAAAAAAAAATGAATTAGAGTTAAGGCTAATAGTGGGGTGGAGAGGTGGGAGTGGAGAGGGGGGGTAATACACTTTGTTTTTTCTTTCGGTAAAGTCACGTAGGTAAAAAACTTTAAATAAATTCAATCACGACGTTTCGGGCGCAACACAAGCGTCCTTCTTCTTCACGCTTGTTGTGTTGCGCCCGAAACGTCGTGATTTAATTTATTTTAATTTTTCACCTAAAATAAAAAGAAAACAAATTAAAAATGAATAAAAACCAAAAAACTCACGACGTTTTGTCGACCATAATAATAAGACAATATATGTATTCATCTTCTTGGTTCTTTCGGTAAAGTCACGTAGAATGGAAATAATAAAATAATAAAAATAAAACATTATAAAATAATTCTCACGACGTTTCGGCCACAACGCAAGCAGCCGTCCTCAGGTGACAGCGTCTGTCGCCTCGACAAACCTGGTTTTCACCTGAGGACGGCTGCTTGCGTTGTGGCCGAAACGTCGTGAGAATTATTTTACAATGTTTTATTTTTATTATTTCATTATTTCCATTCTACGTGACTTTACCGAAAGAACCAAGAAAATTAATCCCTGCAGTCACGAAAGCTTGAAATCGAAATATATGTATTATCATTATTTTATTATTTTCTATCCACGTGACTTTTCCCAAAAAACAACCAAAGAGTATATGAATCCTTGCAGTCACGAAAACTTCAAATCTGCGGGGGGGGGGAGAGGGGAGGGGGGGTAATATTCGTCTTTGCGTGTCTGCGCCGTGCGTCCGAGCAGCGTACAGACGCAAGCAGCGGCAGCTGCGAGCCTTCCGTCTGGAGCTGCTGAGCCCCGAGTACAACTTGAGCAAGGTGCGTGCCTCCACCATCATGACCGACTACAACCCCAACTACTGCCACGCGGGGAGGGAGCCCCACGGCGCGGCCACCGTCGGCTCGGCCGGAGCACTCAGCGAGCTGAAGGAGGTGCCGAGGCGAAACATCGACCTCGTCAGGTGCCGCGCGTCGTCATGTTGATGTCTTAGTCGTTGTTGTTATCGTTATTGCTGTTGTTGTTATCGTTGTTTTGTTGTCGTTGCTGTTGTCGTTGCTGTTGTTGTTGCTGTTGTTGTTATCGTTGTTTTGTTGTTGTCATCGTTGTTGTCGTTGTTGTTGCCATTGTTGTCGTCGTTGTTGCTATTGTCGCTGTTGTTGTTGTCGTTGTTGTTGTCGTTGCTGTTGTTATCGTTGTTTTGTTGTTGTTGTCGTTGCTGTTGTCGTTGTTGTCGTTGTTGTCCCTGTTGTTGTCGCTGCAGTTGGTGTTGTTGTCGTTGTTGTTGCTGTCGTTGTTGTTGCTATCGTTGTTGTCGCTGTTGTCGCCGTTGTTGTCAATGTTGTGATCCAGAATCATAATATCAGAATCAGCATATTTGTTTATACCGGAGAAATCCGATGAGCTACACTGCTCTTTTTTGATGCCCAGTAGGGACACGGGGTAAGAACGTGACAACAACAACAACAACAACAAACAATAGCAATCACGACTGTAGTGCACAGTATTAGAAATGTAAAGAAATCATCCAAAGACATACAAATAAAATAATCCATCCCCCATCCTACCAGGCAAAGCCCACCGGGGTATTCTTGTTATCATGGTCCAAATTGTTGCTGTTATTATCAGTGTTGTAAGCAGATTCATTTAATCTTGATTTGAAGCTTTCGTAACTACAGGAATCCATACTCTTTGGTTCTATCGGTAAAGTCACGTAGGTAGAAAAATAATAGATCACGACGTGAACTATTATTGCTTCGCATATATATTATCAGGGTGTGTTTTTTGTTTGCATTTTGACCACAAGTATCGTGGTTAATGCACACATGATTCCTTGTAAAAATGTTTCAGTTTTGTTGCCAGAAAAAAAGGGGAAAACGCCAATTATTATTATTATTATTATTAGATCACGACGTTTCGATCGCAACACAAGCGACCGTTATCAGGTGAGACAATCACAGCAGAGAAAACTGCCTGTTTCAGCAGACTTTACCGAAAGAACCAAAGAGTACAGATTTATTTATTTTGTATCCACTCCCCTCCCCCCCCCAAGTCGTTAAGGCCAGAGCTGAAGAGTAGGCGAGATGTTCACCACCTCGCCTGGTATCAGAGGTGTGGACTCGAGTCATGTGACTTGGACTCGAGTCAGACTCGAGTCATGAATTTGAAGACTTGCGACTCGACTTGGACTTGCATAACAATGACTTTGTCCCACCTATGAGATGTGGACTCGAGTCATGTGACTTGGACTCGAGTCAGACTCGAGTCATGAATTTGATGACTTGCGACTCGACTTGGACTTGCATAACAATGACTTTGTCCCACCTATGAGATGTGGACTCGAGTCATGTGACTTGGACTCGAGTCAGACTCGAGTCATGAATTTGATGACTTGCGACTCGACTTGGACTTGCATAACAATGACTTTGTCCCACCTATGAGATGTGGACTCGAGTCATGTGACTTGGACTCGAGTCAGACTCGAGTCATGAATTTGATGACTTGCGACTCGACTTGGACTTGCATAACAATGACTTTGTCCCACCTATGAGATGTGGACTCGAGTCATGTGACTTGGACTCGAGTCAGACTCGAGTCATGAATTTGATGACTTGCGACTCGACTTGGACTTGCATAACAATGACTTTGTCCCACCTATGAGATGTGGACTCGAGTCATGTGACTTGGACTCGAGTCAGACTCGAGTCATGAATTTGATGACTTGCGACTCGACTTGGACTTGCATAACAATGACTTTGTCCCACCTATGAGATGTGGACTCGAGTCATGTGACTTGGACTCGAGTCAGACTCGAGTCATGAATTTGATGACTTGCGACTCGACTTGGACTTGCATAACAATGACTTTGTCCCACCTCTGCCTGGTATACAGGAAGTTGTGGGTTCGATCCCGACCCTGATGCCTGCTGTGTATTTGGAGTGTCTCTCTTCCCGTGGTCGCTTGGATTTTTCTCCGGGTCCTCCGTTTTTTGTAACTTCACATTTAGAATCAACGTCACCTCCTCTTCCTCCTCCTCCTCCTCTTCCTCCTCTTCCTCCTCCTCTTGAGCTCCGTCCATTTTGGGGGAGGGTGAGGCGTCAGAGAAGCGACTGCTGGAGCGGGGGGCCATCGACGCCTTTATAACCGGTGCCCCCCCCCCCATCTATCTCCCGGTGTCCCTGCGCGCAGGGCGTTGGGTCACGGCGCATTCGGCGAGGTCTACGAGGGTCACGTGACTGGGAACCCGGGGGACCAGAGCCCCCTCAAGGTGGCCGTGAAGGTGAGCCGGGCGCGCTGCCACCCCCCCCCCCCCCCCCCCCCCGAGATGTCGTTAAAAAATAGACAACTTTGTTCATATCAAACAACAAGAACAACAAAGCCGCCGTGTATATGCCACAATGTTATTGTTTCATTCACGCTGGCGAATAGGATTTAGTGGGTCGGGGAGGTGAGGCAATCCCTGGTATCCGAAGCCCCCCCCCCCATCTCCCCCCATCACCCCCCCATCACCCCTCCATCTCCCCCCATCCATCACCCCCCATTTCCCCCCCCCCATCTCTCCCCCATCTCCCCCTCATCACCCCCCATCTCCCCCCCATCACCCCCCATCTCCCCCCCATCCCCCCCCCATCTCCCCCCCCCATCTCCCCCCCCCCCTTGTCCCTTACCCGCTGTGCAGGGGAGCGGTGGCGCAGCGATTAGCGCAACACCACCGCTACAAACCCCGGAAACCAAAATTGGATTCCCGCTCACGGCCACCACCACCACCACGCGGGCCGAGCATCTCAACCGGTGCTGGGCCTCCCCCTAGGTCGACTTGGCCTCAAATGAAAACTTACACCCCTCGAGACGCACGCTAATCGAGCTCCTTTCCGTGCGTAGCCGCAGCATGCCGCTCGGGAGGTGCGAGACGCGTGGACGTCGCCACTGGGGAGACAAAGGTGGTCTCGAGAGGCAGTGCCGGGCTCCATAAGAGCACTTGGCCCAACATTCCGCTGAGGCTATTGGGGAGGGGATCTTTGTCTTTATCTTTGTGCCGCTGCGCAGACGCTGCCGGAGATTTGCTCGGAGCAGGACGAGCTGGACTTCCTCATGGAGGCGCTCATCATCAGGTAGCGAAGGGGACCTGGGTTCGAATCCCCCCGCGGGTGTTGCTGCGATGACTCCTCCACGGCCACGTCGTTCGCTGTTGCTGCTGTTGTTGCTGCTGTTACTACTGCTGCTGTTGCTGCTGGTGTTGCTGTTGCTGCTGTTGTTGCTGCTGTTGTTGCTGCTGTTGTTGCTGCTGTTACTACTGCTGCTGTTGCTGCTGGTGTTGTTGTTGCTGCTGTGGCTGCTGCTGCTGTTGCTGCTGCTGTGGCTGCTGCTGCTGTTGTTGCTGCTGCTGTTGCTGCTGCTGTTGCTGCTGCTGCTGTTGCTGCTGCTGTTGTTGTTGCTGTTGTTGCTGCTGCTGCTGTTGCTGCTGCTGTTGCTGCTACTGCTATTGCTGCTGCTGCTGTTGCTGCTGTTGCTTCTGCTGATGCTGCTGTTGCCGCGGCTACTGCTGCTGGTTTTCTGCGCTATTAATTACGACGAAATTCGGACAGCGGACGAAAGCACCCGTCAGCGTCGCTCCGCGGAGAGTTTTCCGAGCGCGTTTCTTCGCGTCGTGACGCCCAGCAACGGAGCGCGCGATCGGGAACAACATTTATTTTTATTTATTTTTAAACATCGGGGGGGCGGGTCACAGTCAAGTCGCACGACACAAATAGACGCAACGCCGAGAGGCACTCCTCCCGGCGATTAGCGCCGAGGCAGACGTTCCACGGGACGTCGTTGGCACTATTCCTCCCACGGAATCCAAATCGGTGCCGTCATTACTGTGTTCCCACTCGGCGGGCGGGCGGGAGGGGAGGGGACGAGCGCGGTTCGGCAGTAACACTCCCGCAGAATGTCGCTGGCGGGAAACGCAGCGGGCGTCAAACTCGAGTAGAAAGCGGAACGACGACCCAGGACCATTACCGGATCCCGCGCTACGAACCCGGCAACCCGAGTTTCGATATTCGCACCAACACCCAGTGCCGGATTAAGCTAGTGCGGGACCTGTAGCATATTTAATAAAGGGGTCCTAAATAAAATAAAAAAAACAAGTAAATATTTAAACAAAATTTTTTACTTGCATAGTAAACTACCGTAATTGTATTTTTTCATTTGCAATACAGCCAGATAATAATCGCTAACCTTAAACACCCAGTCGTTCATAAAAGTTGAAGGCGGTATAGTACTATAGTAATAGAGCAAGTGCAGAATCACTGAACCGGAATTGATAGCTTGAAAGCATTTAGCGCGGGGCCCTTGAAAGTGCGGGGCCCGTAGCTACTACACATGTTACTACATATGTTACTACATATGTAGTAACATATGTAGTAACATATGTTACTACATATGTTACTACATATGTCGCAGCTATTTTTGCTCCTACGATAATCCAGCACTGCCAACACCGGTGACCGAACCGGTCCTGGGCCTGCCCCCACCCCCTACCCCCCTAGGTCGGCTCAGCCTCAAATGAGCACCTGCTGCGGCGTGCAAACATCACCGCGCGGGAGACAAAGGCGGCCGGGCCGCGGGTGCTGCACTTCTGTCCCCAGCGGATCCGTGACGGCTGTTGCGGGCTCCAGTGTGCGTTCTTCCCTTTGTCGCCGTGACGACCAGCCCCCCCCCCTCTCTCCCCTACCACCCCCCCCCCCTCCTCCCAGTAAGTTCAGCCACGGGAACATCGTGCGCTGCGTGGGTGTCAGCCTCCAGCGCCTCCCACGTTTCATCCTCCTCGAGCTCATGGCCGGCGGGGACCTCAAGTCGTTCCTGCGCGAGGCCCGGACCGCCTGCCTCGTGAGTGGCCCCCACCGTGGCCAGGTCGGCCCCGCCGCCCGGTTATGGCCGCGGCGTGTGGTGGCACGCGGCGATGTGCCGCTGTCGCGGTGTGCCGTCCTACACCGCGCCGCGGTGGCTCGGAGATGTTAGCGACCTCGCCTGGTCTGCAGGAGGTCGAGGGTTCGAGACCGACCCTGACGCCTGCTGCTGTTTATTTGGAGTTTGCGGTGTTTCTCTCTCATCATCATCACGGTGGCTCGGAGATGTTAACGACCTCGCCTGGTCTGCAGGAGGTCGAGGGTTCGAGACCGACCCTGACGCCTGCTGCTGTTTATTTGGAGTTTGCAGTGTTTCTCTCTCATCATCATCACGGTGGCTCGGAGATGTTAACGACCTCGCCTGGTCTGCAGGAGGTCGAGGGTTCGAGACCGACCCTGACGCCTGCTGCTGTTTATTTGGAGTTTGCAGTGTTTCTCTCTCATCATCATCACGGTGGCTAGGAGATGTTAACGACCTCGCCTGGTCTGCAGGAGGTCGTGGGTTCGAGACCGACCCTGACGCCTGCTGCTATTTATTTGGAGTTTGCTGTGTCTCTCGCGCTCTCTCTCCCCCGTGGTCGTGTGGATTTTCTCCGGGTCAATAAGCCACTTTCGTTGAGCTCTCATTTGTGGCCGCTCCTGAAAAAGAGCTACATAGCTCAGTGGACCTTACCTACCTGGTAAAATAAAATGTTTTTTTTTACATTTTAGTTTAATCCAACAACGCACGTGCACGCACTCACAAACGGAGACACCGATCCAACCTGCCCTCCCCCCTTATAGCCATCAACGGGCAAGTCAAGCGCCGTTAGCGAGTGCCTGTGAAGGCCGGCATGCCACACGAGGGGGTGGGTGGCCAGCACCACGCCCGGCCGCCTTTGTCTTTGATGTTCACACAAGTGAGCTCATTTGAGGCTGAGTCGACCTAGTGGAGGCCTAAGACCCCGTTCGAATATTTTCCACTGATTGCTGCTCATGAGCGGGAATCGAACTGGGGTGGCCAGATTTGCAGCGGAGAAGCGCCGACCACTCTGCTCTGCCGCGTGTCTTTGCTTTTCGCGAACATTGTCCATTCCTCACGTGATGTTGTTTCTGTGACGTCGCGTGATGTTGTTGTTGTTGCTGCTGTTCTTGGGTTTTTTTCATGCTTTTGTCGTTTTCGTGACCCAGGTCACTCTGGCAAATGAGACTTATGTCCTGCACTCATGAGTCTTTACCTGGATTGAACAAAACACGTCTCAAACCGGCGTGCGCACACACACAGCACACAACACACAGCACACACACACAGCACACACACAACACACACGCCTAAACACGAATACACACACGAATACAACAACAACAACAACAACACTTCACCACTAAGTGGTGGTGAGGTCACCACGGCACCTGTGCCAGGTCAGGTGCACTTTGAGGCACTTCGAGGTGCACACGAATGCAAAGGCAAAGATCCCCCGCATAGCCTTAACAGACTCTTATGGCAAGTGCTGTTAGCGAGCACATATTAAGGCCGGCACGGCACACGAGGGGGTGGGTGGCCAGCACCACGCCCAGCCTCCTTTGTCTCTCTAGTGGCGATGTTTATACACCGCACTAGGTACCCATTTTCGGCTGAGTCGACCTAGGGGAGGACCAGGACCTGTTCAGATATTTGTCACCGATGTTGACCATGAGCGGGAATCGAACTCGGGTCACCAGGTTCGTAGCGCAGCGCAGCTAACCGCTACACTACCGCTCCTCCCCACACACACACACGCAAAGACACTCACACAGTACGTACGCGTTGTGAGTCAGCAGCCATGCTCCCCCTTCTCACCCACCGCCTCATCCACCCCGTGTCTCTGCGCCCACCCCACTTCCCGCCCCGACTCCCAGCCGGGTGGCGCGTCGCTGTGCACGCTGGAGCTGCTGCAGATGGCTCGGGACATCGCGCAGGGCTGCTGCTACCTGGAGGAGAGCCACTTCATTCACAGGTGCTGTGTGCTTCGTCTGGGCGCGCAGGCGACTCGTGAATGGGGGGGGGGAAAGGGTGTCCACTTTTCACCCAGGCAACTGGCAAATGAATGAAAGGGAGAGAGAGACAAAAACTGTGGTGGCTAGGAGATGTTAACTGCAGGAGGTCATGGGTTCGGTCTCGACCCTGACGCTTGCTGTATATTTGGAGTTTGCGGTGTCTCGCTCATCATCATCACGGTGGCGAGGAGATGTTGACTACCTCGCCTGGTATACAGAAGGTCATGGGTTCGATGTCGACTCTGACACCTGCTGTATATTTGGAGTTTGCGTTGTCTCTCTTATCATCATCACGGTGGCGAGAATATATGTTAACTACCTCGTCTGGTATACAGGAGGTCATGGGTTCGATGTCGACCCTGACGCTTGCTGTATATTGGAAGTTTGCGGTGTGTCGCTCTCTTCCCGTGGTCACGTGGATTTTTCTCCAGGTCCTCCGAATTTTCCCTCCACATTTAGAATCATGCGTTTAGAGGGTTTGGCTGCTATAAATTTCCACGTAACGATAAGCCGCTTCGTTGAGCGATCATTTGTGGCCAGGCCGCATCTTTAAAAAGAGCTGTGCAGCTCGGTGGGTTTGGCTTATTTAACTGGACAGCGCAGAGTGTTTCTAGCTAACATTACGACTAACAATAACACATTTAAGGATCACAGTTTCACGAGTTGACAGGCGCACGTGCGGCGGCGCCAGCTGGCCTGGCCCAAATTAAATTTAAAATAAAAAAAAGTCGCCAAAAAAAGTCGATTTCGAAGTGAGCCCACGAAGCACGTGGTGCTCGTTTCTTGTTCACAGCCCTTCAGAGTAAGTTGTGGAAATTCCACATTCCTATGATGGTGGGGAGGTGGGGGTGAGTTTTGCCATAGGACATCCACTGTTGACTTCCCCATTACAAATTGGTGCTCTTTTTATCGACCCCCCCCCCGCCTCAATCAGGATGTGAACTTCCGACCTTTCGATTGCGATGCCGTTCGCTGCTCTACCTGGTCTGAAAAACCACGACCCCGCAAATGTAATCCTTTCTCGTGCCGATGACGTGTACGTCATCGGATTTTCTTCTGATTCCGTTCCGATAACGTACGCGTATGTCATTGAAACGAATCCGAAAGAAAGAAAAAAATAAATTAAATAACTGTATCGGTACCGAGGCTCCCACAAGGCCATACGTGTGTCACAGTTTGACGCCAGCTATCATAAAGGGCGGTGGTCGTGTTGCTACTGTTCTCTGCGATGAGTAAAATGTCTTTACAGAGAGTGACGCTGCTACGCCTCTCTACATAAAATGTACACTGAGCCGCTTGCACGGTTCGAAATTCAGAAGTGAACGGGACACACCACACCATAAAACTTGCACCTAGTGGCAGACTAATGATCCATCTTCAATTCGTAGCCAGTGGAAAACCAACCGTGCCACGATGACCCCGTGCTGGCACGGCTCCGGACGTGCCAGTGGACAAATGTCGGTTTACTTGACCCGGTGTGGTGTTTTTAATTTGTAATGAACCTTGCGCAGGGACATCGCAGCGAGGAACTGCCTCTTGACCTGCAAAGGGCCGGACAGGGTGGCCAAGATCGGAGACTTTGGGATGGCACGAGACATATACAGGTGCGTGTTGCACGCGCGGCGGCGGTGGTGGTGGCGGCGGTGGTGGTGGTGGTGGTGGCGGTGGTGGTGGTGGCGGTGGTGGTGGTGGTGGCGGCGGTGGTGGTGGTGGCGGTGGTGGTGGTGGTGGAGGTGGTGGTGGTGGTGGTGGTGGACGGTGGTGGTGGTGGAGGGTGGAGGTGGTGGTGGTGGTGGAGGAGGGTGGTGGTGGTGGTGGTGGAGGAGGGTGGTGGTGGTGGTGGCGGCGGTGGTGGTGGTGGTGGGGGTGGTGGTGGTGGTGGCGGCGGTGGTGGTAATGGTGGAGGGTGGTGGTGGTGGTGCTGGTGGTGGTGGTGGTGGCGGCGGTGGCGGTGGTGGTGGTGCTGGTGGTGGTGGCGGTGGGGGTGGTGGTGGTGGTGGTGGTGGTGGTGGTGGTGGTGGTGGTGGTGGTGCTGGTGGTGGTGGTGGTGGTGCTGGTGGTGGTGGTGGTGGCGGTGGTGGTGGCGGTGGTGGTGGTGCTGGTGGTGGTGGTGGTGGTGGTGGTGGCGGTGGTGGTGGTGGTGGCGGTGGTGGTGGTGGTGGTGGTGGCGGCGGTGGTGGTGGTGGTGGCGGTGGTGGTGGTGGTGGTGGTGGCGGCGGTGGCGGTGGTGGTGGTGGGGGTGGTGGTGGTGGTGGTGGCGGTGGTGGTGGTGGTGGCGGTGGTGGTGGTGGTGGTGGTGGCGGCGGTGGCGGTGGTGGTGGTGGGGGTGGTGGTGGTGGTGGTGGTGGTGGTGCTGGTGGTGCTGGTGGTGGTGGTGGTGGTGGCGGTGGTGGTGGTGCTGGTGGTGGTGGTGGTGGTGGGGGTGGTGGTGGGGGGGGTGGTGGCGGTGGTGATGGTGGTGGTGGTGGTGGTGGTGGTGGTGGTGGTGGTGGTGGTGCTGGTGGTGGTGGTGGTGGTGGTGGTGGTGGTGGTGGTGGTGGTGGTGGTGGGGTAAAGTGTGGGTAAGCCCCACCTCTTCCGACGCGTCTCCGGCAGTGTGGAAGACAAAGGCCCACAAATCCACTCCAGGGCCTCCCTTGAGCTCTTACTTGACCTCAAGAACTATGAATTGTTTATCTTGTTCGCTCAGTCTTGGTGTAGGTTTCGTGCAATTAACGTTTTTTTGTATTAACATGTATTATGAAGTTGTTGTTTTTGTTAGTCTGGTTATCGTTTGTACAATCCCTACACCCTGCAATGTCCTGCAATTGCCCCTACTGCCGATAGTCTTTGGCTGGCGTCTACGAGTCTCTGTATAACTCTATTGATCTATGGATCTCTGTGTAACTCTATGGATCTCTGTGTCACTCTATGTATATCTGTGTCACTCTATGTATCTCTATGTCACTCTATGTATCTCTGTGTCACTCTATGTGTCTCTGTATCACTCTATGCATCTCTGTGTAACTCTATGGGTCTCTGTGTCACTCTATAGATCTCTGTGTCACTCTATGTGTCTCTGTGACACTCTATGTATATCTGTGTCACTCTATGGATCTGTGTCACTCTATGGATCTCTGTGTCACTCTATGTATCTCTGTGTCACTCTATGGATCTCTATGTCACTCTATGTATCTCTGTGTCACTCTATGTATCTCTGTGTCACTCTATATATCTCTATGTCACTCTATGTATCTCTGTGTCACTCTATGTGTCTCTGTGTCACTCTATATATCTCTATGTCACTCTATGTATCTCTGTGTCACTCTATGTGTCTCTGTATCACTCTATGCATCTCTGTGTAACTCTATGGGTCTCTGTGTCACTCTATAGATCTCTGTGTCACTCTATGTGTCTCTGTGACACTCTATGTATATCTGTGTCACTCTATGGATCTGTGTCACTCTATGGATCTCTGTGTAACTCTGTGTCTCTGTGACACTCTATGGATCTCTGTGTCACTCTATGTATCTCTGTGTAACTCTATGGATCTCTGTGTCACTATAGATCTCTATGCAAGTTCACGAATCTCTACACAAGTCTATATAACTGCGATGTCCTGTAAATGTCGCAAGTCTGAAACAATAGAGCCTGCGTCTGAACCCCGGGTGATGCGCTGTTCACTGCAAACAGCAAGCACTTGGCAGGACCCTCCTCAAAATGAGTGGCGAGACTCGGTGAGGCTTTCCTGGGTAAAAGAAAATAAAAAAAAAGAATATAAAAGTTTGTCTCATGGCAGAAAGCCGATCTCAAACTTGGAATATAATTATGGATGTAACACACCCAACATTAATTTTTACTGTTTAAATATTGAAATTTCACCCTAGTCAAGCTAAGCCCGTGCCTTTTCAAACGCATGAAAATTAATAATTGAAGGAGCGTTTTAATTATGCGGTGATAAATCCCACATTTGTCTCACCACGGCGTGACCTCCCGATCCCAAGCAAGCACTCTCAGACTGCCCCCACCACCGCCCCGTCTAAGCCCCCCCCCATCTCCTCCATCTGCTCCAGCTGCTGACCCAATTAATTAACGTCATTATCGTAATTTAATTAATTGTTCGTATCATCATCATCTACCTCGTCAATCACCGCCGTCACAGTTTTCGTCGTAGCCGTCATCATCACAGACGCCACTCTCACCATGATCATTATCCGCAGCAGCAGAAACGTCAACATCGTCGTCATCATTATTCAAAAGAAATGAGCAGACAAGCCGCCTGTCCCTCCACGTAACACATTCCTGCGGAGGGAGCTGGTAGGAACGTTGGGTTGCTCGGTCAATGGCCAGGGTCAACGGCGGCGTGGTGTATTCCGCAAATATGCCCGACTGTGAGGGCGGGCACAAGCTGGCGTGAGTAGGTTAAACGTTGAGTTTTATAAGGGCACCACGGGGTGACCAGCCCCTCCCCACCCAGCCCCACCCTCCCACCCAGCCCCTCCCCACCCTCCCCTCTCCACCTAGCCCCTCCCTCCCCACCCAGCCCCTCCCTGCACGACGGACGGACGGACACAATAATCCCCTGTGGGCTGGTAGAACCAGTGGGTTCCTACCAGTAAAATATATATTTTGCACACATCCCATCAGCCACACAGTCTTCTGGGAGTTCATAATTTGAGCGAAACTGGTGCGGTTTTCGGCACGTGATGTCTCATCAGCAGCAGAGTCAGGCTTGCTTAAACCAATGTCTGGGCCCTGCCACGTGAGCATAGGCAAGGGGCCTCTCCTTAACATTTGGGTTCTAGTTCGACGCAAAACTCTGTCGCACACGGCACAGAATAATCACCGGGGTCGTTGCGGAGAATCTAGGTAACGCGGTAAATAATCCCATATCCCATCATCATCATCGTCGTCATCATCATCATTACCATCGCGTGCGGTTCTGCATCTCGAAGCGTCCCGTTACCGTGGGAACACCCCAGGCGTGACCCATCGCGGTCACAACGAGCGAACCTGAAGGATCCTTAGGGCCGGGGGGCGGGGTGGCGGTGGAGGGGATGGGGTGGGGGTGGAGGGGCGGGGTGGGGGTGGAGGGGCGGGGTGGGGTGGGGTGGAGGGGGTGGGGGTGGAGGGGTGGGGGTGGAGTGGGCAGGGTGGGGGGTGGGGGGTGGAGGGGGAGGGGTGGGGTGAAGGAGGAGGGGTGGGGTGGAGGGGGTGGGGTTGGGTGGCTGGGTTAGTGTTGAGGGGTTCACAATGGCCGTGTCATCTCCACGGTTTGAGGTCGCGGTCTTTTTCCGTGAAGGCGAATGGACGTTCACCGCGGACTGCGAAGTGCTCCGCGCGTTTGACATTTTTTTTTCATTCCGGTTGGTCGGGGGCTCCCGGATTAAATTAAGTGTTTTTTTTTATATCCATCCAATTTAATTTCCAGCGCCCATCTCTGGGAGCGAGATAAAAAAAAAAATCTCCACAGTGCACACTTTGTGCCGCGTGTATCAGATGATTGGCGCGTGGAAAGGCTTTCTTTGCACAGGAGACACAGGAGCGAGGGCGGTGGTGTGGTGCGGAGTCGAGAGCGGTGGTGTGGCCGGAGGACTGGTGGCGTGGAGGGGGAGAGCGATGGTGTGGTGGCCGCAATGTCGGTGTGGCGGCCGGTCCGGTGGTGTGGGGGTGAGGGTGGTGGTGTGGCCCGCCACACACGGTGCGCGTGCGAGGTTGCCAGAGGGCCCTGGCACAAGGAAGTAAATGCGGCCGCCCCCTGTCCAATATCCAGATCCTCTCTCTTGTAGCCGGGGCGGTGATGGCTCCACGCCTGTAATCCGCGCACTGTGGTGGTAGGCAGCGAGGGATGGTGGATCACCGCACACGGAGTGGTGAGACCTAACCGTGGTGAGCCCGGGAGAGCGTGGCGCAGCCAAGTGGGGACCAATCTCCGTCTGTCCCATCTGCGCGGGATAAAGCGTTGCCCCCTCTCGCGCACGCGCGCGTGGTTTCTCCCGGCGCCCCGGCCTTCCTCCCGCACGCACGGACAACGCTCATCGTCAATTCTCGCGCGAACTCCGTCCGGTCGCCATCACAGTAATAGCAGCGGCAGCGGCGGCTTCTGGCTGGCCATCGAACAAAGGCGGCGGTCACCGCATCACTCTCGGATGCGCTTCTACAGCCACCGCCTGGGGCGCTCTCTTCCTTCCGATATGAGCAAGCCACTTGAGCTATGCACTTTTTAATCATCTATATTGAAAACTCATTTTATTTGAACTGCTCTTCGTGTTGTTGTGCTTCGCCCCGCTCCTCCGATTAGCACGATTGTCAATGTACGGTGCAAAAGACGTTCAACATACGCGCATACAATTGCCTGGAAACATCGCAATCTGTGCACGTGCCTCTGCGGTGTGAGATGCTGAATGATGATTCAGTCACCACTCTTGAGAACCCAGTTCAATCAGCTGCCAGAATCTGACCCGGGAGTGTCACCGGGGCGGCTGCCACAATCTGAGCCAGGACCTCGCCGGAGCCAGCTCAGCGACCCGGCCTTTCGAGCCGCTCACCCAGCTGTCCGCACTCGTCAAGAATTCACACTCTCACGACAAACCTCCGCGTGTCCCCTGCGGACTGTCACTCGAGCCGCACGCCTCGCCGGCGCCCTCTGCCGCTGCATGACGTTCGGCACGGTGCCCGGCGACGCTTCGCCCCGCTCGCCGGCAGCCTCTTTCAGCAAACTACTGACGAAGACCGAATGCGGAAACGTCGGACACCATGCCGGACTGCTAGCGGCACACCCCGTAAGCACATCGCGGAGCCCTGGGCTCAGGATATTAACTGATGCACCCCCCCTGCCCCCTCCACACCGCTCCCTGTCCTGTCCACTCTTCCTGCAGGGCCAGCTACTACAGGAAGGGCGGCCGGGCAATGCTGCCTGTCAAGTGGATGCCACCGGAGGCTTTCCTCGAGGGCATCTTCACATCCAAGACTGACACGTGGTACCGTAACCCCCCGCGGCTACCACTCGATCTCACAAAGACAAAGATCTCCCCCCCCCCCCCGGATAGCCTTAGCAGAGTGTTTGGGGCAAGTACTGCGCACGGGGCGGTGGGTGTAACAGCTCCACGCCCGGCCGCCTTTGTCTCCCCAGTGGCGATGTTACACACACACCACACTCTGTACTCATTTGAGGCTGAGTCGACCCAGGCGAGGCCCAGGACCGGTTCAGATAAATCGTCACTGGGTGTTGGCCGTGAGCGGGAATCGACCTCGGGTGGCCGGGTTTGTGGCGCAGCGTAGCGCTAACCACTGCGTCACCGCTCCCCGCTCGATCTCACACACACCTCGCTCGCTCGCTCAAACGTGCACACACATCACCGTACTCTCTGGAGTAGCAACCCAGCGAAGGCCTGTTGAATGGAGGTAAGCACCTGTTCATATGGTGAAGGTGGATTTTATATCACGTGTCGTTGTGTGTCCATGTCCGCGTGTCCCCGCGTGCCCAGGTCATTCGGGGTTCTCCTGTGGGAGATCTTCTCGCTGGGCTTCATGCCCTACCCCAGCCGCAGCAACCAGGAGGTCATGGAGTTCGTGATGGGCGGAGGCCGCATGGACCCGCCCGGCTCTTGCCCGGGCCCCGTGTGAGTCTCCCCGACCTCCCTGCGTGTTGCCTGCCCACAGAGGCCGATCTTACCAGCGGTGTCAAGATCGGCCTCTGTGTAAGAGGAGGCTCGTGAAGGACACTGCTGCTACTGGGCAGTTGGAGGGCAGTCGCCCTCCAGCAACAACGACGGAGGGCAGAGGAGCGACGCTCACAACGACGAGCGGAGCGCCGGGCGGCTAAAACGTAGGAAGTTGGTAGAGTAGGGGTTACAGGTGGTGCATCTACCGGTCATCTCAGTCGGTCAACCCATGGCACCTGGGTCTGTCCCGAGACCTCCTGTCAGCGAGAATTCGACACTTCACGTGGCATCAAAGTGCACCTGGCCTGGCACAGGCGCCGTGGTGACGTCACCGTCACTTAGTGGCGAATGGCGGCTGTGTTGGTATTGGTTGGAATGGGCCCTCTCCTAGCCCACTTGACCCCCCTCTCTCTCTCTCCATAGCCCCACTCTCATAGAGACCCATACACTCTCACAGAGACCCACTGTCATAGAGACCCATAAACTCTCACAGAGACCCACTCTCACAGAGACCCATAGACTCTCATAGAGACATATACACTATCATAGAGACCCACACACTCTCACAGAGACCCACACACTCTCATAGAGACCCGCTTCATAGAGAGACCGATACACTCTCATAGAGACCCACACACTTCATAGAGACCTACACACTCATAGAGACCATACACACTCATAGAGACTCATACACTCTCATAGAGACCCATACACTCCCATAGAGACCCAGGCACTTGCATAGAGATCCACTAAACTGGAGGGCGATGGCAGTGGCTGCATCATCATCAGCATCATCAGCAGCGCTCTCTCCACCAGTCAGACGCACGCGGCCCGCGCAGCTTCCAAGCTGAACTGGTGTGGTGGAGCCCAGCGCCGGTGCAGCTTCATCATCATCATCGTCGTCGTCATCACCGTAATCATCGTCACCACACGCTTCCCTTGCGTTCCATAAGATCAATGGCTCCACCTGCATGCGTCGTCCCCAGGGCAAGCGGAAAACCCAGGGCGGGCCTCGTAAGCTCCCTCAACTCGGAGCCGAGTCACCTCGCGACTCGGCACGCGCCCGTGACCCCTGATGACCCCCGTAACCTATTACGCCACCCCCCTCTGTCGTGACCTCGTCGGCAGGTACCGCATCATGACGCAGTGCTGGCAGCAGCGGCCCGAGGACCGCCCCAACTTCGCCTCCATCCTGGAGCGCATCGAGTACTGCACGCAGGTGTGGGACGCCGCCAGTGTCAAACCCAGTGTCTTGTTGTGTCACACGCACACACGTGCATGAGTGGGTGGGTGGGTGAGTGAGTGGGTGGGCGAGTGGGTGGGTGGGTGAGTGAGTGAGTGAGTGAGTGAGTGGGTGGGTGAGTGGGTGAGTGAGTGGGTGAGTGGGTGAGTGAGTGGGTGAGTGGGTGGGTGAGTGGGTGAGTGGGTGGGTGAGTGGGTGGGTGAATGGGTGGGTGAATGGGTGGGTGAGTGGGTGGGTGGGTGGGTGAATGAGTCGGTGGGTGGGTGAGTGAGGACGTGGGTGGGTAAGTGGGTGGGTGAGTAAGTGGGTGGGTGAGTAAGTGGGTGGGTGAGTGAGTGGGTGGGTGAGTGAGGACGTGGGTGGGTGAGTGGGTGGGTGAGTGGGTGGGTGAGTAAGTGGATGGGTGAGTGGGTGGGTGAGTGAGTAAGTGGGTGGGTGGGTGAGTGAGTAAGTGGGTGAGTGGGTGAGTGGGTGGGTGGGTGAGTGAGTGAGGAAGTGGGTGGGTGAGTAAGTGGGTGGGTGAGTGGGTGGGTGAGTGAGGACGTGGGTGGGTGAGTGGGTGGGTGAATAAGTGGATGGGTGAGTGAGTGAGTGAGTAACTGGATGAGTGAGTGGGTGGGTGAGTGAGTCAAGTCAAGCCCAGTTTGTTGTTGTGTCACTAACAGACACGTGTGTGCTGTGCCTCTCTGGCACAAATCTGCCACTCAAAGAGCTGTCGCAGTCATAATTATAAACATAGATAATTACATGCTACATTGAGTGGGTGGGTGGGTGGGTGCGTGATTGAGTGGGTGAGTGAGTGGGTGAGTGGGTGGGTGAGTGGGTGGATGAAAGCCGAATGCCGAAACGTCGGACATCCTGCTGAATGTCACTACGATGACGAATACCTCGTCGGGTTTTCCCAGTGAACGAATGCCGATGTATCTGTCGCCCCATCTCTCTCTCTCTCTACCTCTCCCTGCCTCTCCCCCAATCTCTGTGGACGCTAGGATCCGGACGTGATCAACTCCCCTCTCCCGATGGAGCTGCTGCACGTCCCTCGCGACGCCCCGGCCGGCCGTCCCAGCGGCCCCACGGAGCCCCTCCTGCCTCGCCGCCCCCTCGGCGCCCCGGCCCCGCGCCCCGACCCCGCCGGTGGGTCGCGCCGGCGGCCCCGGGGGATGCAGCCCACCGGCTTCTACCTCTGGGACGCCGGCGCCGACGTCTCCGGCGTCGGCGCAGCCACCGCCGCCCCCTCCTCCTCCGACGACGACGAATCCTCGACCGCGTTCCTCGGCTGCGAGCGGGAGGCCGAGGGCCCCCGCAGGCCGCCGCGGCACTCGTGTAACGAGTACACGGAGATGGGCGCCTGGTGCCAGCCGGCGCCACCGGCGCCACCGGCGCATCCCGGAGTCGGCGCCGCCGCCACCGCCACTGCCGCCGTGGTTTCGACCGGGAAGCTGACCAAGAGCCACAGCACCAGCCTGTGGAACCCCACCTACGGGTCGTGCGTGCGCGAAAAGCCCGAGCGGGCGAGCACGGCGCGAGGGTGCGGCGCGGCCGCCGGCGGGGGGTCCGAGCCGAGCGACGCGCAGCGGCTCCCGCGGCCGGCACGCGAGGATTCCGGAATCGGAGGGTGCGCGGCACCGGCGCTCGCCGATCGGCGGCGGCCCGGCTCGCCGGGGCGCGACGGCAGCGACGCCGAAACGAGCGACTCGCCCGCCTCGCCTGCCTCGCCCGCCTCGCCGTCGTCGTCACCGTCGTCTTCTTCGTCGTCGTTATCTTCGCGGGCGACGGCGGTCGATGAACCGCTGCAGCCGTTCCTGGCGGCCGGGCACTGAACTGCTCCGTCCGTTCTCCCATTCGCCGCCCGCGCAGCGGCAGCGACGACCCACCGGACCGCCGGTCGGCCCCGCCGGCGCGAGCGATGGACAGCCACCGGGGCGGGGGAGGGGTGGGCACAGGACTCCCCGTGGACGCGCGTGTGAGACGGGGCAAGGCGAACGCTGCGGATCGTTCTCCGAGGCCGGAGCCGCTTTACATGTCGCCGTCGGTTTTGCGTTCGGAACGAAACGGGATCGGCTGCCCGAGCGCGCAGGCGGTGCAGTCGCACCGACCGAAGAACCACGTGGTGGAGGGGTTCCGGGCGCCGGGCTACACAAAGGGTGGGGGGGGGGGTCGGGGGTGTGAGGGGGGGTGCATTGAACAGAGTGGGGGGTGGGGTGCTCTTTCGATCTTTGGCACCGGGGGTCCGTGCCAACCACACTGCCGTGGCACGGCACGTTCACGCAACGCAGACGCGAGCCGGAAACGTCTGCGGTGGTCTGTCCGTGTAAAGCGCACGCTGCACGCATGAGAGAGAGAGCACGGGCACATTTTTTTAATTGTTTAAACAACGTATCGCTTGGGACACCGCCGTCACGGCGGAGTAAAGCTTCGCACACTCGGAACGGCGATCCAGGGGGCCGCCGGGTCGATTCCGTCTCCCGGCGAAGCGGTCGAAACGATGGTGGCGAGTTTCTTGAACCTCTCCAACCCCCCTGCCCGCCCACCCGCCCGCCCGACTCTCTTCCCTGCCCCGCCGCCTCTGTCCCACACCCAGCGATGTGGAAAAATGGGAACGGTCGCGGTCCGTCGATGACCTGCAGGACACGCGCGTTGGGGTGTGACGCGTGAGTGCAGCACACCCAACTCTTCCGTCGTGGCTGAGTCGGCCAAAATATTCTTAGGTTTTTTCGGTAAAGTCACGTAGGTAAAAATTTTTAAATTAATAAAAGTAAAATAAAATAAAAAATCACGACGTTTCGGAGGCAACACAAGCTTCCGTATCAAGTAAATGATACAGCAAGCGTGCTGTGACGGTTCCACCTGAAGACGGAAGCTTGTGTTGCCTCCGAAACGTCGTAATTTTTATTTTATTTTTATTTTATTTTACTTTTATTAATTTAAATTTTTTACCTACGTGACTTTACCGAAAAAACCTAAGAATATGAATCCTTGCAGTCACGAAAGCTTCAAATCTAGAATCGGCCAAAATACTTCACTTGTAATGCAGGGACTGCACCTTGACGCTCTTACCTACGTGTGACTTGTTGGAGTTTGAATGATGCTACGGTGATGTATATATATAGATTGTATATGCATTGCGTGCACGACAGAACGTCACTGTAAAGATGAAGGATTGTACCGGAGGAGAACTTACGAATGAATGGAGGACTGCAACACGCAGGCTTTCGCGACCAATATTATCATATAATCGATGTTTTTGGGTTAGGTCGCGTAAACGATGCATTTATATTCAACGGCGCGTTCATATTTATGCGATCTAACCCAAAGGCGTCTATTTTGGAGAATGGAGGACTTGTGAATGAATGGAGGACTTCTAAATGTATGGAGGACTTATGAATGAATGGAGGACTTCAAGGTCATCGTGTCTGCAGGGGACGTCGCCCAAAGCTGCCGAAGCGCTCGCGCGAGGTTTTGGGGGAATTGTCACGTGCGTTAGCAAAGTGCCAACGCGAAATATGAGTTAGAGTACGGTCAAATATAACCGTGTTAGAGGGAAAGAAAACGTGCTTTCCTATATACGTTGAGATGCAGCTGAAATTTTCGCTATTTTGTTTATCTACTCTGGTGATAATGAATTACTACGATTTTGTGCATTTGGTATTCGCGCAATGATTTGAACGCGGGGTGCGATCGCCGCGGAGGAGAGACGCCGCTGTGTTTCGCAGACTCAGGCCGGCAGTAGTCTCGGCGCAGTGGGGGCCGATGTTGCCGCGTGTAATCTCAAACTGAGTTTTTTGCGGTGTCATTTTTTTTTCCGCGCATTTTTTGTCGTTGCAATTTTGGACTTTGACCACGGGTGCGCAAACGGCCCGCGCTTTTCAAAGTGACGTCGAGGGATAATTGCAAAAGCCCACTGTGCAATGGACGGCGCGTAGTACTACCACTGTATTTTGCGGTTAATACCACGGCATTAACCAGGGTGGCCTGCCGAGTTCGAACCGCGAATCTTCTGCTCCGGGCGGAGGCAAAGCTACCTGCTGGGCAGCGTCGCAGTTCCAAAATGTCACCTCGCCGTGCCGGTAGCGGGGATGGTTTTCGACCATACTTCACCACGCCCGCCGGCCGGCCCATTGCGCGTTCCCACATCGCTCGCCACCGATGTTAATTTACCGCTCTGTACGGAGTTGAAACTCCTGGGCTCATGAGCGTCGTAGCGCGGTGTGGTAACCACTGCGCAGAGGTCGCCAACGGGTTTTGATTCTTTACCCGTACCCGGCCGCACCAGGGTCGCAAACGGGTACCCTACCCGGCCGGGTACGGGTAGGGTACGGGTATCGGGTACCCGGTTGCGACCTCTGCCGCTGCGCCACCGCTCCACCCCGGATGCCATCCGAGGCGCGGGGCATTGTGTATATACGTGGTGCGTTCACCCAAACACCGCTGCTTAGCGCATTCACTGTGAAATTGTAATCGCGCGTCGTGAGGTGGAATTAATCGGCACTTTTCACTCCCCCACCTACCCCCACCGCCACACCTTCGATTAAAATAATTGCCAGCCACACTTTGTAATCATGATCGTCACATTTATCACCAAATCTTCGATGTTGTTTTCGGGTCCTACCGCGTGTTGTTCGGCACAATGTCCGAGGTTCCGCCGGACACCGCGCCAAACCAGCACGCGATGAGGTTAGTACAAACCCAGAAACACCGGACAGAGAGAGAGAGGAGCGAGCTATACGACACAGCCGCGAAAGCCCTCCGCAAGGATGTTCACATATCGTGTTATGAACGTTCACCGATATGTGCTTGTGTTAAAAAACAATAAAAATGAACAAAATAGACACTGTGCGCCTGTTGTGTACGACACGGAAGCCGATATTTGAGAAATTGTCAAACAAGTTTCAAGTTCTGAGTTTTCAGGTTCATCTTGTTTCGCACCGGGTGAGAACTCAAGGGACCATGAGTCCCACGTGTGCAAGAGTGACCGGGGGCATTCGTCTGACAGTAGGGCTTGATGATTGCTGTTGCTGTATATGTGTGTGTGTGCGATCCCAAATGAGTAATTTTTGAATTTGCCAAAATCTGGACCCTGACGCCGGCACACGAGGACTCTTGCGATTGACATCACGGGATCTTTAATCAGGATATGTATTTATACTGGGAGGAATCCGATGAGCTATAACGCTCTTTTTCACACATGTCCAGTATGGGCGGGTCAGAACGTTTCAACAACAAACAATGCAAAAACACGATCGGAATGCAAACTATCGGGAGGGTAAACAAATCACTTAAAAACGTGCGAATACAACTTTTTTTTAATCTTACCAGGTAAAGCCCACTGAACTATTAGCTTATTTTTCAGAAGCGACCTGGCTACAAATGATAGCTCAACAAAGTGGATTATCACGTGGCAATGTATAGCAGCAAAATTATCTAAATGCATGTTTCTAAATGTCTGCTGTGAGTTTTATTACGAGTATTACACACGACGCAGTAATAACCAGGGCGGCTGCTAGATTCGAACCGTGGATATCTGCAACAGAACGTGGCGAACTCGATACACCACGAGGCAACCGTCACCGCCTAATATAATCAAATCAACTGCGGGCCCTCTTGTCACTCCACTGCTGGATGAAGGCATCCCCACTGCGTGTCGGCCTAGGGTGGGTTTTTTATCGTAAGCCACTTCATATTCTTGGTTCTTTCGGTAAAGTCACGTAGAAGGGAAACAATAAAATAAAATAAAAAATATAAAAAATAAAATTCTCACGACGTTTCGATTGCAACACAAGCAATCATCATCAGGTGTGAAAACCACAGCAAAAAAATGTTTCTACCACAGAAAAAAATTTCTGCTGTGGTTTTCACGCCTGATGATGATTGCTTGTGTTGCAATCGAAACATCGTGATAATTTTATTGTTTTATATTTTGTATTATTATTTTATTGTTTTCCTTCTACGTGACTTTACCGAAAGAACCAAGAATATGAATCCCTGCAGTCACGAAAGCATTAAATGAAAATGTAAGCCACTTCGTCGAGCTATCATTTGTGGCCAGGTCGCTTGTGAAAACAAGAGCCACATAGCCCAGTGGGCCTCGATTGGCTTCCCACCCTCGTCAGCAGGGCTAACCTCCTCCTCTTCTCCTCTACACCAAGGGGCAGAACCGGTCCGGGACTGGACCAGGAATGGACCACGACCGGTCCAGGATTAACGATGAATGCTCACGCACGTGGGCAGAAACTGGAGCGCCCGGAGGAAACCCAAAGCCTACGTGGGGGCAACATTAGTATCCCAGACAGAAGGGACAGATGGATATTATATTCTTAGGTTTTTTCGGTAAAGTCACGTAGGTAAAAAATGTTAATTAATAAAAGTAAAATAAAATAAAAATCACGACGTTTCGGAGGCAACACAAGCTTCCGTCTTCAGGTGGAACCGTCACAGCACGATAGCTGTATCAAGTGAGAAAAATTCCAAGAAAATTCCAAGAAAACAGTCCTTGTATATATACTGGTTGAGGGTGGGAGGAGCCAAGGTAGGCCCTGAAAATTATTTTACCGAAAAAACCGAAGGATATGAATCCTTGCAGTCACGAAAGCTTAAAATCTAGATGGATATTAGTCTCTATACTTTGCTGGACCACCTTCTCCCGGTGGGCCACGATATGACACCTCCTGGATGTCTAAACGGGGAATGATCGTCAAACCCCTCTCCTCCACAGTGCTGGATTGCAGGCCACGTGCCTCGCTAACCGCCACTCGGCTACATTTACCGCAGTTCAAATAGCCGGCTCATTTAAAATTAATGCGCGGTGCCGCTAGAGGGCTCTTAAAGCAAAGTCTTGGGACGAATGATGAGCCAACTGGTTCACCCCACGCGTGAAATCATTTCCCGCAACTGTTTCATCAAATCACTCATCTATGAATTCCAGATGATTCAAATTGCCGCGGCCAGAACCCTCAGCCGTACCCGTAAATGAGACCACATCGCCCCAATACTCCGATCGTTCCTCCACTGGCTCCCAATCCAAATGGATCTATATCTAAATCACCACCTTTGCAGATCCTTCATGAACTTACCCCTGCCTGCCTCTCGACTATACTCCCATCCACACAGTCTTCTCTCTGATCTCACTCTACACCCCTCCACGCACTCTCCGACCTCTCCCCTCTCATCTCACTCCACTCCCCTCCACGCACTCTCCTACCTCTCCCCTCTCATCTCACTCCACTCCCCTCCACGCACTCTCCTACCTCTCCCCTCTCATCTCACTCTACTCCCCTCCACGCACTCTCCGACCTCTCCCCTCTCATCTCACTCCACTCCCCTCCACGCACTCTCCTACCTCTCCCCTCTCATCTCACTCCACTCCCCTCCACGCACTCTCCTACCTCTCCCCTCTCATCTCACTCTACTCCCCTCCACGCACTCTCCTACCTCTCCCCTCTCATCTCACTCCACTCCCCTCCACGCACTCTCCGACCTCTCCCCTCTCATCTCACTCCCTTCCACGCACTCTCCGACCTCTCCCCTCTCATCTCACACTACTCCCCTCCACGCACTCTCCTACCTCTCCCCTCTCATCTCACTCCACTCCCCTCCACGCACTCTCCTACCTCTCCCCTCTCATCTCACTCCACTCCCCTCCACGCACTCTCCTACCTCTCCCCTCTCATCTCTCTCTACTCCCCTCCACGCACTCTCCTACCTCTCCCCTATCATCTCACTCCACTCCCCTCCACGCACTCTCCTACCTCTCCCCTCTCATCTCACTCCACTCCCCTCCACGCACTCTCCTACCTCTCATCTCACTCTACTCCATATTCTGTTGTTTTTTCCAATTGTCAGATATCTAAAACAAACGGTTTATCGAACCTGTTATTTGGTATCCTTTGTGTTTCTCGTAATTGTTCTGACTTCGCAGCCATCGGACGTGACCATTGCCACGTCGCCAGCTGATTTATAGATAATATATTTTCTGAAACTTATATCGCAGAAATCAAACGCAGACATATGCCAACGAAGCAAACATCAACCGCTTAGTCCTAAACGTCGTTCTCTAGTTACAGAACACAAGCGGCCAACAACAAACAGCACTATTAAAAATAGTTAAAGAGTTAATAGGTGACGGTTAAAGTGAGACAGCGCCCCCATATGGGTACTACGAGAAGAGTATTTACGGTAATTGAATAACACTTTAATTTAAAATGTCTCATCTCATGCAATTCCTGCCGAGCAGAATTACGTTTGCGATGCCACTGAGATCTTTGAGTCCAGGGCAAGGGAACACGCCGGTGGCTGCTTGTGCTCATGTAATCAAGGATGTGCCGGGTCCTGCCATGTGAATGTGGAATTTTCACAAATACTGGACTTATAAATTTGTGGGTACGTACTCCTACCCCTTCCAAGACGTCTGGGCAGCGTGGAAGAGTAGGCCAAAACACCGACGAGCTAGTGGATCTCTAGAGCTCCTTCTAGAAGAGGCTTTTCCATCAGCATTGGTGTGAGCAGGAAATTGCAGGGCTGCACCCTTACCTCCTGAATCTTTACGTAATAAACATTCAGCCCTTTGTCAAACCACTGCTGGATGAAGGCCTCCCCACGCCGCGTCAGCCGGTGTGACCAGACTTCACCATCACCATTCGCTACTGATGTTAGCCGTGGCCGGGAATCGAACTCAGGTCACCAGAAATGCCCAGTGCACGAGCCACTGCACCACCATTTCTAAATCTGCACAAATGTAATTAAATGCAATTAAAATGCATTACTTGTGGAATTCCGGACAACCCACATTTGTTACAAGGAAAATCCCGTGCAGCCAGCTACCCAGCTAGTGTCGGTGGCAACAGCCCGCAGCCACGAACAATGGAGTTATTGTTTCGGGAGGAGAGGAGCCCAGCCAGCAGCCAGCCAGGAAACTCATATTATTAAATAATAGTACTTGAGTATGATGTAATTATTTTAATTTCATGACAGTATTTGCATACCTGTCAACCCCTTATCAATGCTGCCTATCTTATTACAGACCAATTCAGACATTATTGGTCACCCCGTGCCCCTTTAAATCTCAACGTTCATCCTGAAAAGTCCCATCACAAGGGAGAAACACAAATAGACAAATACCACCACTACACTCACCACTAGTACACACACCACTACACTCACCACTACACGCCTGTCAACCCCTTACCAGTGCTGGTTACCTTATTGCAGACCAAAAAATACGATGTTAATACTGGTAGGAACCCACTGGTTCCACCAGCCCACAGGGGATTATTGTGTCCGTCCGTCGTGCATCCAAAATTGGGAGGGGTGGGGCTGAGTGGAGAGGGGAGGGTGGGGAGGGGCTGGGTGGGGAGGGAGGGAGAGGCTGGGTGGGGAGGGTGGGGAGGGGCTGGGTGGGGAGGGTGGGGAGGGGCTGGGTGGGGAAGGGAGGGGCTGATCACTCCGTGGTGCCCTTACAAAACTCAACGTCTAACCTACTCACGCCGGCTTGTGCCCGCCCTCACAGTCGGGCATATTTGCGGAATACACCACGCCGCCGTTGACCCTGGCCATTGACCGAGCAACCCAACGTTCCTACCAGCTCCCTCCGCAGGAAAGTGTTTAAACCGTACGGCTTTGACAGCTCTGTGACTTTGTGTTCCATTCTTGTCAGGCATCGCCGCGGACAACCAAAACTTGTGCCCGCGTGTTTTTTTGTTGTTAACAGACCCCTTTTAATTTCATAGCGCGGATTAACCCAACGGCGAGGTTACAGACGCGCGCCCATTGGCCGACGCGTCTCCTTTCCCCCACTCCCCCCCCCTCCACACGCGCCTTCGACCAATGGGCGAGCGCGGACGTCGCTCCCCTGCCGCCTATCCGCGCTATGAAATCTGAAAGCGGCGCCAGCCGGTCGGGGTCCTTCAAAAGAGACACCCGCGACTCGGCCACGCGTAGCGGAGCGGCGCCTCAGGTTTTTGTTTTTGTTGTGAAATAGTTTTTTAAAAATTATAAAACAGTATTAAAATTACATTTCGTACAAAGTTACTAACAATTCTCATTGTCACGACGTTTTTTTTATTTTCTTTTTAAAAAATTATTTACTACAAAATTAAGACGTCCGGCGTAGCTGAAACCTTCAACTTTTTAGTTGTTTGAAAGACGTAAATATTAACGCGAGTCAAACGTCGTTCGTGTCGCCCTCACAAGCTCAAGACGACCGCCGCCGGCGGTTTACTGCTCCCGGAGGCTCCCCCCGGGGTTTGTTGAGGAGAAGAAAAAGGTTCGAATGCATTGGGTTGACACTTTAACTAACCGTTTAAAGTCGCCGTTCTGTGTATTGTTTCACGGGGGGAGGGAGTTGCCTTCATCCAGCAGTGGACCGAACACCGGCGGCCGTACTTTAATCATCTTTAAAAAAGAGAAAGTTGTTGCAATTCGCATTAGCCCCGCTTGAGTTATTTGTTTGTGTGGCACACGAGGGGGTGGTGTTGGAATTCCTACAGCGCATACGCGCGGGGGGTGGTGGCACCCCACCACCACCCCTATAGGAGAACGCGCGTTGATTGGCCGCAAGTGCAGCACGTGACCTGGCCAACGTTAACACACGATTGGCCGGGTGAGACGGGGCCGGAGGGGGGGGGGGGGCTTTCCAATGCGGTCTATGAAATGTAAACGGCGTGGCTTATTTCGCATGTTCATAGGAAGTGTCGTCTCTAAAGTGTTTTATTTTAACTCAGGTAAGGCCCCAACGAGCTACGTAGTTGTTTTTAACAAGCAAACCCCGCCTATCACGAGTTGGTAGCTCAACGAAGTGGCTTATGCGGACATTTCTAGCGGATAAATACTCTTCTAACACGCGTTGTCGGCTTGTGTTGTAATCCCACGGCTGGTAATATAATGTCCAACAATGCTGTCAAAGTGCTTCTTTATGTCCTTGGTGGCGCGTCTTGTAAGCCGGTGTGTGCGTCGTAATGGCGCGAGAGACACGGGTTTTGTACGAGTTTACGGGGCACCCGGCACACGCTTTATTTAAGAGGGGGGTGGGATGTGTGGGGTGTGTGCCTATTGCATTGCCGGAGGAGTGTTGCAACGAATGCGCTACAAGACACCAGCGATGTTCCGTGGATCAGTTAAAGCAGCGATTAAAGTTCCTTCATTTGCGCGAATTACTCTGTGTAAAGTTACTCGGGCTCTGGAAGATTCGAATTGGGGGGGGGGGCCCTGATGATAAATTCCAAGGTTTGAAGACTTCTAAAATTGTTAGTTATTCGTTATTCTATATTAGTCCCAGGTTACGCAAATAATTCTGAATAAAGTGTGGTATGCTCTAACTGACGAGAGTTATATTTTTTAGAAAGTGTATTAATGTGGTGTTAGGACACCAATATGTGAATGACACGTTGTAATAAGGTGTGTAATTCAGTCCGATGATAATCATCATATCGTCCATTAACATCCTAAAGCGGTTGCATCCACTTGTTAATCCCACTAAGAACAACAGGCATATGACATGCCCATATTTAATACCCGCTTAATAGTTCGTCACTTCGAGTATCACAGAAGTTCTGGTATCGAGTTACCTTGTTCTATTAATGGTGTTGTGGTGATGTCCCCTTGTCCCTGGCCAAAGGGGATTGCGGTATTCACAGTTCAACGTCATTGCCCGCTTTGTGCGTCTCTTGTTGTTGCTGCTGCTGTTGCTGTGAACCAGCGTCGTGAATTCCACATTCCCGTGACAGAAACCCCCCCCCCCCCCGAAGGACACCATGCCCGCGCTAACCTGTCGTCCTCGACGATCACAACATCGATCGACCCGAGTTCGATTCCCGGCCACGATCAGTCCGCAGCTGGGATGAAGGGCCTCCGTCCTAAATCGGCTGTCACCTCTCACGGCCCTGCCATAGAAAGTATCCGCCGGGCACCTGCGCACGAGCACGGCTTAATCGCTGACATTTCCACGGCGACGGTACTTTAGGACGCGTAATGGCAGTGGCATTACACGCCAAGTTGTGTACATTTTACCGGATTGTGCAGTGGGTCCAGTCAGTTATTGACCAAGTGAAGGACTGTGAAAAACAAGGGGCCGATATGTGAAGGAGACGCATTGTATGCTTATTTGTTTTGTTGTTGACCAGATGTGAACTATCTCGCCTGGTATGCAGGAGAGGTCGTGGGTTTGATCCCGACACTGACGCCTTCATATTTGGAGTTTGCATGTTCTCCGGGTCCTCCCGTTTTTCTGTCCATATTGAGAAACATTCGTTTCGATTATTTGGCTGATATAAATTTCCACATAAGCCACTTCGTTGAGCATGGCCAGGCCGCTTCTGAAAAAGAGCTATATAGCTCAGTGGCCATATCTGGTAAAATAAAAAGGTATTTTTTAAAAATATATTCTGCCTAACGATTAGAATGTGCACAATAAAAGACAGCAGGGTGTGGAGTGCTTAGCGGTCATCATGCTATGAACCCTGCAACGTGAGTTTGATTCCTGCCCATGGCTAACGTCAATAATTAAAGCTCTAAATAATTATAAAAACCCATAATAGTATTAATAGTGTATGCCAGAAAATCATACTTTTTAAATAATCTGCAATTATGTGTAAAGAACACACAGCCTTTGTCCAGATCCAAATCCATTAGCATGTTGTGAAGAATTGCCTTGTGGTCTTTACGACATTGATCAGAGGTCAGCAGCCAAAATAACAAGAAAAGCCCTTTTTTATTCCAATGTGTTAAACAACTCGGTGTTTCAAGAGCCGCAACGCACATGAATAGGAGGTTGTGGTGGTGGCCCTTGATAAAGAATCTCATGAAGCATTCTTTAATAAGCCACGTGTGGCTTCAGAGCAACAGGTTGCCAAACCCTGTCGTAGATCATTAAAATAAATGTGAGGAATGAAGAGTGATGTCTTGACCAGTCCTACCCAACCTCGCCCGTTCAACCCAAACTGACTAGCGTGGTGAAGTATGGTCAAACAACCCCCATGACTTAGTGTGGGGACGAGGAGGAGGCGGCTTTCATTCACAGGCAAAGCAGAGGACAGTATAGCAAAACCCATTGTTGTCCTGTACTTCTATGCTGCCATGTCTGCTCTCCCCGCGTTCGCTGGCCAACATTGACGAGTGCAATGAAGTTTGATCAGATAACTCCCACGACGCGCGTGGCATGGGAAGGCTCTCATCCAGCAGTGGATTACCAAAAAAATAGCCGTGCAAGACCAGGGCAAGGTTAGTATTATCATTCAACGCTTCTCGTCGAACTGTCGTCAGTGTGTGAGAAAGCAGCGCTCGCTTCCATGGGCAAGGCGGTGCACGCTGGACGGACGAGATGATGGCGTGAGAAGGGGGTGGGAGGAGGAACGAGGCGAGGGATATATACCAAAGCACAACTGGAGTTCACTTTTTTACCCGGTGGCCACTGGAGGGTGGGGGGAGGGGCGTGGGTGCGACACAGGAAGCAGCCATGCTTCGTTGGACAACGCACCTGGAGGGCGGCCCCCGCAGGGTCAACCACGCCGCCGTCGCCGTTGGGCACAAGGTAGCGCGCCCCGCTGACTTGTGTTACGGGCCATGAGCCTGAATATACAGCCTGCTGCTTGATTTCACATGGCCCCGCGATTTTGTTTTACTCCGCCCCGCTACTTAGTTTTATACTGCCCGTGGCTTCGTTTGTATGCATGTTTGTATGTATGTAGAACTTATTTCACACCGTACATGGCCAACCCTGCTAATCGGAGGTGCGTGGTAAGGACAATAAACTAGACACAAATCAGTTTTAAACCGCACCGCTACTTAGTTTCATATGGCGCACGGCTTCGCTTCATACGGCAAGCGGATTCTTGTCATATGGCCCGTGTGACTCCATGAGGCCGACCACTTCGAACTGACCAAAATGCAGTTTGCGATGAGGAGACGTTGGTTGGGCTGGTTTTTTTTTTATAAACCGATGTCTTTGTCAACTTCTTCATCATCACACACCCCTCTTTGTGATTGACCATCAACTCATTAACAGGTGGAAACGGTGTTTGTTAATTTATGGAAAAACCAGACCTGGGCAGAACATTAAGTTATTTTTGTCTTGGCACATGTCTTCTGTGTATTTAATTTTTTGACTGGGTGTGGCTGTGGTTATATCTCACTGTCATTATCTGAAGGTTGCGGGTTTGAATCCTGCTTGGGGGTTGACTTGTTCCCTAATCCTCTTCAAAGTAAATAAAATAGACCCCCACCACCCCATTGTGAGAAGTCAGCAGTGGTTGTACTATGAATAGACTCGCCCTGTCATGAGAATGTGGACATTCCACCAATGACTCGTGGCTTTAAACAGGTGATGAATCACCCCCTTACCCCCCATGCATGCATTGCTATGGGAAACCACTCTGACTTAAACGTTGCATAATTTAATATAAACCCAGGTCCTTTGACCATTTAAGTTAGGGGTATTAATCTATTGTCCATTTTTCTATTGTTTACCGAATCTGTTATCGATTCCAAAAGTCATGGGATTTTATACTCCAATCCAGTTCAACTTTAGTAAAGATCTAAACAATTGTCACACTGTATTTGAAAACCTTTCTGCCCCATATGGATGAATACCTCATCACGCCGTGTCACACTTGGGACTTGTTTGACCTTACTTCACCGTGCTGGTCAGTGCAGGTCGGTGAAGGTTGGTAAACGGATAATCGTTTTTTTTACTTCACATGCGGGCATGGTAAAGAGAAAATGTAATTAACAGCGCTAATCTGAGAACAGCACCTGGGTGCCCTGTTAGCCTGTCAGTGCTGGGGCTCGCACGTATATTCTCAACATAAATAGATGTAACCCTCACGGCGGGGGGAGGGGGCCTGCCTGTGACCACAACACAATTCGTCTGTGGGGGGTGTTCGTTTTCTCCAAATGAGACTGGTTCAACTTTGTTTACTTAATTTATATAATCAACCTTGTATAATTATCCAGACCGTAGACATAACCCTTACTTTTTTTTTGGTAAGAGTTTTAATGTTTGCATCAATTGATGTGATTTATACAACAGTGGTTGTCTTATTTATTTATTTGCCCACACCCAACCATAGAAATGTGGAAATTTCAACATTGGCTAAGGGCTGTACATAAGTGATGGATGCCAAGCGCACGTGCGCTTGAGCTGGAAACAACTTTGAAACTTTTTTGCATCGATTTCCTTCGTAACAAAGAAGGGCTCTAGTTCGATTCCTGAACTTTGGCACCTGTCTGTGTGCAGTTTGTATGTTCTGCATGGGTTCCCTCTGGGTTCTCCGTGTCCTTGCCATAGCTAGATGAATAGCACACAGCGTATACAAACATTCCAGTGCTCAAAACATTACCTGCAAATAACTGAGGATTACAAGAAGCAACATCACGCGCCGCAAACAATAAAATCTTTGCAGGACCCTTCTGAAAAAAATAATTTTTTGATATTCGGTGAGGCATTCCTGGGAAAACGAGCGTAACAAAAATAATTTAACAATCCATGTAAATACAAGCTGGGTTTGTATTACATGTATTAGGGAGTTACAGATTCCCTAACGTCTATAAGAGTTTACAGGTACTCAACAGCATATTTTCAATTGTAGAGACTTGTCCAGTCCAGTATATATACGGTTGTTAAACAGGTATAAACGATTTCAAAACTACGGAATGCTAACTGTAGTGAGGCACTCGTTAAGATGTTCCATCAAAAGCCAACCACGATCCTACCCTTTTAAAATGGAGTTGTCGCATTTTGCGGTGTGGACACACGCTGCAGCAGGGGTGAGTTGAGTTAAGATCTCTCCGAGAAACTGGTCGGTGGCTTTTGTTGGGAGATCTGAGATGACACGTCATCGTCTTCGAAACATACACGATGGTGTTTACATCGGTAATATTTCACCCCCTGGAGCCGAACTCCGTAAAAAAAAAAATCCCATAAAGTGAGATTCCAAGCCGTGTGCCGAGACATCCGGTGGTGTGCGATTGATCATTTTTTGGCAGGTTTACTCGTTTGGCGGATACTGCTCCGGTGAAGATTACGAGACTCTGCGGCAGATTGACGTGCACATCTTTAACCTGGGTGAGTCTCGAGCGATGTAAAAGTGCCGTGTAAAGTTTGTGTCGCTCGGAATAGAAGCGGCCTTAATCGGCGTCGTATTACGAAGTTTACCACTGTTAAAATACATTTCACATGCCTCGTGCATGTAAGCAGGCTTCTTTTGTAGTATGTATGGCTATGTATGTTACGTAGCCAACAGTGCTTATCGGGGGTGCGTGTTAAATAATGTTTGTCAAGTAAGGACAATGAATTAAGCCCGATTTAATGTTGTGTATTTTTTTAGATTATGGTGTAGATTATTGTTGTTGGTTGTGCTTGTGCATCACTGCCAAATGGAGCATCACCAAATAATATTTCCTGCGATAAGCATCTGTTTGTAAATGAATAACTGGTTGAGTTTGTGGATTGTTATTTTATGAAGATTTTTACGAAGTGGGACATACACGTAGCAAACTCGTAAGCACACTTAAGCACAAGCATGTTAAAATCTACAACTTAAAACCCTGCACAGTTCTACAATGTCCAAAATACGCATGCCACACCTATTCTCACGTCGACTCTTTAACACATCCAATATTGAAATTGTAAATTATAAAAAATATATATAACATACCCTGTGAGTTGTATATCGTTTCATCATGGTTATAAATTTGCCAATGTTGTTTGAAAACTAAAGTGCGTTGTCACCATTGTTAAAATAGCCTTGACGAGTCTGAATGGTTGCGTGTTTGCGAATGCCTTGTTTGTAACATTGCACAGCAATACATCTTCAACTGTTCACCCAGATAAAAACAAACTCGGCATGCTCGTGAACAACACTGGCCTTCGAAGATGTTTCTGGCATTTGGCCTTTTGTTCATTGCCAAAACTGTTGGCAATCATATAATAATTTATCTGTCAAGGCCACAAAGTATCGTGTGAGCGGGTGAGGGTTCCTTCTATATCGGGCATGTAACAAGGCATTGATTAATCGGTTAACATAGATTTATACGCTCACGATACATACATTGAATTGTGTTTGTAGGAATCTATTATGATTAATGCAAACGCTTACAGGAATCATAATGAAACTACTAGTTTATTGGAGCAAACAACTGTACAAACGCTATATAAAAAACAAAAAACACTATATAAATGAGACTAAAACAACATAAATTCCAGCCATTTTCAATTCGCCAAGGGGATTAGGACTTCCCACTCCATGCAAGTCATCGGTTTTTTTATGTTACAACTAGTCTATTGGAGCAAACAACTGTACAAACGCTATATATAAAAAAAAACTATATAAATGAGACAAAAAAAACATGAATTCCAGCCATTTTCAATTCGCCAAGGGGATTAGGACTTCCCACTCCATGCAAGTCATTGGTTTTTTTATGTTACCATACTTCACCACGCTGGTCAGTGTGGGTTGGTGAATAGGTGTCGGAGGGCACTGCCAGCTTTCATATGACTTGCCACCAATTTTAGCCGTGGCTAGGAATTGAACTCGGGCTGCCTGGTTCACAGCGCGGTGCCGCTAATCACCGTACCACTGCTTCGGCGGGCACCGCAGTGGTGAGACGTTAACTACCTCGCCTGGTATTCAATAGGTCACGGGTTCAATCCCGACCCTGACGCCTGCTATATATTTGTAGTTTGCGTGTCTCGTCGTGGTCACGTGGATTTTTCTCTGGGTCCTCCCGGTTTTTCCCTCCACATTTAGAATCGACGTGCGTTTAGAGTATTTGGCTGCTATAAATTTCCACATGATAAGCCCCTTCGTTGAGCTATTATTTGCAGCCAGGTTAAGTTGTATGCCCATGAGTGGGGAGATGACACAAAACCAAAGTGTATTCTCAAGTGTTTAAATTAATCTTGACATGATGTTGTTTAAAATCTAAAGTGTATATATGTGGATTATCAGGTTATTCGTGCTCGCCCCTTGCATCAAATCACAAGGGGGTGGAGGGTGTGTGGGTGGTTTGTGAATCGTCACACGCCTCTCTTGTGGTTAGTTGCTCGGGTTGTTCAGTCGAAGGAGATTGACACCCATTGCGTGCCCGCTCGTTCACATCGCACACGCACGCATTAATGGAGCAGCGGATGAAGCGTGGGTTGTCATTTATGAAATATATATGTGGGTTATCAAGTGTTTTCAGGACACCCCCTCAGTTCATAACATTGCAAGGACAGTGGATATTCCACATTGCTGTGGCCGAGTCCAAATAATCCCAATGTTGAATTCCCTGCACTGGTTCAACAGATGAATTACACCGTAAGAGGTGGGCTGGCGGGGGGGAAAGTGGGTGGGCACGGATGGTCACTTGCCGAACTCGTACGTTCGCAGCACGGGTAGATTGCGAGTTGAGTGACACCCGTTGTTTGCCCTGTCGCTCACATTCACACGCACAACATGCAGTGTCGATGCGGTGGAGCAAGCTGCCACCGGTGATCGGCCCTAAGCAGATGCCGTACATGCGCTACGGCCACACGGCCGTGCTCGTGGAGGATGCCATCTACGTCTGGGGCGGACGCAACGACACAGATGGCGCCTGCAACGTGCTCTACTCCTTCGACATCTGTGAGTGCCGCAGTGGATAGATCCTGGCTGATGAAAATGATGCTGATCGTTCTGCCAGAGTGCTCGATTTAACCACTCCATAAAACCTCTCTTGATACGTGAAACGTGTCGACGCTTTATCTGTTTACTACTCTGATGCTTTTTTGTTGATGGACGGTTGACGTCCTGGGCCTCTGGGCCTATGCCCAGAAACTGTGTTTGAAAAAGTATCTATTTATATCGCACCTGCCATGCACGACATCTCAAGGCACCAAAGCAAAAGCCGTTGTTGAGCTCCATTAACTCATGCGATGGGAGCGATTGCAAAACAACAACAAAAATACGCGACGTTCGATGCGCGGACGTGCGTGTGCGTGCGTGCGTGCCACGTGTTTTCCCGTTAACCCGCAGACACCCACCGGTGGCTGCGCCCACACGTGTCTGGCCCGGTGCCCGGCGCCAGGGACGGTCACTCCGCGGCGGCTCTGCGCAAGTGCATGTACATCTTCGGCGGGTACGAGCAGCTGGTAAGCCCCAGCGTTCGCCCGCGTCCGTGTGTCGCCTCGTTTCGTCCAGACGACGACGATGAAGATTGACATTGAGCACAAAACCATTGATGATGATAAGTACACGTAAAACATGGTAACGTTTTTTTGGTTAGGTCGTGCAAATGTGCCGAAAAACTAAATACCTTTTTTATTTTGCCAGGTAAGGCCCCCACTGAGCCATATAGCTCTTTTTCGGAAGCGACCTGGCTCCGTATGATAGCTCAAGGAAGTGCCTTATCATGTGGACATTTGCAGCAGCCAAATAGCCGAAACGCACGTTTCTAAATGTGGAGGGAAAACCCAGAGGACCCGGAGAAAAATCCACGTGACCACGGGGAGAGAGACACGCAAACTCTAAATATCCAGCAGGCGTCAGAGTCGAACCCACGAGCTCCCGTATACCAGGAGAGGTAGTTAACATCTCCTAGCCACCGTGGCGCCACCGTGAACCCACCTCCACCCGACATTGCTAATGGTCAGGTTTGTCACGTAAACAAAAAGTGTCAATTAGTTACTGCTTCAGCACACCGGTTGTGTGTTTGAGAGTGTTTGAGAGCAAACCCACAACAAAACGTGCCACTTAATAGTAACTAATTAGCACATTTTGTTCACGTGACACACCTTACTAATTGGCTGTGTCGGGTGGAGGTGGGTTTGCGACACATTTATATTTCAGCGATATAACCAAAAAAAAATGTACTCATCATATTGGTCGCAAACGCCTACGTGTTAAAGACACGTTAAACAATAAATGTAATACACAACGCATTATTTCGGGAGGGTGAGTTGCAAACTTCAAATCTAAGCTGTAACCTGCTGTTTGCAAACCGCATGTGCTCTAACGACTTTGTTAGCTGGCCGGACTGGAATAATGATAAAGGAAAATACATGTTTGGTTCAAACAGAATTGACAGGCCGTGACATGGTTATCCTTTTGCTCTAGTTTAAACAGTTCCCTTGTGTTTGCTTACAAGTGACTTTGCATTGATTTTCAGGTACAGCGTATGAACAAAATATATGCACAAGGTAAATAAATGTTGGTATGGGGGAGGATGTTTGTGATTATTTATTTTTTGTATATTTCTCACAGGCCGATTGTTTTTCCAACGACGTTCACAAAATGGACACCACGACGATGACCTGGACACTAATCCACGCACTGGTGAGTAAACGGTCGTGCGATTCCCGCGCTACGGTTGTTAACGTATTTTCACGCGACTACCCGTCCATCAATGCACTGCTGAAGGAAGGCCTCCCCACGCAGAGCTTATCGTGGGGGTTGTTTGACCGTACTTTCACCACGCTAACACGTTCGTCGATAACGCTGCCTTAAAATGGAAAGCGTATAAAATAGGTAATGTTTAAGACCGTGGCCCTCCTGCATAAGACAGATCATCTCTTAATGTTCTTGACAAATTTGGTGAGTTTGTGCTTGTTACACCGCTGCCAATGCAGTGGCCTAGCAAGCACGTTGTCTCACGACAACGTGCAATCGTTTCATCACGGTTGGTCATTGCGGATTGTTGGGAGGCAGGGAGCATATAGGTGGGGTACAACATTAGATTTTGCTGCACTGCCTTGTGCTCTGTGCATCACTTTACGTTACTTAAGTTTACAAAGCCATCCTTTCTTAACAATTTGTTTGGGAAAAAATCGGCAACACTGGGTGAAGCACCCTGACCACAGCAGCTTCATCTCGCGTGGTCAAACTGTGCACGTGAAGACAAGATACTGACTGTGGCTCTCTGTAAATTGACGGCACGTCATGTCGCCCAACTTACGCACGGCTGCATATTCCGGCGGTGTGGCGAGGGCAAATGTCAACTCCCTCGCCTGGTTTACAGGACATCATGAGTTCGATTGCGACCCTGATGCCTGCTCTATATATTTGGAGTTTGCGTGTCTCCCTCGCCGTGGTCACGTGGATTTTTCTCCGGGTCCCTCCGGTTTTACCCTCCATGTTTAGAATGAACATCGCGCGTTTAGAGTATTTGGCTGCTATATATGTCCACGTGATAAGCCATCTCGTTGAGCTATCATTTGTAGCCAGGTCGCTTATGAAAAACACGTACTACATAGCTCAGTGGCCCTTACGTAGTAAAATAAAAAATATATAAAAATAGTTTAGTTCGTAGAAGAGTTGTCAGTGTCACTCAGTCCTTGGCTGTACCCGGAACGGCAAGGGGGAAAAAAAATATTTAATAGCATTGACTTTAAATGCCGAGTGCGTACGTGCGTGCGTGCAGGCATTCGAGCGTGTCTGGGTGGGGGAAGTTTGGAACTCGGTTCAGAGTGTCCCTCAGGCTTTCATAAACAAATTAAGGGTGCGACGTAGTTTATCACGGCTGCTCTGCCGTAGCTCTCCGACGTGCTTTCGTGTGGGGGGGGGTGGGGGGGGTCATGTGCTGCGTGTTCGGCACGTTGTCCCGACGTTTCGCGCCACCTCCTGCCGGGAGCAGACTCGACTCTTCGAACGTCATGCGTGACACCACACGGTGCAAATCGAGGACCCGTCGGAGAGTAAATGGTTAGGCGTTTGGATCGACAAAACAAGACGTCATTCACACATCGAGTGAGTTAAATGGCAGTTGATTTTTTTTTTGCAAAGGTTATTTTATAGTGTTCTTAAAAAATATGCCTCGATTATGATTGAGGGTTTTTTTACGACTGCAGTGTTGTCAAAACTTCAGAGCTAGCTACAAATCTAGACGGTTCAGACGTATGAAACGTACAAATTGTTAAACGGGTTTGGCTGCGTTACCTTCTGATCGACTTAAAGCCGACACGTTGATGCGTGTAATATAAATAAATGCTGCATGTATTCGTGCGAAGCAAATTATTTGGCGATGCTGCTGCGTTGGCACTGGTGCACAAGCACAATCAACAAAAAACGCAGTAAGTTTCTCAACACTTTGGCCTTAAAATGAAAAATCGATAAATAGGTACTTTTTGCAGCAATAGCCCTTCTTCTTGTACATATATTACTCGTAATATTTGACAATCTACACTGTGTGTGTGTCCCCACCTCAGATGGACACGGTTGGCTATTCCTTCTAGATTTGAAGCTTTCGTGACTGCAAGGAATCATATTCTTAGGTTTTTTCGGTAAAGTCACGTAGGTAAAACATCAAAATTAATGAAAATAAAATAAAAAACAAAAATCACGACGTTTCGGAGGCAACACAAGTCTCCGTCATCAGGTGGGACCGTCACAGCCAGATTAGCTGCATCACTTGATGCAGCTAATCACTTGATGCAGCTAATCTGGCTGTGACGGTCCCACCTGATGACGGAGACTTGTGTTGCCTCCGAAACGTCGTGATTTTTGTTTTTTATTTTATTTTATTTTCATTAATTTTGATGTTTTACCTACGTGACTTTACCGAAAAAACCTAAGAATACGGTTGGCTATGTATGGCGGTAAAAGAAGTTCAGCAAACATAGACTCACACAGACCCATAGTTTGTTGTTCTTCCCCCTCACCTCCCGATTATCACGGTTGGCTGCGTACAGTGCGAAAGAAGTTCAACATACATACAGACATACATACGAACATCCATCCACATCTAGAGGTAAATAAAACCTCTCGTCTGTCAACCGCGCTGGAGCCCATATCTTTTTATCATACAAATTAATTGGTTTGTTGTTTTGCCTTGAGAAACGTTAAAACTAATCTTTGGCGGGGCGAGGGGCGGGGCTTTAATAAACCACCACGTGCCACGTCGTTGCCGCAAGTTGCTCGTCATCCCGGCGTCGATGGAAACGCGCCCCCCATGTCTCGATCGCCAACTGTGGCGTAAGTCACGGAGGCAAATGTGCGTTGGCTCGTTTAAGGACAAGCGAATCGGTCCCCGGGCGCTGTGTTTGACTCAAGGTCCAACTCTTCGCAATCCCAATCCCCTCCCGTTCCACCACCCTCCCCCGAAGGACTTGCCTCGCCACGAGCCAGTCTTCCGCCCGCAACTGGCCACTCTTCTGCGCTTCAGTGACGGTGTCTAAACCGGTGCTCTTTATTTCAAGGCCCGCGGGCCACTGGCAGCCCCTGGTGGCCTTTAGTGCGGCCCCTTTGACGTGCAGCCCCCGACAATACGCAACGTGTAACAACACCCCCATCACCGTGCTGCTGTCAAAGCCTAATGGTTTCAAATGTGCGGTGGCCCTCACCCACACTGATGTCACATCGGCGAAAGTGGGCCCCTCCCTCTGAAAATTAGTCAAGAACAATGATCTAACACAACCAGCAGAGAGTCTAGAATGTGAGGATTTCCAAACGATGTTTGACTCTGCCATACTACCTGAAAATTCTGTACGTAATACAGATTGATAAAATTATGTAAGTTGCTTATAGCTTAACAAAAAGGGAGCTTATCGCGTTGCATGTTGGTGAGCAGACTTTTTATTGCAAGTATGCCTGCTGCGATTGGATGTATTAATAACATTAATTGGGTTTTCGCTCTACGTAGATTGCTCAAAATGACAAAGCATATTCTTCGCTCGAGTTTTCTACACTGCCACTGGTTTACTTTTACAACCAACGCATGTGAAATTTATTTACATAAATCTAAATTTCTCCTTTGATTTTTTTTTCCGCCTTTTAGAAAGTGTATTGTAACATTTATACCCGTAGCCTGTGTCCCGTCTAACGTCCACTAGGTGGCAGTAGAGGACAGCGCTCGGGCTTTCATCAGTGGAATTTAACCAAAGCCCAGTTGACTTTTAAATCGGTACACAGGTGAATGTGTTATTTCAGAGTAGGTTAGTGGTGGGTAGCTTTTGCCTTGTAATATATGATATTGCAAACTTTAGTGTCTCGATCTTCAGTGTCTTCGCTGGAATAAACTGCCCTTGCACGTCAAACAATCACCCTCTCTCACTGCCTTCCGCTCTTCTCTTAAACCCCACTTAACACATTCCTGCGAAGGAAGCTGGTAGGAACGTTGGGTTGCTCGGTCAATGGCCAGGGTCAACGGCGGCGTGGTGTATTCCGCAAATATGCCCGACTGAGGGCGGGCACAAGCCGGCGTGAGTAGGTTAAACGTTGAGTTTTATAAGAGCACCACGGGGTGAGCAGCCCCACCCCTCCCATCCCCCACCTAACCCCACCCTCCCCACCCAGCCCCTCCCCTCCCATTTTTGGATGCACGACGGACGGACACAATAATCCCCTGTGGGCTGGTGTAACCAGGAGGTTCCTACCAGTATTATGTTCTCTTGCCCACCCATCCTTCTCCCCTTGTTGTCCTCCCCACTCGTACGAACGCCGCCTTCTCTGTCCCCCAAACTCCCCATGGTCACCCGTCATCAATCCACTCATCTCATTTTCATCTTCGTTTATTGCACACATCATCGCCACCACCACCACCTCATTTTACATATCACATCCACTAATCTCATGCCCTCTCGCCAACCATCTTGTACCATAGTTATTTCACTGTACGGTTGCCTTGGTTAAGGCGATGTATAAATGTATGATAAGATCTGCCATCACCTATATTTTAAAACTCGAGGTAGTTCATTTAAAACATAGCGGAGAGTTGTGCTGCCGTATATTTATACGCAAGTCTCCCTTGCCGTAACTTTTTTTTTCTTAGAACTGCAATTTCACGATGTTAAGTGGGTTTTGTGTGTGTGTTTGCGCACAGTCATCAACTGGGCTGAGGCCATAAACTTGCTCCATTGAGGGCCCAGTTTAACCCTTAAGACTGATGCTGAAATTTAAACTAAGGATGTCAATGGTGCCAGCTCAGTGCTCTGAAACTGCAAGCCATCCGGCCACCGTGATAATTGATTATAGAATAACTACTAACTTTAACCACAGGGTAAGTGCAAGTGTGTTACACTTTAGAATATTAATGAATGAAACTCTGCCATTGTCGACAAATCGCAACAGCCGCACCACTGGCCCGAACAAAAATTTGCGTGCCCCCCCCCCCCCCCCCTCTGAGTACCTCGTGCAGTGTTGTAAACGGCAGCACCGTGGAGACCGCCGGCCAGGCGTGACTCTAGCGACGCCACCGTCTCGTGCTCTGTGCCGGCCATCGTAGGTTCTCGCCAAACAGGCCTTTCCTAGATGGCCCCTTGCATGCTACCTGGGGGGTATCTTTGCCCCTTTTGTTTGTTGACCTTTGCGAGAGCCGCTCCTTAACCCACTTTCTTCCGCGTTCGCCGATTCGATCGACGCAGGGCGGCCTCCCGCGCTGGCGGGACTTTCACTCGGCCACCTTCATCGGCCAGAAGATGTACGTGTTTGGCGGGCGGGCCGACATGCTGGGCCCGTCGCACTCCAATCGCGAGATCTACTGCAACCGCATCAAGGTGTTCGACACGGAGAAGCGCTACTGGTTCGACCCGCCCGTCAACGGCACGCCGCCCGACGGACGCAGGAGCCACTCGGCGTGTAAGCACACGGCGGTCGAGCAAGCCCCCCGGGGAGTTATTCACGGCGCCACGCGGATGTTATGTGGAGCTTCTAGACGCGCGCTCATCGCCATAACTTATTTTAATGAGCGGTACGGAAGTCGAGGCACCACGGTGGCGAAATGGGACCTACCTCGCCTGCTTATACAGGAGGTCGCAGGTTCCATCCCCGACCCTGACGCCTGTATATTTGGAGTCTGCATGTCTCTCTCCCCCTGGTCGCGTGGATTTTTCCCTCCGAGGCCTCCGGTTTTTCCGTCCGCATTTAGGAACATTCGTTCACAGTATTTGGCTGCTTTACATTTCCACATAAGCCACTTCGTTTGAGCTATCATTTGTGGCTAGATGGCTACTGAAAGAGCTATATATAGCTCAGTGGGGCCTTACCTGGTAAAATTAAAAAAAATAGTTCATAGCTGTCGCGGTAAAATGCGTGTTCATATTTCTGACGAGCAGCTTCCATGGCAAGGTGCTTCAGGCGTTGTTACAAATAGTCCTGCGTTACTCTGGTTTGTGTCTTAAGCTGCAGGCAACCCTTCCATCAATGTGGCCGATGTTCAGTAGGGTAAGTCCTTCATAGCAACACAATAGTGTACGAAAGTTACATTTGTGTTGGATCATCATTAGAGTTACAGTGCCCTCTCCCATTAGTGATGGACAGAGAAAATGCATAAATGCTTTCGACCCTAGTTGGAAAGCGTAAAAAGTAAGAATAATGTTCGATATTCTGATAAAATTGGGAAAGCATAATTCGTAGGCAGGAATTGATGAAAGTACGTTTATTGATTTGACATCGATAAGTTATGCTCACTGATGCTGTTGATGAATTGGGGAAAAAAGTGAATTGTGAAGACTATGACCTGAGAATCTAAACAGTCATCATCATCATCAACCACGATCTATCCACTGCTGGATGAACACCTGCCAGTCTCGCGATGCGAAAATGCGTCCAGCTCCTGCGCACGAGCTGATCTCACCTCTATACTCTTAGGTTTTGTCGGTAAAGTCACGTAGGTACAAAATAAAATTAAAATTAATAAAAGTAAAATAAAAAATCACGACGTTTCGGAGGCAACACAAGCCTCGGAGACGTCGTGATTTTTTTTTTATTTTGCTGTATCAAGTACTTGATACAGCAATCGTGCTGTGACGGTTCCACCTGAGGACGGAGGCTTGTGTTGCCTCCGAAACGTCGTGATTTTTAATGATACTTTTATTAATTTTATTATTTACCTACGTGACTTTACCGAAAAAACCTAAGAGTATGAATCCTTGCAGTCACGAAAGCTTCAAATCCTGATCTCGTCGTTCCATCTCCGTGACGGGAGGTACTCTCTGGCGTGTTTCTTCATTTGGCCGTCAGTCACCACCACCGGCCCTCCATCCCCTTGAGCGACGTGTCCTTCCCAAGCCGCCGTGTTTTTCTTAACGGTCCATAACGTTTTCAACTTGCGTTATCATCTCTTAATCCACGTTTTCCTGCTCCGGTCCCGCTTCCTGTTACCGTTTTAATATGGCCATTGAACAAAGAAAGATACAACAGTAGTTGAAACGGTGTTCAATGAAATGCAAAGAGGCACATGCTTGCTATTAAACTCGTAGACACGAATAGGAACGCTTCAAACCTCGAATGCTCACATTATTAACAAGTTACATGATTACTGTGAAGATACAACTCTGGTATCTGCCAGTAGGGGGTGCCTTTCTGCCTTTGAGTAGGGCACAGCGAGCAGCAGCTTGTACTCCCAGACCGATACGGCACAGAGACGAGCACCAGCCAATAAATTATGGACAATTTGCCTATAAAACTGCGTACTTTAAAACACAAATATGAAGAGTTAGCTTGATTTAAAGTATGCCATACAGAGAGTGCCGTGGGACCTTATAAAAACAAATGTATGTGCTATGTACATTAAATCAGGGCTGAGCACATAAAATAGAGGTACAGAAAGATGGTTATATGGGAATCGATAGATGACCTTCGTTGGTAACCTGGTACACTTAGTCTGGAGAAGTGATTAGATGGGCAACCATCCAGGCACAACAGGTTGTTTATAGGCTGTGGGGGGCTCGTGTGTGGACAAACGAGAGCCGTGCAGCAGAATGCATTCTCCAACCCACCCTGAAAGGCGCGTGGAGAGTACGGTCACGTGACACCCACTACCACGCACGGCCGACATGGGGAGGCTCTCATCCAGCAGTGGATTGGCGAAGGGTTGACTGTAAGATGTATCCGAGTTTAGAAGACCTTGTTTGGAAGAAAAAGGGAAAAAAACGGGTTTTGGTGAGGGCACAATAATGAAAGCTCTGCCGGTTGAGTTGAAACGAGGGAGGAAACGTCTGGACATGAAAAGGTGGAGCACAGACATCACGTGGGGATGGGAAATCAAAAGGGCGATTGAGCACCCCACCTCCACCCACACCTGCTCTCAGGCAAGGAATCTTGATTGATGATTTTTGCCCAAGTGCAAACAGATTGACGTCGCGTGCGCTGGTGCGATCCGTTTCGTTCATGGACACCCCGCTTAAGCGATGGATAGAAATTACACGAGGTTAGATTGTAATTGAAATGCTGTCAAGCATGTGGAACGCTGTGTGTGCAAAAACTTATTCTGCACAATCCTTCACAGTTTTTTTTGCTCGTTTTTTTTGTAATTGAGCCCACGTCGCAAAAATCTGCGGTCCGGTATGGATTGTTTTCCTTTGCAGTGATTCACACCTACATTTTTCTTAGAATTGACGTTGTGTGTGTGCGCGAGCCACAGGTCTGAATCTCCATGCGTCGCTCTGTGCACATGGAATCAACGCTTTCACGATATTGTCACCTGTTGAGCTGAATGTAATTTAGGGGCATTACAAATCGGCTTCATGTCTAAATGGATGAGCTTGTGTGTGTGTGTGTGTTTATAAAAATACTCAACACATTTGTCAAATAACACTTGTGGCTCTTAAATGAAAAAATATAACAGTGACGTTTCGGGCGATGTACCATCTTCACGGCACATAAGTAAACAAAGGGTCATGGCCCAAAACGTCGCCTATTGTACATTATTCCTTTTAAGGTCTCGGTGGTTGTTGACAAATGTGAGTTTTATTGTTAGTTGAGCTTGTACACCATTGCCAATGCAGTGCTCACCAAATAATCGTTTGAACCCTCTCTATATATGTGTGTGTTACGTGTGTGTGTCCCACTGACCTATCCACTCGTTTTTTTCCCCATTGCAGTTGCCTACAAGGGAGAGCTGTACATCTTTGGAGGCTACAACGCCTTGGTGGACAGGCACTTCGATGACCTGTGGAAATTCAGTCCAGGTGAGATGTACACCTGCAACACAGCAAAGTAAAACTATGAACTTTATTATTCCAGGTAAGGTTTACTGAACTATATAGCTCTCTTTCAGAAGTGACCTGACTATCACAAATGATAGCCCAAACGATATGTCTCATCACCTGGACATTTATAGCAGCCAGATGCTCTAAATGCACGTTGATTCTAACTTTGGAGGGAAAAACTGGAGGACCCAGAGAAAGATCCAAGTGACCATGGCGAGAACTTGCAAACTCCAAATATACAGGTGTCGGGGTCGCGATAAAACCCATGACCTCCTGCATAGCAGGCGATGTAGTTCACATCTTGCCACCGTTGCCCTGTACTTGTATGCTCCCTCGGCTGTGCTTTCCCCGTCCTTTCACCAAGCCGCACTGGCCAGCGTGGCGAAGTATGGTCAAATGACCCCCACGACTTGTGTGGGGCTTGAGCAGGCCCTCCCTCATCCAGCAGTGGATTGACAAACGTGGTGTACGTAAGGTGTACATGAGGTGTAGAATACATCGGTGGACTCTTCGTGAGTTCAATTATTCGTACCCCCCCCCCCGTGCTGGCGATTCGATGAATTAGTTGCGATTCATAACAGTAATTTAAGAAAAAAATACTTTTGTGTTGATTGATGGTGCATAAATTGTGTACCGTTGATTATTGAATGTGCAATTCAATGCATGAATTGTGTGAGCTTAAGAAGCAAAAAGCAATGAATCAATGGTATCATTATTCCACCACGAGTTATTTAAAATTAAAATGTTTTCATTAATCCCAGCTGCTGTTAAATTATATTAAAACTGTACAGTGGCCGGAGGTCTATATTGTTGCACAGCGATGTTGGGTTTAATAAATTATAAGCAGAACTCCATTCTGTAATTACACACAGACAAGAATGTTTTAGGTCGTCAATCTCGCCTAATATACAGGAGGTTGTGGGTTTGATCCCGACCCTTGAACGCCTGCATATTTGGAGTTGGAGATTGCATGTTCTTCCCGTGGTTACATGGATTTTTTTGCAGTTCCTCCGGTTTTCCCCTCCACTTTTAATTTCGACGTTGTTTCAGAATTTTCGGCTGTAATACATTTCCATGTGATAAGCCACTTTGTTGGGCTATCATTTCTCGCCGGTTGGCTTCTGAAAAAAAGCGTTGTAGCTCAGTTACCTGGTAAAATAAAAAAATATTTAATGGTTTAAAGTTTTTGGCTTTCCAGGCCAATATTATCCAGCAGTTCTTGTATTGGTCCTCAGTGGTTGACCACATTGGCGTTGGTGTGTAATAGTTAACAATTTTGCAAACATTTCAACCAACGTTTCTGCTTTCGTCGTGCGTTTTGGCTACTCTGGTAGCTGGAGACACAGAAAGGGGGATCGCGTGTACGTGCGTGCGTGTCTAGGAAACCGCTGTAGCCATGGCGATAGCTCTCTTGTAACTATGGAGATTAAAAAGGTAAAGTGCCTGGAAGTTCCTCTTTCATTAATTGGCTCGTACGTGTTTGAATTTACGACTGAATGAATTTCACAGAAGCGGAGTGCCAATTAATTGACGTCTTTCATAAAAAAAAACAAAGCGATGTGACGTTTGCTTGCATTTTAATATGATTTTATGTAAAACGCTAGTTTCAGGCGATTATTAAGAACTGCAGATTGGCGGCTTGATACGTCGGATTTTTGATCATATTCCCGGAGATACCTGGTGAAAGAACCTTGTAATCGGGGCACAAGTGGGCACGCAAAGTGTTTCAGATGCGTACGACGCAGAGTTGCCATCATCCATCGGTGTTTCCTCAATAATTTATCAGCCGTGCTCAGTCCACCGCTGGATGATCGTGTCACTCCCCGAGCCATCGGCGTCTCTCGCGGCCCTGTGATGTAGCAACCCATCTGGCAGCTGCACACGTGACCAATCTCACCGCTCCCATCTCCGCTGTACGGACTCGCTCTCGGGTCCTGTACCTTTGGTCTGCCATTCGTACGTCAGGGGCGCCGCAGTAGCGAGATGGGAACTACCTCGCCTGGTATATAGGAGGTCGTGAGTTCGATCATGACCCTGACCCATGTTATATATTTGGGATTTGTGTGTCTCTCTCTCCCCGTGGTCGTGTGGATTTTTTTCCAGGTCCTCCGGTTTTTCCCTCCACATTTAGAAAAATGCTTTTAGAGCATTTGGCTTCTATAAATTCCCACATGATAAGCCACTTCGTTCAGATGTCATTTGTGATCGCCAGGTCGCTTCTGAAAAAGAGCTACGTAGCTCAGTGGGCCTTACCTGGTAAAATAAAAAATAATTTAGTTTCAGCTAGGGGTCTCGACCTCCGGCCATCACCATCTCTTGTAGCATTCTTGTCATGCCCAAGCCCACGTTACTTTTAACGTTTGTGTGTAGCCAAGAGAGATCCGGCATTGAGTCGTCGCGCTGCGAAGGTTGCGCGTTGATGTCGCGCACAACATTGAAATGTTTTTTTTCTCTCATGAAACCGTAATCTTGCAGCGACCCCCTTGTTCCTCTTCTCGCATCATTCATACGTTAGTCATAACGGGGAGAAAAATAGACTCGCGTCCGCAACACAGAACCACGCGCCGTTATAAAACGTCCTTCATCATCGCGCCGCTGGTTTCACAAAGGCCGCATGCGTCGGCTACTCGCATGTGCTAATGTGCGACAGAAAGCGCGTGACGTCAGCGGGTGTGGGCGGTTGCTCATTCGTTTTCCTTTTTGTGTTTTTTCAGTTTCAGTTTCTCCTCCCCCCCCACCCCCCCCCTGCTCTGTAACTCCCCGGAAGGACAGCGTCGCATCATTTCCGTATATGGCATCGTTGACGTTTCAAAAGGGAACGGAGCGTCACGGGTCGAGGCAGCTCTCCAGTTATTTATAAGCTCCTCTTTTGTACGAATTCAATTGGGTGGATATTTTTTTTTTATTTGAGTGCTTTTGTACAAACACGGTGGTTTCTATACACGTGACAGGAACTGTGTAATATTCTACGGAGCATTACTCATTGTACGTGACTAATTGTGCCAGACGTTTGCTTTGGTTGGGGTCAGAGGTACGGCATGGTTAGCGCGTGAAGATGGAGCACCTTTGACCAAATCGCCCGGATTGGCATCAGATCTCGGAAGCTAAGCGGGATTGATTGCGGGTACTCATTCGATGGGTGATTGAATGAGTACACGCAATCAAGAAATTGAGCATAGTCATTTGTAGGCTGTGGGGCTACATGGTGAGCAGAGCAGCAACATCTATTGTTGTACTGTATTTCAATGCTCCCCATGTCTATGCTTCTCTTTTCCACCGATCCACACTGACCAGTGCGGTGAAGTATGGTCAAACAACACCCAAGACCTACATGGGGGAGTACATCATTATCCATTTAGCAGAGTGTGTGAAAAACACACGGTCACGCATCATTTTTTTTATATGATGTGTGTCTATGATGCGTATCTGGAAATATTATGAATCCACACTTTCCTGCAACTGATAAGCATTGCAATGCTGCAGCAAAGACGTCCGGTGTGAACGCTGTGCAAAGTCCGAGATTGAAATGCTACATTTTACGATGGGGTTGCAGGCATTTTGTCGCCAAAACAATTGCTGCAGATGTTGTAATCTGTCCAAACCTCACTTGGGCAGCATTGAAACCGTGCAAAGGACAAGCAAAACCCTTTGTCATCAATCAAGTTATCTCCATTCACACGGAGAGGAGCGGGAATGAAATATATTAAAAGGGTTAAGTCATAGCTTGAGATGGAACGTCGCATTTGCATGTCAGTCCAGGGTTCAAGGCAAACTTGAGAGTGAAATCCTCGGGGGGGGTGGAATGCAAATTCAATGTAACATTATTATTGTACCATCTTAGGTGCAAATAATCCCTATCATGTGCCATGTGAGCTTCGTAATTTCCTGAAGAAGCTCAACACGTTAGAATATCACGCCGACCAAACACGCGATACGGCCAAAATAACAAATGACGACATTTGCAGTGGACACCTAAGAGCTATGTGCCCATGGATCGTGATGATGATGAATGTATTCATCCAGCAGAGCCTCGATGTTTCAGAAGACTCTGTTTGTCAGGGGCTGCCCTGCATAAAATGTTTTGGGGAAATTCCATTCTTGAGAATCTCCTTGCATGCGGCGCAAAACGTCCGACAAGATGCCGAAGGGTGGCGAGCTGTTAATTACCTCGCCTGGTGTACAGGTGGCCGTGGGTTCGATCCCTACCCTAACTCCTGCATATTTTGAGTTTGCGTGTTCTTCCCGCAGAGGTGTGGACTCGAGTCATGTGACTTGGACTCGAGTCAGACTCGAGACATGAATTTGATGACTTGCGACTCGACTTGGACTTGCATAACAATGACTTTGTCCCACCTATGAGGTGTGGACTCGAGTCATGTGACTTGGACTCGAGTCAGACTCGAGTCATGAATTTGATGACTTGCGACTCGACTTGGACTTGCATAACAATGACTTTGTCCCACCTCTGTCTTCCCGTGGTCGCGTGGATTTTTTCTACGGGTCCTCCGGTTTTTCCCTCCACTTTTAGAATCGACGTGCGTTTAGAGTATTTGGCTGCTATTAATTTCCACGTGATAAGCCACCTCGTTGAGCCGTCATTTCTGATAGCCAGGTCGGGTCTGAAAAGAGCTATATAGCTCAGTGGGCCTTACCTGGTAAAGTAAAAATTGTATAGTTTTAAAAATAGAACAACACGCGGTAACGGGCGGAAAACGCGGCGCGGGAATTTTTTCACGCAAATCTCCATGTGTTCCACAAAGCCGTTGCCTTTTACAAAAGCGCGAGCTTAGAGGCGTGCGTCGCCACGTCCGCATCTGTTGACACCAAGCCCCCGGCTCCCGTTCCGAGCCGCGAGGTTGAGCTCCCCCAGCTCTGTGGCTATGGGTGTCTATTCGGTAACCGCGGTGGTGAGGTGTTAACTACCTCGCCTGGTACAGAGGAGGGCGTGCGTCGACCCCAACTCTGACACCTCTTTTTTCGGAGTTTCCTTGTTCTATACTCTTAGTTTTTTCGGTAAAGTCACGTAGGTAAAAAATGAAATTAATAAAAATAAAACCTACGTGACTTTACCGAAAGAACTAAGAGTATGAATCCTTGCAGTCACGAAAGCTTCAAATCTAGAATTTCCTTGTTCTCCCCGTGGTCGTGTGGATGTTTCTCCAGGCCATCCCGTTTTTGCCTCCATGTTTAGAATCGGCACGCGTTTAGAGTATTTGGCCGCTAAAAAAATTTCGCATGATGATAAGCCACTTCGTTGAGCTATCATTTGTGATAGCCAGGTCACTTCTGAATGAGATTTATAGCTCAGTTGGCCTTACCTGGTAAAATAAAAAATAGTTTAGTGCTAACCACTGTTTTCCATCTGCTTTTCAGAAACGATGACCTGGCAGCGGATGGAGGTGCGAGAGAAGGGTCCCTGCCCGCGCAGACGCCAGTGCTGCTGCCTGATCGGAGACCAGGCCATTCTGTTTGGCGGAACAAGGTCAGCGGAACAGAGAAAAATAACTCCCCCCCCCCCCCCCCAACAGCAGCACCCCCAATTAAACTGCGGTGTTCAGAGCAAAGTCGCTGCTAAGTAAGCCAGCTTTTTAAATGTGTCGCTGAATAGAAACAGCTTTCCCGGGTTCATCCGGAACTCTGTATATTTTTTCCAATCCCTATCACGTGCTGGGCTTAACTTTTAAATGTTATAATTTGGTACCGGTAATACGTATAGGCGCAGCACTGCAATGTCTTGCTTACACGTGTGATGACACAGGCTTCTCCACTAGAGGGAGCTTTAAAGAGCCCCTCTCTTAAGAGAGTGTCGCAGCCTCATCTTGCACGCTGGTCAGACGCCTTTGAAGACGTTCACTACTCGAGTGGCAATTCAATTGACAGTTTCTAGAACTTATATCGAGTGTTATTATAGAAGGCCTTTGCTTTCCCTCTGTTGTCGAGATATCCTCACGTGACAGTCAGACGCTGGGTTACTGCCCTGTGCGATCCACCTCCGATTTGCACGGACGGCTACGTATGGTGCGAAAGAAGTCTAAACGTACATACATTGTACATTCATTTGGCAGTACGCAAGCCCACGGGGTTTACTTGATGTGTTGCAAGGGAGAACCGGTCGATAATCGTTACATAGTAAAACAATAACCTTGCGGAAAAAAATCACATCTATTTTATTATAAGTTTTTTTTGCGTGGTGAAATAAGAAACATGAAGACGTTGCTTTTTATTTGCAAAAAGAACATTGTCACTGTTGGACATGTTGCCAGAGGGGGTTCCCGAGAGGTGAGAATTACATCACGCCTCTTCCCGGCGTAGGCAACGTGCGTGTGTGGGTTTTTTTCTTTCAAAATAGTCCTGACATTCAAGCCTCTCTACTCGATATTCTGCAGACATCAAACACTGGTGCTCACAACAAAGCTGGTCAGCTATTGGCCAAAATAAACCTATAAAAAGATGAAGGCTTACTCGAGAGACGCCTTTCCAAAATAAGAGTCGCACACGTGCAGTACGAACGTCGTCGTGGTGCTCTCCGCGCTGCACTCGATGTTTCCGGTTGTTTGTACGTTCTTAAAGGTCGATTGTGAAATATTTATTGCATATTTAATGTTGCTCATTGTATGATTCATTGCGCAGTACCACCACTGATAACCATCAACAGGAAAATCATTCACTTCAAAGGAACGCTCTCAACAGCGTTTATATTTTTCGTGCGTTCACCGATGGAAGATTAATGGTTTTAAAACGTGTTGTGATCCGTAATAACTGACCCACTTCTACTGGACATGTGTGGAAAAGAGCTTCATAGCTCATCGGATTTCTCCAGTATTTAAAAAAGATTATGATTCTGAATAACTAAATAGCACACAAATAACAATGCGATTGCTTTGTCAAAGCAAGAATTGTGTTTGGGGCCACACAATCTATTACAATTGTGTTGTCGGCAGTCGCCCTGTGGGGTTGATTCTATGTCTGCTTCCGTTCATAACCCTGCAGCGAGCACTGCACCCAACCACTACATACTGTGGCAGGGAATGTCATGTGAATGATTACGTCACAGAACTGCTACTGAAATCACTTCAAAAGACCTTTTTATCCACACCAGGGGGCATATCATTTATATTCGCCGACAAGCGGTGTTTGTCACATATAGCCAACTTTAATGCGCTGGGTGTTTGATGTGTAATTTCCAGGTCACCTACCCAGAGAGACTGGGCTGATATTGAGCCCTGACTGTAATTCATGGTCACCCATTTAGTGAAACAACATTGATTGCATGTAAATAACGTTTTAATTGGTATAACTTTCAATGTATCTAAAATGAAACGCGCATTGGTAATGATTCATTGATAATTACACAAGTTGAGAAAAAAATTGTCCGTGGCATGCAATAAAATATTTAAGTGGACAAATTAATTGTTTTTTTAGTCAACCAGTCGGCACCATGGGCTTCTTCTGGGAGCGCATAGTTTCAACAGCATCGCTTGAGTACAAGCAAACGGTGCACCGGTTTCGACAACAGTGTCTCATCAGCAGAGTCGGGCTCGCTTGGATTCCCTGCTTGTAAAATGCCGGACGTTATCGGCAAGGAACCTTCCTTTAAGAGACATGGCTTCTAGATCAGCCTCCGGAGCCACATGCCGCTCTGTAAGGACTGCTCCGTGACAGTTATTTAATCAACGGCCACCGTCTCGTATTCACCATGTGTCCATTGGCGGCTCGTGAAATATATATTTTTTCTTATCGAATTGGAACAAAAATGTCTCCTTGTTATTTCGGTTGCCGGAGCTGCCTCTTCTCGACGGGCGCAACACAACACAGCATAATCATTAGCGTCTATGTACAACAGCTGTTTAATCATTTGGGTAGGGGGGAGGTGTGAGGGGGGGGGTTCAACACGCGCGCTGCACATTTCCCCGCGTGTGCTGCACTTTTCTCCACACGTTGCTGCACATCGAAGCGAGAACCTTAACCTGCGGCGGTGAAAAGCGAGCCTCGCCGTTTCCTGTGTGCGTAACCCACCCCCCCCCCACCACCACCCCGCCACCTCGTTCTGGCTCGTTAGCAGCGCACGCGCCGGTGTTTTGCTCGGCTCGCTCAGGACGCGGTGGTAGTGGTGGTGGTGGGGGGGGGAGGCAGTAACCGCTGCTGGGCAACCTCAGTCAAAACACTGTCACTTGTTGCGTTTTCCTTTTTCCTGTTTGGCCAGCACTTAACCCTCTCCTGGCTGGCTGGCTGTCTGTCTGCCACCACGCGCACACCGCCTGCTCCCGCCCTCTTAAGTTGTCGTGTCGTATCTGTGCCTCGTTCTCCTTGGGGATGAGTCGGCGAGGAATAGATATAAAAAGGGCACCGCGGTGGCGAGATGTTAGATACCTCGCCTGGTATACAAGAGGTCGTGGCTCCGACCCGGATGCCTGCTTTATATTTGGAGTTTATGTAGGTCTCTCCCCGCGTGGATTTTTCCTCCGGTTCCTCTGGTTTTTCCCACCACATTTAGAATCAACGTGCGTTTAGAGTATTTGGCTGCAATAAATTTCCACATAATGATAAGCCACTTCGTTGAGCTATCATTTGTCGCTTCTGAAAAAGAGCTACATAGCTCAGTGGGCCTTACCTGCTAAAAGAAAAATAGATTCAGTTTTTTATTAGTTTAGATAGATGGTGCTGCTCCTCCTCAAATGTTTTTTAAAGCTGATTAGCGTTAAGAGCAGATCGTTGCTTCCTGTAGCGTGCGGAAAAATTCATATCTATTTATCCGGCACGTGATCGAAAGAGATTTGAAGACTTGACGCGATTGGGCATTGGTTGCAATTAGATTGGAGAATCAATTTCGTTTTGTCTCGTTTTTGCCGTCTCGCTGTATCGTTTCGCACTCTCTTGGTCATTTTCTCCCGAGGGTTTTCGTTTGGTCAGTCTGCCTTGGAATTAATATGCAAATATACTTTTTTAATAATTCTTAAATAACTGATTTCTACACACGTAATTCCATGCGTGTTTCCTGAGCTTAAGGGTTCATTTTAACCCACAAATCTCTGCATTGCAGCTTGCTCACCTTCTATAAAAGCAACATGTATTATTATTTTACATTTTTTTATATTCATCACCAAAATGTCTTCCTGACGATTAATTGTGAGCAGCCGAATGAATGTCAGCGTCACTTACAATTGGGAGCATCTTATTCAGTAATTATCTGAGCATTGCGACTCTAGAAAAACCAGAAAGTATGAACTTCCTTTGCACCGTTCATAGCCCACCGTGCTAATCGGAGGTGCGGGGGGGGGGCAACAAACTAAACAGAAAAAGCAGTTCTAAAGAAGTGAGTTTTCAATCTATATTTAAAAGTGAATAGCTCTGGTGGCTTCCTCATCGAGGTTGGCAGTGAAGTTGAATCTCTTGATCTCCTCGGCCTCGTGTCTCCACGCCCGGAAGTTTGCCACTGCTCACGACAGGACCCCTTTCCTCGGACAGGAAACAGCTGATTGAGGGCTCACGGTTTGGCCTCTCAGGTTGAACAAAAAAAAAGAAAACAATCCCCCTCGTGCTTTTTCTCCAAAAACATCGTGGGGCCGTTAATTCGCTAGATTAGCTCCTCTCTCTCACTTCCCCTTCCTCCAATGACCCCATTTGGATGTCCTCCTTTCTCTATCCCCGTGTATGCCCCCTTCCCTCCGTGTAATCTCCTCGCACTTGGTTTGAGCGAGACGATTGTTTTTATTCCTTCTTCCTTCACTGTGTGCGCGTGTTTTTTGGAGGCTTTGCCCTGTTTAAGTTTCGTTTTTTGGCCGATTGGAAGGTTGCAGCGCTGCCACGGCTGCTTTGCGCTGCCTAATAATGCGGAGGCGTTCACGACGTCAATATCAGCTTTAATAACAATGATTTCGATTTAAAGCTTTCGTGACTGCAGGGATTCATCTTCTTGGTTCTTTCGGTAAAGTCACGTAGAAGGGAAGTAATAAAATAATAAAAATAAAACATAATAAAATTAAACAATTCTCAAAAAAAGATGTGGTTCCAGACATACAGCACCCTGGTGTCTACAAACTAAGTTGCCTCTGTGGTAGCAGTTACATTGGACAAACCAAACGACATGTCTCGGACCGCATCCGTGAACATAAAGCTGACCTGAAACACGGTAGGACAAACACCTCAGCCGTGGCAGATCACTGTTACAACTCAGTGGGCTCACATGACATTGACTTCTCCAAGACAGAGGTTCTCTGCAAGCCACCTGGCTATCATGAGAGATTCGTTCATGAGGCGATTCACATATACAAACACAGAGACAATTTTAATCGAGAAGATGGATTCTGGCTTAGCAATCATTGGAAGGACGTAATAAACCATTTTGATACACATTAGGGTAGGTAGAATAATACATAGTGTTATGTTGAAATGTGGTTTATTGCAATACAGTATATAATGTAATGTTGGGTTTATCTATGGCAGTATATAGTACGGTATATGCTCGGTTGATGTAAGAGAATAAAGTTTAGATGGAAGCATATTATATAACTTTTACGACGTAGTATTGTAATGTATTACTTGCTGTTAATAACTCAGCTTATTGTAGAGTATAGTAAGTATACTGATGGTGCTATGCAGTTTATATTTTAGTCTTTGTATGTAGTTTATACCTTAGTTTTTCTACGGTGTTGTTTAGTTACTGCAGCTACATATCATTGGCATTCCTTTCCTTTGTTAATGCTAATCCCTGCACCCCCCCTTGGTGCTCTTGATCCTGCATAGTGCGTGGGCATGGTATGACTTTGAAGCCCCCCCGCCCCCTGCGCATTTCCCATGTATATGCTAAACTCATCTTGATATGCACATTCTTTTTGTTAAGGCGCTCTTCTACCACCCCCAACCCAGCTTATATGTAAGTTCCTAGCTTGAAGTGTCTCATTCTTCACCTGAGGACGGCTGCTTGCGTTGTGGCCGAAACGTCGTGAGAATTGTTTAATTTTATTATGTTTTATTTTTATTATTTTATTACTTCCCTTCTACGTGACTTTACCGAAAAAAACCAAGAAGATTAATAACAATGAGTTAAACTGCCTGAGGTTTTCAGCACCTCAAGTTAAATAAATAAGGCCAACTTTGTTGATTCGCCTCTACATTTGCCAATAAAGGATACCAATAGATTCCTGGAAGAGAAATATAAAGGTGTAAGAAAATGTAGTAATTTGAGGCCACGATTATATATACTCTGATTTGAAGTTTTCGTGACTGCAGGAATCCATACTCTTTGGTTTTTTCGGTAAAGTCACGTAGGTAGAAAATAATAGATCACGACGTGATCTATTATTTTCACGACGTGATCTGTTATTTTCTACCTACGTGACTTTACCGAAAGAACCAAAGTCACGAAAACTTCAAATCAACACGATTATATATTTAAGAATTGATTCTCCTTTTGGCAAATTAAAAATTACAACAGCCACTGGGTGGCTGCTGTGGTTATGTGAACCCATCGTGTCCATGTTTTTACATTCATTTGTCACTCCACTGTTTGATGAAGAGCTCCCCACATGTTTTTGTTCCTGGGGGGTGGTTTGACCATACTTCTCCATGGGGGTTAGTGTGGGTCGCCACTAATATTAGCCATGGCTGGAAATCAAACTCACATGGCCAGGTTCATAGCACGGCACCACTCCACCCAAAAAAGAATATGCAGTAAAACCTTGGATTGCGAGCATAATTCGTTCCGGAAACGTGTTTGTAATCCAAAGCACTCGTATATCAAAGCACTCGTATATCAGTTGTGATCACGTGACGCTCGGCAGACAAAGCGTGTACACGTACTACTCGTATTGCAAGACCTCGCTCGTTTATCAAATTAATATTTATTTTTAAAAATTTGCTCGTCTTGCAAAACACTCGCAGACCAAGTTACTCGCAATCCAAGGTTTTACTGTATACAAACCTAAAAGAACGTCAATTCTTTTTTTTGCACAAACTATTCAATACATGAGCTTAAGAATCATTTTCAATCTATGAGTCAAGTATTATTATGCATCGTAAAAGCGTTTTGTATGCGTATCGTATAGTTTGTAAAACAGGAATTACATGTGAATTGAAGGCTCTCACTCGATCTTTGTATTAAGTTAATAAGTAATACAAGCTGGAGATGGGAAGGGAAGGGTCTACATTTTCTTACCTTTGTCATCTCATTAAGCCCCCCTGTATCTGCCCAAAAGTGTTCTCCAGAGCCCAGATTGAAAATGAGAGTCACTTTAACTTTGCAAAAATATCACATTACCAGAGGTGGGAAAAAGTCATTGTTATGCAAGTCCAAGTCGAGTCGCAAGTCATCAAATTCATGACTCGAGTCTGACTCGAGTCCAAGTCACATGACTCGAGTCCACATCTCATAGGTGGGACAAAGTCATTGTTATGCAAGTCCAAGTCGAGTCGCAAGTCATCAAATTCATGACTCGAGTCTGACTCGAGTCCAAGTCACATGACTCGAGTCCACACCTCTGCACATTACCCCCATGTTTTTTACATGTGCGGTCGCTTTGTCAATCCACTGGTGGATGAGGGTCCCTCCCCACCCCGCGCGGGTCATGCGAGTGATTTGACAACGCGTAACCGTGCTAATTAGTGTGGGTTTGTAAAGGCAGGGAGCATAGAAGTGAAGTATAACGGTGGATGTTTTTTTCTGCACTGCCTTCTGCTGCCCACAATGTTGTTGAGTTATTTAAACAGTCCGATTAATTAATCTGTTAAAATAAATAATTTTGTGATACAGCTGCATTGCCAATGGTGCATGTCAAAGCCAATCACCAACAGCACAACCTCAACACTCGTCTCGTTCAGGCATTGTTATTGACACATGTGGGCACCGCGGTGGCGAGATGTTAACTCCCTCGCCTGGTGTGCAGGAGGTCGTGGGTTCGATCCCGACCCTGATGCCTGTATCATTGGAGTTTGCACCTTCTCCCCGTAATCGCCGTGGATTTATCTCCGGGCACTCAGGTTTTTTTTCCCTCCACATTTAGAAACGTGGCATTTTCACATAATAAGCTACTTGGTTGAGCTATCATTTGTGGCCAAGTCTCTTCTGCAAAAAAGCTATACAGCTCGGTGGGACTTACCTGGTAAAATCAAAAATTGTTTAGTTTAATTCTTATGTTCATGGAAAGTCACCTTGTCACAGCAAGGAGGTAAACTTTTTAATGCGCTGCTGCGGTTTGGTTATTTCATTCGCAACGACAAAAAACCAGCGCAAGACATTTGTGTTCCACCAGCGACGCAAATGATGTCATCTATCGAGCGACTTCTCTGTGCCAAGGCACCACGTGAAGCCAATTAAATGCGACTGCTGCCAATCAGTAGGCTTGCTGCCCCCCCCCCCCATCGCATACTTGCACAGAGGCTACCGGTTGGTAGATTTCAAGCACAGAAGTTGCTTTATCACTTGCAACAGTTGTCTGGCACGAGATAAGCATGCAGAAGAGATGCCCAGCTGGAATAGGCCTCCAGTCTTAATTAAGGAGAAAAGGCCAACTGCCTGTGATAAGGCCAACTATTTCCTTAATGCCATTTCTTCATTACCAGCAGGGAGTGGGATTATGTACATTATCTTCCCTCTTTCTACTCGCTTCTAAGTTCACCGAGGGAGCACTGGTGTCTCCCATGCATATCCTTGTCTCTTGTTGACATCTCTGGTTGTTTTATTTCTACTAAAATATCGCAGAATTTACACTATGGGAACCTCATTTGCCAGTAAAAATATGATAATTGGTTCTTTACCCTTCTATCTGGCAACAAAACTGACACCTTTTTACAAGGAGTCATGTTTGAATAGACCGCAATACCTGCAGTCATAATACAAACAAAAGAACATAATGTGCACTGTCCTTGAAGTTGATTGGTCCACACCCGAGACAGCTTTGCACATTATCAGAGTTATGTTCTTTTGTTTGTATTATGACTGCAGGTATTGCGGTCTATTCAAACATGACTCCTTGTAAAAAGGTGTCAGTTTTGTTGCCAGATAGAAGGGTAAAGAACCAATTATCATATCTCAGAATTACCGTTGCACGATGTGCTGATTTTTGCTCGCGCTCTGCGGCATTTCATTCAAAGATCCCAATGTTGCCTTGTATGGAAAGTGGGAAATTTAACAGAACCAGGGCAATGGCCAGAACGGAGGGGTAAAAAGGCCAGTTTAAGGAATTGTTGTCAAAGACGTACTTGGAGTTGGTAACCCGCTCCGTGTGCCTGCCGTAGCAGTGTTGGCACAAGGACGGGCTGTGAAAGGTTTCGGTGAATTAATGTCGGCTATTACCGTGGACTTGGGGGGGCGGGATCGGTGTCACATCGGTTAGCACACTGCACTGTGAAGTTCTATTCCTGACCGAGGCTAACTTCGGTGGCAAGTTGAGAGAGAGGGCACCTTTCCTTCACCAACCTGACCTCCAACCGGTGTGGTGAAGTATGGTCAAACAACCCATATGAAAGTGGCACGGTGTAGGTGGAAGTCCCTTTGTCCAAATCTCGATTGAAAACTAATTTCTTTAAAACTGATTTTCGTGTTTAGTTTGTCATCCTTCCTCCGCACCTCCAATTAGCACGGTTGGCTACATACGGTGCAAAAGAAGTTCAACCTACATCCAGCATTGAATTAACACTTGGCTGTAAATGAAATTATTATTTAACCGTGCATTCATTTCATTACCATCGGTATCTTTTGCGGCCAACATAGACCATGTAGTCTTATAATTCTAGACTTGGGAGTGGCCGGGTTCGTGAGTGAATGAGTGAGTGCTTGTTAGGCTGTCAGATGTGTGTGGCAGGAGTCGTGTGTTGGAGAGGTATGGGGGCAGGGGGGGGGCTGGTATGGTCGATGCTACAGAGGATGAGGAGCAGAGTGAGATGTGATAAGCTGGCTTGTGGCGGCCGCCCGCCCACAATGCTCCCTGGTGTTGCAGCCTTGTAAACAGTAGCTCTGAGCAGCTGGTGGCTCGTTGTCTGGACTCCACCCTCACCCCCCATACACCCAATGTAGAAACTTGGTGGTGTGGTGGGGGGGGTGATGGCGGTGGGAGGGGGGGGTGTCTTAATGATGCCTGCTTAATGTTGCGTAGCAAATCAAGCTCTCGTCTTTCCTTCACCGTCGTTTAATTTAACTGGGGTTTATTAAGAGAATGTGTTACTCACTGAAATACCTTGTCACTCGAGGTATGTGGTGTTTTTTTAAAGTTTAAGATCATTCCACTTTCCTTTAGTGATCAAATCAGTCATCGATATGTTAGAAAAAAAATACAAATAAATGCAACAATATATCCACCGTTGGATGAAGGCCTTCCCAAGCCATCGCCATCCCGCATGATCCCGTGATGTGACAATCCCACGATGTAGCAATTCCATCCGGCCCCCACGTGCGGTAGCGTGATTGTCACGTGTTACAGAGGTTCACGGTTCAATTCCAGGCGGCTGACCTGATTTTAATCCTGCGTGGTGTAACAGCTGTAATAATGTGGCCTTTAAAGATTCCGTGACGTAATTCGCAAGAGTCAGCCGTTGCGTGCCGGCAAAATTTGGCAAATTCGAAAGTTAGCAGCAAATTACTCAATTGGGCTTGTACATAGCAACCATCACCACATACTGGCAGCAGAATAATGTGCCAGGTCACTGTTGGAAACGAGACTGGTCCTGATCTCTTGGTTAAACAAAATCAACTAAACCAAAATCTTTACACAGCTTTTCAGATTCTGTTCCCTTTGCCTCGTCCATGTCCATACGCCACTCGGGTACTATACACGCGTTGAGAATACATCTTAAGTAAATATTTGTCGTAGGGACACAACAGGGAGAATGTGTCGGTATAACGTGAATCGGTTTTGACAACCGTCCATCATTTCTGCTGCCCTTTTACAGTCACTACGATCGGCTAAAAAAAAAAAATCCGATTCTTAAACAATCTGAGCCGCGCCTCGCCTCTCCCGTTCCATTCCAAACGTCTCCGCACTTCAGTTTCTCCGCCACCACCGCCGCCACTCACGGGGAAGACCCCGGGGGGCCGATGACACGGTAAAGCTAAGCAGGCCCTCGTCCCGCCCTCGCAGACGCAGACACGCCGGCACGGCGCAGACGCGCGCAGAAACACGCGCGGGAGAGATAGCGGCTCTCCCCGAGAGCCTGAGCGAGCGGGCATGAAAGAGCAACGGTGACTGACACAAAGGCACCCGCGCACGCTCTCCGAGATGGAGACGGCTGATAGGACACGCGCAGATCACAGGCAGCGGCGCTGGCGCGTGCGGGGCCGGCTTCACCCAGCGTCGTCTCGCCTCGCGGCGATCTGGATTGCGATCGCCCTGGCCACGGCCGCCGGTGTCTGTCGGTTCGGAGCCGTTGTCTCCCTCGCTCGTGCGCTCGGGGGTTGGTGGTCTTGATAAGGCGGCTTCAAATGGCCCCTGCCGTAGGAATATGGACAATCCGCCGGCAGCTGGCTGGGCTTGCCGGCGGATTTCCCGTACGAGGAAACATCTTTGCTGCGTTGTACGCTTCTTACATTTGTACTCTTGAAACGCGGCGGAATATGCATCCCCCCGCCCCCGTACACCGACGTTGAACGTCTCAAGGTGCTGTAAATACATTGGGTGTAATTTACCACGATAAAATCCTTGCTTGTAAAACTTGCCCTTTTTTGGGGGGGGGGGCGGGGTGATGCGGGTCGAAACACGTGTAGGCAGGAAGGCAGGCTCCCCCCTGCCCTCCCATTCCTGGAAAGATGATCCCCTTCCTGGTGTTTACACATAGCTGCTGTTTCCGCCGTTGTTTTATTTTATTTTATTCTTTTATTTGTTTTATTTTCCCCTTTTTTTTTACACGTTTCCCTCGTACCAGATTTACAGCCGAGAGATTGAAAGGGGTTGCGGGGTGGGCAAGGGGCAGGCGTAGAGAGGGAGTTGCGGGGGTCCCGAGGTCACCCGCCAGGCTAAGAGGGGTCACGGCAGGATGGTTTTTGTTGTAGGAAAATTCGTCGGGGCGTTAAGTGCGGGGCTGATTGACAGGGAGCAGTCGTTTGTGTGGTTTGCAGTCGGATTTCGCAAAAAAACATTTTACATTTCGCAAATATAATCTCGGCAAAGATGCTTATGTGATAAAAACTGCCTATTCAGATCAGACATAGACCAGAGTACAGATTTCAGATCGTGAATTAAATTTCCCACGCGTACAAATACATAAACTTTACGATGACGATGGTGGCGGTGGTTGTGCTGTGGCTGCTGATAATAATGATGATGGTGGTGCAGTTGGTGGCAATAACATTGAATACAATGGCGGTGATGACGGCGGTGGTTGTGTCGTACCGTGGATGATGAGAATGATTGAGTTAGTGGTAGTGATTTGGATATGGCGATGATGGCAGCATATGGGTGTTGGTGCACTTTGTAAAAAATTTAAAAACATAACGATGATGTTGTTTTTTTTAATGTTTTCGCAGTCCCTGTCCAGAGCAAGGCATGGGGGATGAGTTCAACTTGATGGATCACTCGGACCTCTACATCCTCGACTTTGGTACGTAGTGAATCTCCGTGCAACATTGGTGCATGATCTCGATAGTTCCTAACATGGTGCTTCGTGCGTACCAGAAACGTCCATCAATAATAAACATTCTCGGGGAAATAAATGATGATGATGATGATAATTGCAACTTGTAACGCGCTCGCACAGAGAGAGAGAGAGAGAGAACGACTCGGAGGCGCGAGGATTCAGAGGAGCGGGGAAGGCAGCAGCCAGGCGTCGAGCCAGTGCCAAATTCCCCCACCCCAAGCGCTCATCATCATCATCATCACCATGTCCCTCGGGGCATAGCAGTCCCCACGAGCCACTACCAGGCAATCCTGTCCTGCCCTAGCCGCCACGCTGAATGCACGCCAAGGCCGTGGTGTCGAAGATCGGCCCTCGGGCCGTCGACGATCGCGTGCAGGGCTCTGGCGCGATCCGTCGATGCGTCCGCCCGGGCAACGTGTCCGCAGGGCGGCTTAAAGTCTTCTGGCCCTGATCGTTTCGTGCACTGCCGGGCATCCCGTGCGAAGGGCGGACCTCGACATTTGTGATGTGTACACTGAAGCCTTGCCATCCTCCTTCTGTATGTGAAAAGGTGTTGTCGACCATTTAGTTGGTGTGGGCGGAGCTTCGCTGAGCCTCGACGCTTTTGTGTCAAGGGGTGTCCTGCATTGGGACGGTTGGCCAATTTCCGCTAACGAGTGGTTTGGTGTGTGGGAGGAAACGATCGAGAGGAAGGTGTATTTATAAAAGGGGCTCTGTTGTACACATGCGACGTATACCCTCTTAGGGCGAAGATTCAACAAACCTGCTCATTACACAGCTGCGAGTGAACTGCTATCAGTGCGCCAAATACACTTTCACTCCCCGTTTCCGCTGACGTTTGAGATGGCCTCGGAAAGCCGCCGTGAGAGTAAAAACGTGCGTCCGCCTCGACCGCGCGTGATCTGGCCGGTGCGTCTTGAGCGTTGGCAAGACTCGAGTGTGCTTACTTATTCGGAAACGTTCACCAGAAACAACGGGACATCCGTACCATACCGTTGGATGCGGCGGTGTACTGGAGACTGCAAAAATCAGCACCGTCCGTATATTGTATAGAGCAGGGGTCTGCAACCTGTGGCTCCGAAGTCGCATGCAGCTCATTAACGACTCCTTTGTGACGTTATTTATTAAGAACCACCGTCCCGTATTCACCACGTCCATTGCGGTTCTTGAAATGTTGGGGTTTTTACCCAAGTCGAAAACACAATGGCTCTTCTTCTTGGTTCTTTCGGTAAAGTCACGTAGAAGGGAAGTAATAAAATAATAAATTATGTTTTATTTTTATTATTTTATTACTTCCCTTCTACGTGACTTTACCGAAAGAACCAAGAAGATGAATCCCTGCAGTCACGAAAGCTTTAAATCGAAAAGAAAACACAATGGCTCTCGTTGTTGTGGTTGCCAACCCCTGGTATAGAGCATGACGTTAAATGTAAAGGCGCAGCCCTGCAATGGCCTGCTCACGACCCTGCAAGCGAAAAGGGGTCTTCATCTATAGAGAGCTCCCCGGAGGGTGTTTGACCTACTCACTGACAATGTCTCAGTAGAAATAGGAGCTACCCACACTTTGCCCCCATCGCACGCGATCTGTTGATTGACTAACTGCGGCGGTGTGTCGTACGATGTTTATTCGTTGTATCCTATCACACACTTCGTTGAGCTATCGTTTGTGGCGAGATCGCTTCTAAAACAGAAGCTTAATAGCTCGGAGGGCTTTACCTGGTAAGATAAAAAAAATCTTTTTTTAAATTTGTATATTTTTTAAGTGCTTTGTTTACCTTTCCTATATATGCCACTCCTATCGTGTTGTATTGTTGTTGTAACATTCTGATCCGTGCCCCTACTGGACATCGGTGAAAAAGAGCTTCATAGCTCATCGGATTTCCACCAGTATAAATAAATATTATAATTTTGGTAAATGCCATCACTAAACCCAGGAATGACAAGTGAATATTCACTATTACTATGCCTGGTTTTTATTATGAAAAGATAATCTGTTCATCATCTGAACTCGTAAACAACTAAATACAGACACATGATCAAAACCTAATTGCCCAGAATGGTCTGCTGCATTGGTAACGCTTGAAGAGAGCATTAAAATGCAAATCTCAAGAGGAGTCGGGTTATTGGCGAAGCATTCGCCAAGGCAAATCAAGACGAGGGTGCCACGGTGGCGAGGTGTTAACTACCTCCCCTGGTCGTGGTTTCGATCCGGACCTGTATATTCTTTGGTTCTTTCGGTAAAGTCACATGGGTAGAAAATAATAAAAGAATGATAATAATACATATATTTTCTTATTATTATGGTCGACAAAACGTCGTGAGTTTTTTTTTTAATTCATAAAAAAATTTTATTTTATTATTTTCTATCTACGCGACTTTACCATTTGAACCAAAGAATATGAATTTCTGCAGTCACGAAAGTTTTAAGCCAAAATCTGACCTGTATATTTGTAGTTTGTATGCTCTCTCTCTCTCCCCGTGGTCATGTGGATTTTTCTCCGGGTTCTCCGGTGTTTCCCTGTTCATTTAGAAACAACGTGCGTTCATATTATTTGGCTGCTATACATTTCCACGTGATAAGCCACTTTGTTGAGCTATCATTTGTAGCCAAGTAGCTTCTGAAAATGAGCTCTATATCTCAGTGGGCCTTACCTGGTAAAATAAAACAAAATTTTGGTTTATAGTTTTAGTTTAAAAAAGAAGTAGATCTTATCTCCTATCGTTTAGTTTAATATTTTAAATCGCAACTACGTTAGAACTCCAAATTGCGTTGAAGAAACATCCAATTCTAACTGTTGTGTGTAGATGTGTAGACTACTGCCTTCTCTTGTGGATCATAACCGTTGTGTTTGTGCGTTTTATCTTTCAGCACCAAGTTTGAAAACCCTTTGCACACTGGCGGTCGTGCAGTATAAGTTGGATCTGTCCAACCTCCCTCATGACATCCGGTAAACTATTGCAGGGACATTTTTTATCGTCTTAAATATAAAAAAGATCGTAGCAGGCGGCAATGTTGCAATGTCTAATCTCAATTTTCACATGTGTCTTAAGGCAGAATTTCATTTATTTTCCCTCAATATCGATGGCAAAAGCTCAATGCAGCATTGTTCACCGTTAGCGCTCGGTCGGTATCTCCGAGTCTCCTTAACCCCTTTCCTCGTTGCGAGACGTCTCTGCAAGTTGCAGGGCGAGGGTCCCCTTCGCCAGATCTCGGAACGTGCTATCGGCTCGGCATACATTTTACTCGCAGAGGTGTAGGAGCAGCGCCGTTGTTTTTAAAAACGTTGTTACTCACCGCAGAGAAGCGTAGCGACTCGACCGCCGCCACTCTACGAAAGCCGGGGGGGGGGGGGGGCATTTCAGATGTTCGTCGTGCGGCAACTCTAGAAAGTCGTCCACTGACTGAACTCGCTCGCCGACATCGACGTGAACATACAGACGTGTCGCTGATCAACTCCCTGCCTTTATCTGAACCAATAACAATAATCCCCATTATCATCATCATCATCAGAGTTGGTATACAGGTGCAATTGCGCATCGTTGGATTTGCACAGCTTGCGTATATTTCAACGTTCGTTATCTCGGCTGTAATCTGACGCCCGCCCCCGCCCGCCCGCCCGCCCGCGCCAAAATTCTCTGCCGGAGAGAGAAAACCGGCGAGAGAGGCGCGTGGCTCTGAGATGCCGTTACGCATCTCCTCCACGCCTCCCCCTCGCCTCCTTCGCTCCGTTACGTTGTCACCACCCCGGGTGTTGTCTCAGCTGCAGGTTCGCCAAGTGAAATGCGCTCCCCCCCCCCCCACCCTTTCTCAGAGAGGTCTATTAACTCCGTGCTCGTCTAAAAAACAATAAGCTCCGATGATCGGATTTTGTTTTCGGATGGAGGTACGTTTGTGTCAACAGCCGATTCTCTCGTCTCCCCCCCCTCGCTGCTCCTTTCTCTTTTGTTTTGCCTTCCACCGCCTCCTTAATGCCATAAGACGGAGAGATCAGACGCGGACAACCCACATTCGTTTTGTTTTACTCACTTGTGTAATCTGTTGAGGCTTTTGCCGACGCGTGATGGTGTTGTTTGTTTATTGCCCATTGCGTCTGTTGCCACGTGCGGTTCAATCCCCCCGACTTGAAGTATTTGCCGCGAGATGCGTGGCGCCTGATCTGGAGAGGCGGCGGCGGCGTTGGCTTGGGTAGGCCCTCATCCAGCAGTTGATTGACCATGGTTGTGTATGTATGTTGACATTCTTGCACGCCGTACGTAGCCAATCGTGCTAATCGAAGGTGCGAGGAAGTTGGAGGTGCGTGGGAATCCGAGGTGCGGGGGTGATGATGATGATGTGTCACATGGTGGTGGAGCGGTGGCACAGTGAGGGTTCAAACTTTGCTATGAAGCAGCTGAGCCGAGTTCGATTCCCTGCCACGGTTTGCATCGGTGGCGAGTGATATCTGAATCGGTCACGGGCTGCTCCCATCTTCGCTAACCCCGCTATCATTCTTCGCTTTCTTATCCAAGTGTGGTACGTGACGACATACCCTCCGTGTAAATTTAAAACATGTTTCTCATTTACGAAATGTTGGCAAATCTGCAACATCCAGCCCAAGGTACCCGTGTGTATAAGATAAGAACTGCGTAGCAGAAGATCTACTTATTTTAAACTGAAACTATAAACACATTTTTTTTTGTCTTTGACCAGGGTAAAGCCCGTTTGTAGCTCTTTTTCAGAAGCGATCTGGGTATCACAAATTATAGCTCAACGAAGTGGCTTATGTGGGAATTTATAGCAGCCAAATACTCTTAAACCCATGTCGATTCTAAATGTGGAGGGAAAACCGGCAGACCCGGAGAAAAATCCAGACTACCACGGGGAGAAAAACATGCACACTCCATATATACATGCGTCAAGGGTCAGGATTGAAGCTGCGACCTCCTGTATACCAGGCGAGGCAGCTAACATTTCGCCACCGTGTCGCCCGTCTTCAACGCGCATCGGTCATTTGAGTGGAGCACAAGCAAAGCCACTTCACAACCGCCCGGGGGCCCAAATGGTGTTCCTGGAACCCCGGAGCGAACTCGCCGCCACGCCAACTTGGCACCCTCGCCGCCCCGAAGGACAGAACACAGCCCCCCCAAATTGTCTTGGCCACGTGCGCCAAGGGGGCTTGGGTTTCCAGTGCAGATATTGCAGGCACGCGCCGCCGCCGGCGGGCACAGCAGCAGCAGCAGCGGTGCCTTTTAGTGCCGCTTCCGAGCATTGTTAAGCATTTATGGCTCGGTTGAAGGTAACAGGATAGCCCCATTTGAAGTGGCGATGGTAAAAAAGAGGGCACACGCAGACACGCGCACATACAAAGCTCCCACCCCCCACATAGCCCTGACACAGATTGTTGAGACAAGTGCTGTTAGCGAGTGCTTATGAAGGCCGTCACGGCGCACGAGTGGGTGGTATGGCCAGCACGACGCACGCCTGGCAGCCTTTGTCTCTCCAGCATTGATGCTTACAAAGCCCACTGGCTACTTATTTAAGGCGTAATTGACCTAGGCGAGACCCAGTTCAGAGATTGTGCCGCTGATGTCAGCTTTGGCTGGGAATGAAACTTGGGCTGCCTGGTTCATAGTGTAGTGAGCTAATCGCTATGCTACTGCTCAAGACAAAGATCCCCCCCCGTATAGCCTTTACCAGGCTGTTGGGGCGAGTGCTGTTTGTGAGTAACACCTTTGAAGGCCGTATGTTGAACTTCTTTCGCACCGTACGTAGCCAACCGTGCTAATCGGAGGTGCGGGGGAAGGACAACAAACTTAACACAAAAAGCAGTTCTAACGAAATTTGTTTTCAACCTAGATTTAAAAGTGCATAGCTCCAGTGCCTTCCTAATATCGCAGAAGCGCATATGAACTACCCGCAATAGGCGGTAGTGTGGCCCGCACCACGCTCGCCTGCCTGTGCTTCTCCCAGCGCTTCCCTTTACTGAATGAACCCAGGCGAGATTCAGGACCGCTTCGGAAAATCTGTGCGCCGTACCTGGTGAAATAAAATAGCTTAATCTTAATTTTAGAACTTTTGTGACTGCAGGAATTATTATTTGGTTCTTTCGGTTAAGTCACGTCTAAAGATAAAATAATAAATTAAATTAAATAATAGAATACGACGTTTCGATTGCAACACAAGCAATCATCATCAGGTATAATGAAATAGCGACATAAAATCGAACCAGAAAACTATAAACAGACATATTAGCAGACAGATATCACCAAGATACATAGAGAGAGCAACACAGGTAACAGAGAGAGGTGATCGTCTCTGTGGGGTGGCCTTAAATGTATTATTTTATCTTTAGACGTGACTTAACCGAAAGAACCAAATAATAAAATAGCTTAGTTTCGTTTTAGTCGCCACTGATGTTAGTCGTGGCCAGGAATCAAAACTTGAGCAGCCAGATTTGCAGTGCAGTGCGCTAACCACTACGCTAGCACCCCACAGCCCCTCCCCCCGCCTCTCGCACACAAGCAAATACATGGCGGCGCATGGGCACGCACCGTGCACCATTCCCCAGAAAGGCAGAGGAGAACCCTTCGATGAAATTGATGAATGGAGAAGCGGAAAAAAAGGTCTCGTGCGGTGTCGGCGTAGGCAAACAACCGCCGCTAATCCCCGAAGCAGCGAAGGAGCAGCGGCGCACACGCGTCTCTCAGTGTGGGATGTGTCGGGGGTTAAAGGGGGCCACCGGCCCCTGCTAGGATGACAGGACTCCACTGGAGCCGAGAAGGGGGGGGGGGGTCCTTATCAGCGGCCAGCATACGGGCCAGATGGTTCTCTCGTTATCAGCCACCAACACCCTACCCCTCCCTCCCTCCCCGCTCGCTTGCTCCCTGCCTTCCCCACACCCCTTCTCCTTCTTCTTCACTACTGCCTGCAAGAGCAGCTTAAGTAAACACGGATTCCCCCACTCTCTCGCTAGGTGCCCCGTGCTGTGTGGGTGGTTCTTTTTCGTTTTCCCCAGAACGGCTGCCCCTCCGTATTGTATGCACGCACGCCTCCTACGGGGGACCACCACTCTACACCGGCGGCGGTGTTGATGATGTAACCCGCGCGGTGTGCCGGCTTAATTGGCGGAGGTGGTGGTGTTTTTTTTAAAGAATGACTTTCGGCAAACGTTGTGTGCGTGTGTGTGTGTCTGCTTGGGGGAGCGGTGTAGTGAAATGGTTAGCGTGCCAGCGCTACGAACCCTCTGACCCTGAGTTTGATTCCTGGGCCACAACTGATATGAGTTGGTGAGTGATTTTGGAACCCCCATTTCTGACACGGCACAGGGGGAGGCCCTTAATCCAGCAGTGGATTTACAAGCTGTGCCCTGGGAGGGGGGGGGCAGCAGTAGCATCGTGGTTGGTTTATCGCTGTGCGAACCCTACAACTCGAGTTCGATTCCCAGCCAGGGCCAACGCGATTGGTGAATATTTTAACTGGCCGTGGGCCTCTCCCCTAGGTTAACTTGGCCTTAAACATCGACTTAGGTTCAGTGTGTAATCGTCGTCCCCGTTGAGATGAATGCAACAGTGTGTGGTGCTGGCCTGGCCACACCAGTCCCCTCGTGTGCCATGCCGGCCTTCGCGTAGGGTGCTCGCGAATAGCAACAGTCCAATATGCCCTAACACGGCCGATGTTTATCATTGTCCGTTCTTTTTTTTTTTACCCATCAGGTGGGAGATTACTGCCATGACGACCAACAGCAACATCAGCCGGCCCATCTTCTCGTCGCACGGATGAATTGGAGGCAAATGTTGAGCCCTCGCTGCTCGGCGATTGTTTGTGGAGGTTTTTATTCTTGGGGACTGCGACTCGCCTGGCATTTCGCCCCGGACATACCAGATGCTTTCATCATCTGGGTCGGGCCTGGGTCGGGTCTGGCCTGGGTGTGTCCTCGCTTCTCGACGTGACGTCGCGTGGCCTGGAGAGAGAAAGAGAGCGAGCGGGCTGTGACCACCAGCAGTTGGATAGACATTTTGTCTCTTCCGAGCCTCGATAGCTAACGCGGATGATGGAACGCTTTCGTTGTCGGAGCGTGAGATACAATTCAAAACGCACAGGGACTCGTACTCAAGGGGAAATGAATAAAATGCTACACAAATCGGAAATGTCGTATTTTATTTTTCATCGCTAGTCTGATTGCATTATCGTTTCCTCTTAACATCAGTATTCATGGTGATTTAGTGTTCTTTAAGTACTGGATAGACTAGCCTGCATTTTAGAAATGACAATTGGAAGATGTCGGTTTTTTTTGTTCCGATGCAAACATTTTTACCCGTGCGAGTTACGAGTGCATTCTCTCACGTCGCGTACAGACCACGCACACGTTCTACATATATAAACGCAATGCTCCGAAAATCAGGACACACGGGATTATTATATTTTAACCGATCACATTGCGTTACGTTCATTTATTTTAACAAGTTCAAACTTACTCTCATTAACATGAAAGCATGCAACGAATTTTTTGAGAGTTGAGTTTATACTTAATTCTTTGGTGTACTCATAGACCATTCATCAATTTTTGTTTTGGTAACTTTCCTGCCATTTTTTAATGTCGCCTGAAAAGGAAGACGGAAAATGGATTTTAAAATTTAAAAAAACAATTGAAGTTATTTTAATGCCAATGTTAAAATTCATAAAATAACCCTACGCGTCCTGACTTTTGGGGCCACTGGACACATGCATACACGTCCAACACACACATCACTTGCGTGTGTGTGTGTGTGCGCGTGTGTACACGTACAACACGCGTCTCATGCATGCGTACACGTACAACACACGAATCTCGTGCGTGTGCGTGCGTACATGCACAACACACGAATCTCGTGCGTGTGCGTGCGTGTGTACATGCACAACACAGGAATCGCGTGCGTGTGCGCATGCGCGTACGCTTGTCCACTTGAACTCGCGTTGCTCTCCTCAATTTTTTTTTAAGCCAAATGTCGAGAATTGCACGACCCCGTCACTTTCAGTTTTTGAACAACAGAATGAAGCAAAGCCAAATGACATATATTCTTGTGCGGTGAAGTTGTTTACAGTTTGGTGCTCCAGTTATATAAAAAAAAACCCTCCGGGTCTCGTGTGCGTGTTGCGTAGCGCCACGGGGCTTGCCCGTAATCGAGAGTTATTGTTTTGATGCGTGTGCCGTGTTCAGCTTTTGCCTTTTTGAGAGCTCGCCAAGAGAGCTAAGCTCGCCGTGTGCGCGGATGTGTGTCGCGTGTGCTGTAAATGTGCAGGTTTGAAATGGGAGAATAATTATTAAAGTCTCCACCCGTTGGTTAACTCGTCGCGTTGCGTGTGGGTTTATTGGCCGTCATAATAATTGGTACGTTTTGTTAGTCGCGACATTCTTATCACGAAGGAAGGAACGAAACTAAAAGCGAAACTTTCTTTTACCAGGTAAGGCCCCACTGGGCTATGTAGCTCTTTTTCAGAAGTGACCTATCTGCAAATAATAGCTCAATGAGAAGTGGCTTATCATGAGTAAATGTATATCAGCTAAATGCTCTTAAACGTGATGTTGATTCAAAATGCGAATGGCAAAACCGGGAGGGCCCGGAGAGAAATCCACGCCAGCACGGGGGGAGAAGAGAGCGAGACACCGCAAACTCCAAATATACAGCAGCAGCAGGCGTGAGGGTTGGGATCAAACCCATGACCTGTATACCAGGCGAGGTAGTTAACATCTATTATAGATTTGAAGCTTTCGTGACTGCAAGGATTCATACTCAGGTTTTTTCGGTAAAGTCACGTAGGCAAAAATAAATAATAAAAATAAATAACACTAATAATATAAATAAAGTAATTATTTTATTTCCATTATCTCGATTATTTAATTATTTTATTGCCCTAATTATTTCCCTTAATTCTTTTATTCCTATTCTACTTTTTATTTTTACCTACGTGACTTTACCGAAAATAACTAAGAGTATAGTTAACATCTCCCAGCCACCGTGCCGTTTCAGAGAAGAACCCTCTGCAAGAAACGGCGTGCGTGCTACCCTCTGCGCCCACCTCCGATGAGCACGCTTGGCCACGTACGGTGCGAAAGAAGTTCAACAATGCGACCCGTGTGTTGCCTGCCATGTGCAAAAGCAAGTTGAGTTAAATTGTCAGAACATTTTGTTGTTGTCAAATTTTCTACATTCGTTGTTGCGCATCGCCGTCACGTGACATTGGCCCCCACACGTGTCAAAGGGCGTCTCGCGGGATCTTTTAGCGCCCGCTCTGAAGCAGGCGGCGCGTGGTACCGACCGGTGAATTCGTGCGCCGCAGCAATAAGCCGAGGCAGCCTGCCCGATTGGAATCCACGAGCCTCTGCTGCAAGAAACGGCGGACGTCGCTACCACCTCGCAAACCCCTCCGCCACGAGGTGCCAGAGATGGTGTTGTTCACTCTAATTGAAATCTGTTAAATTGACCATACACCATAATTAACTTTCAGGGTTTCAATGTGTGTGTGTTGAACTTCTTTCACACCTTGCATAGCCAACCGTGCTAATCGAAGGTGCGAAAGAGTTGTAATCGTAGAATAAATTAGTCTGTAGAGTTTTTCTTTATTTCATACAGGTATTACGTAGTGATCTGTTACAAACCTGTTAGATTGTAGGAGCATTGCCAATGACCAAAGTAACAAATTACGCCGGATCTCGCCAGATCCTGGAAGGCTAAGCAGGCGTGAGCCTGGAAAGTGCGTGAATGGTTGCCTGCCACGATGCACGCCGGTTGTGGTGAAGGCCACTAGGGCTACGTGGTGAGAAGTGGAGGGCAGTGCAGATTTCTAAATAAATATATAATCCCGCACGTCCTCTTCTTTCCTTCACTCAACCCGCACTGACCAGCGTGCTGAAGTATGGTCAAATAACCACCCCTCGACCCCCCACGCCCCCCTGGGGAGGCCCTCATCCAGCAGTGGATTGACGAAAGAGCTGAACGCGTGCACGCTTTCTGTTCAATGACCGTCCACTGGTAGCATTCACAGAGTTTGTTCAAATAATTCTACTTTTTTTTAAGAGTTGTGTTAAGCATAGAGTTTCAGTGTATATTATTCTAGAAATCGACGGGTTACATAGTAGTGTGGAATTTCCACGGTTGGCTTTAGGATATCGGTCTCGGAGCACGGATACACTGCTTGCTAAAGGTGAGAACCTAATTTTGTCTCCCCAAACATTGGGGTGGGGGACGTCCAGCCCACGGGCCGTATGAGGCCCGCGAAATCATTTGGTGTGACCCTGCCAAGGCAACCGCAGGCGGGACTCGAAATTCAATAAATCTAGGAGCGAACCTGGAAAAGCAGTTGCGAGTAGCAGCAACATCATCAATACCAGCTAACATCACACGCCTCACCAAAGAGAAGCAGTTCCAGCCCATCACATTAGGGTCGAGTTAATTAAATGTTTGACCAAATATAAACAGGCTAATTTTAAGTTAATAATTTAGTATGGCCCGCGAATGATGTTATAAATATCTAAATGGCCCTTGGCAGAAAAAAGGTTCCCCACCCCTGGCTTAAAAGCTCCACACACGTCAACAGCAGTGGCCTTCAAAGGGAAACTAATGGGCAACATTTCGGGCAATGACCCTTCATAGCACAACTGAGAGCACTCCGTGTGGTGAAGGGCGATTGCTCGAAACGTCGCCTATTTTTTTTCCCCTTTTATGCCCACGCACCGTGGTATAGGCTGTGCTTGTTGCACCATTGCCAACGCAGCAGCAGCAGCAGCATCAACAGCACAACAAACATTCCCGAACCTCCATGATGGCCCACAAGTTAGGACACACATGGGCTATTATTTATTTTAACATATCACAAATGGTTAAACTGACGTATAGACATTTATATTTTTGAAAGTAATTCAGGACGGTTTTTTTTTAAGATTACAGGTGTAATCTTTGAAGAATTCATCAATTATATTTAATCTCAAATCAAAACATAATTGGCACACGAGGTGGTGTGTGAGTGGCCAGCACCACAGCCGCCCGCCTTTGTCTCCCCAGTGGCGATGTTTTGCACACCGCGCCAGGCACTCAGTTGAGGCTGAGTCGACCTAGGGGAGCCACAGCGCCGGTTCAGATCAATCGTCACTGCTGTGATGTTGGCCGTGAGCGGGAATCGAACTCGGGACACCCGGTTCGTGTCCTCGGCGCGCGAACCGCTGCACCCCCCCCCGCGCCATCCCCTCCCTCCCTCCCTCCCCTCGCCTCCCCCAAACCCCCCTAGACCCCCACCCCTGCCGCACTCCGATGCTAAAAATAGCCCCCGTGGCTAAAAATAGCATTGCGTGACGTCAGGGGCAGTGTGGAGGTGCGCGCGCGTGGGAGGGAGGGAGGGGAGTGACGTGTGGACGGATGAGGGAGCGACCTCGTGACCCGAACCCACAACACGTTCGAGCAGAAAGGGCCATTACCCGAAACGTTAGCTTAGAACAACAACAATACGATGCGGATGGCCGTTGTTTTTTTCCCGGGAGAGCCTCGTTTGAGGGTCGAGGTTCACCCATCACAAGGGCCCGGCTACATTGATGATGGTTTTTGGGCGAATTATATATTTTTTGTTCTTTTTAAATCCATACATTATTTCTAGACTTGAAGCTTTCGTGACTGCAAGGATTCATATTCTTAGTTTTTTTCGGTAAAGTCACGTAGGTAAAAAAAGTAAAATTAATAAAAGTAAAATAAAAAATCACGACGTTTCGGAGGCAACACAAGCTTCCGTCTTCAGGTGGAACAGCACGATATCGCTTGTCTCCCGGATAAGGCTCCATCGAGTCTCATGACTCGCGTGTTCATCCCCTTTAGGGTCCTGCGATGTGTTCGCAGCAGTAGGGGGGGTGGTGGGGGCGGGGGACGATAATAGCTGCCGCTGAGCGTTTGTATTCCTTATTGAGTAATTTGCGGAGTAGCTTCAAATTTGACCAATTTGGGATCATTGACCGCCGACACACAATGGCCTACTCTTGCGCGAAAGACCCCACTGGATCTTTAACGTCCACCGCGATGCAGGCGGCGCATCGGGGTGTGTTTACCGTGAATACGCAACGCAGTATTGATCAGGGCGGACGCTCGGTTCGAACCGCGAACCTCTCGCATCGCTCGGCCACGTCACCGCCCAGTCTATGTGGGTCTTCCGTGTGAGCGAGTCGATGTGTCTCTGTGCGAGTCTATGAATATCTGTGAACCTACCGGTCTCTGTGTGGTGAGTCTATGGGGTATCTGTGTGAGGAGTCTATGGATCTCTGTGTGAGTCTATGGGTCTCTATGTGGTGAGTTTATGGGTCTCTGTGGTGAGTCTATGGGTATCTGTGTGGTGAGTCTTTGGTCTATGTGTGAGTCTATGAGTCTGTGTGAGTCTATGGGTATTTCTGTGGTGAGTCTATGGGTCTCTGTGTGGTGAGTCTATGGGTCTCTGTGTGAGTCTATGGTTCACTGGTGAGTCTATGGGTCTCTGTATGAGTCTATGGGTCGCTGTGTGATGAGTCTGTGGGCCTCTGTGTGGTGAGTCTATGGGTCTCTGTGTGGTGAGTCTATGGGTCAGTGGTGAGTCCATGGGTCTCTGTGTGAGTCTATGGGTCTCTGTGTGATTAGTCTATGGGTCTCTGTGTGATGAGTCTGTGGGTCTCTGTGTGGTGAGTCCATGGGTCTCTGTGTGAGGCTATGGGTCTCTGTGTGATGAGTCTATGGGTCTCTGTGTAATGAGTATATGGGTCTCTGTGTGATGAGTCTATGGGTCTCTGTGTGGTGAGTCTATGGGTCTCTGTGTGAGTCTATGGGTCTCTGTGTGGTGAGTCTATGGGTCTCTGTGTGAGTCTATGGGTATCTGTGTGATGAGTCTATGGGTCTCTGTGTGATGAGTCTATGGGTCTCTGTGTGTGAGTCTGGTTCTCCCTGTGGCAAGGACTTTAAATAAACCCGAAAAGATGTGTGTGGTTAATCCAACATACAAATAATAAACGTCTTATCCACGTTTCCAATAATGCATTGACAGCCTTTTAAATCCACTGCTGGATGAAATCTTTCCCACGTCAGGACCGCTTCAGATGAGGCCAGCCACTGATGTTCGCCGAGTCCCGGGAATCGAACTCGGGTGGCCTGACGCAGACCACTCATAATATCGACGCGAAGAAAGCATTCCGCTCAACAGCAAATACGTCGTTCGGCATGATTTGTCGGGCGAACTGACATCACCCGCAATGCCATTCAACAAACAATGCGGTGATGTTTCCGCTGTTGCGTTGGCAGTGATGCACGAGCACAATTGGCAACAAACTCGACGTTTCCATACCGTGTCAACCCGTACGATTCATCCCGTATTCTTGTCCAGGGAAATTGAGTTGTCAGTTCCACACGGCGTGCAGCCGTTTTAATACAATACGGGCAACAACAAATATAATTTGTCTATTTGTTTGTGTTTCTCCCTTGTGATGCGACGTTGTATGATGAACGTTGAGATTTATAAGGGAGGGGCACGAGGTGACCAATGAGGTCTAAATGGTTCTGTAACATTAAGCTAGGCAGCACTGATAAAGTGTTTGACAGGTACGCGTTTCGAGCAATGACCCTTCTTCATTACAATCATTCTCACCATCGCCGTAGCGTTATCGATGCTCCTGCTGCTGCTGCTGCTTCTGCGGCGTCGTTGGAGGAGTAGGAGGAGGAGCCGGGGGCCGCGTGCTCTTCACGATTTGCGACAGCCAATGGGCTGGCCCCATCGCTCCTTGGCGGAGCTTCATAAAATCCGCGCTCTGCGCGCACCGCGCTGCAGAGAGCGCGAGGAGGGAGTCCGTGGCCCCCCCTCTCGTGGTGGTCGTGGTGGTGGTGGTGGTCGTGGTGGTGGTCGTGGTGGTGGTGGCGGTGGCTGAACGCGAACTACAGCGGTGGGAGGGAGCGATCATCTCGGCACGTGCGCGCGCGCGCCATCTGCCGCTCTCACGGTAAGTGGGTGTAGATTATAGAATGAGTGTCTTGATGAATTGCCTATTTTTCTCCATCTCTCTCTCTGTGTGTGCCGGCCATGTCATTTCTCATCATTGTCTTGTTTTCAATCACCCCGTTTCCATGATATTTATTCAAGATCTTGTGGGTCTATGGGCAATGCCAATCTACGTGCAATGTCAGTCACTGGTCAATGTGAGTCTATGGGCAATCATAGTCCATAGTTCATGGGCAATGATAGCCTATGGGCAATGATAGTCTGTATCTATGAGCCGCGTCATTTCTCACCAACTTTGCATTGGATACTCCTCCCAGTTGCATCCAATGATTGTGCTTATGGAACTCAATTCACTCTCTCTCCACCCAAACTTGGAAAAATATAGTATATATATTTTTAAATGTTATCATTATTGTTGTTGTTGAGACGAATGTTTGGCATCCCATTTGAGTGACGGAAAGAGGAGCCCGTGCATTTGGGGAACATTCGCCGATGAACTGAGATCATTCAACACCCTGAAGACAAGCTTACATGTCGTCGTGTTTAGAATGGATGATGGACTGTGGTTAACCACAACAACAACAACAGAGCTGCAGCCGCATGAAATTGAGCGCGTTCGAGAGAGGACCTAATCCATCGATGGGAGATGGAACGATTAAATCTGAAATCAGTTGCGGGTGGTTGGGGGCTTGGGTCAATCCTTGCATCGCCAGGATCGTGACACGGACGGCGAGTGGCGGCTTTGAGAGGCCTTCATCCAGCAGTGGATCGCCAATCGCACTCCCCTTTGCACTCGACGCGTGCAGGCTGCTTACAAGGATCTCGTCTCGCCGTGCCTCCTTTTTTTCGCTCTCCTGAAGCGTCGGCTCTGTGGTGGCTGTCAATGTTCGTGGCTGGGATCCGCATGATGCTTAGCTCCCCCCAACCCTTCACGCAATCGGCGATATAAATGAATGAAATAGAGAGCAACTAAAACATTTCGATTTAAAGCTTCTTTCGTGACTGCAGGGATTCATCTTCTTGGTTCTTTCGGTAAAGTCACGTAGAATGGAAATAATAAAATAATAAAAATAAAACATAATAAAATAATTCTCACGACGTTTCGGCCACAACGCAAGCAGGTCTATCGAGAAGACAGACTCTGTCTTCTCGATAGGCCTGTTCTTCACCTGAGGACGGCTACTTGCGTTGTGAGAATTAATTTATTATGTTTTATTTTTATTATTTTATTATTTCCATTCTACGTGACTTTACCGAAAGAACCAAGAAGATGAATCCCTGCAGTCACGAAAGCTTTAAATCGAAAAATGTGTGTCCTGCCTTGTTAACGATCCATCCAGCAGTAGAGTTAGCGGCGTGTGCGCATTGTTCTCCAGGTGACTGGGAGATGATGGAGCTCCACGGAGGGGAGAGGTCCCCTCGTGAGCTTGGGGGCTGCGCTGATGGAGAGAAGACCCCGTCGACCGCAGGAGGGGTCCCTTCAAGCAGGGCCCACTCAGCAGCCAGCCACCGGCCACGGAAGCCATTCCGGTGGGTGCGCGCGTCACGTGATGGCGATGATGGTGGTGATGGTGATGATGGTGGTGATGATGGTGGTGATGATGGTGGTGGTGATGGTGGTGGTGGTGATGATGATGACGACCATGGCGATGATGGTGGTGGTGATGATGGTTGTGATGATGGTGGTGATTATGGTGATGATGGTGATGATGATGGTGATGATGGTGGTGATGATGGTGGTGATGGTGATGATGATGATGACGACCATGGCGATGATGGTGGTGATGATGGTGATGATGGTGACGATAATTATCACCATAGTGATGATGATGATAGTGATGATGATAGTGATGATGCCATGTGATGATGATTATGTGGATGATGCCATGTGATTATAGTGATGATGATAGTGATGATGATCGTGGTGTTGATGGTGATGATGATCACGGTGATGATGATTGTGATGATGGTGATCGCGGTGACGCTGTGACGATACAATAATCTCCGTGATTTATGAAGACGTCGTAATCCCGCATCTCAAGACGCTGAGCAGCAGCAGGAGTGAAAAGGGAATAGCGGGGAAAGGGAGGTTTGATGAGAATTATTGATGTGATTATTATTCTGCTTGATTACCCAAGAAAGCCTCACCGAGGCTCATGACTCATGTTCAGGAGAGGGTCTTGCCAAGTTTTCGCCTGGGTTGTTATGCATCATCCAAATCGTCTAGTGGATGAGTGCGCGTGTGCGAGTGTGAGTGGACGGATGTGTGAATGCGCGCGTGGGTGTGATTGCTGGCCACCCACCCCCTCGTGTGCCGTGCCGGTCTTCATAGGTGCTGCTCGCTAACAGCACTTGCCCCGACAGTCTGTTGAGGCTATACGGGGGGGCCTTTGTCTTTGTAGGTCAGTGGTTAGCGCGAAGCTTGCGACCCGAGTTCAATTCCCGCTCACGGCCCAAACCACGAACGAATGCTAAACCAGTTCTGGGCTTCCCCTAGGTCGACTCAGCCTTAAATTAGTACCGCGTGCGCTGTATAGTAAAACAAAACAAACAAAACCCCCATCAACAATGGGAAGACAAAGGCGGCCGGGCGTGGTGGTCGCGTGCCGCTGCCGGAACCTTCGCAGGTTTATCTCGCTCGTTAATCGGCACTTGCCCCTACAGCGTGCCGAGGCTATCCGGGCGCTCAACCCTTTTGCCTTTGTGTGCGCGCGCGCGCAGGTCGACGAAGGGAGCGTCCAAGGCGCGCCGCGCGCTGCTCGGCGCGGAGCTGCGCGCTCTGCGGGACCTCCTCCCCGTGGCGCGCGGGGAGCGCGCGCGCCTCTCGCACCTGCACGTCATGGCGCTCACGTGCGTGCGCGCGCGCGCCGCACGAACACTCGGCACAGGTGAGCGCGCGCGTGCGTGTGCGTGCGTGTGGTGGGGGTGTGTGTGTGCGTGTGTGTGGTGTGTGTGTGGTGTGTGTATGTGTGTGTGCGTGTGGTGTGTGTGTGTGTGTGTGGTGTGTGTGTATGTGCGTGTGCGTGCGTGGTGTGCGTGTGGTGGGGGTGTGTGTGCGTGTGGTGGGCGTGTGTGTATGTGCGCGTGTGTGCGTGTGGTGTGCGTGTGTGTGGTGTGTGTATGTGCGTGTGTGTGGTGTGTGTGTGGTGTGTGTGTATGTGCGCGCGTGCGTGTGGTGTGTGTGTGTGGGGTGCGTGTGTGTGTATGTGCGCATGCGTGTGGTGTGTGCGTGTGCGTGGTAGCGTAGCGGTCAGCGCGCTGCGCTACGAACCCGAGTTCGATTCCCACTCACGGCCAACACCCAGTGCCGATTATCTGAACCGGTCCTGGGCCACTCCCTAGGTCGACTCAGCCTCAAATGAGTACCTGGTGCGGTGTGTAAACATCGCCGCTGGGGAAACAAAGGCGGCCGGGCGTGGTGTTGGCCACCCACCCCCTCGTGTGTCGTGTCGGTACTTCATAGGTGCTCGCTAACAGCACTTGCCCCAAGAGCCCGTTGAGGTCAAACGGGCGGCTTCTGTGTGTCGGTGTTTGTCTCTGCGCGTCAGTCCGGCTAATGTTCATCCTACCTCCTCCTCCTCCTGCTGCTGCTGGTGCCGTCTGTCTCTGTGGCCGTGCCACTGCCTCGAGTTCATGTCGCGTAACCCCGGAGAGCGAGTCTCGATTGCAAGAGTCGCCTGGGTCACACAAACAACAACAGAAAACAACAAAATTAAGAACAACGAAGCGAATAGAAATCGACACAAAAAAAACAAACCGCGTCACGTGATCAATGATCTGACCCCTGCCCCCCCCCCTCTCTCCTCGCTGTGCCTCTGTCTGTAGGAGTCGCAGAGGGGGGCCACTGGGACCCCATCCTCGCCGACCCCGCCTCGGCGCTGCCCGGGTTCCTGCTGCTGCTCACGGCGCACGGGAAGATCGTGCACGTGGCCGACTGCGTGAGCAAGCACCTGGGCCACAGCGTGGTGCGTGCCCGGGGGGGGGAGGGCGGTGATGAGCGTGGTGGTGATGGTGATGACAGTGGTGGTGAGTGTGGTGGTGAGCGTGGTGGTGGTGGTGGTGATGGTGATGACAGTGGTGGTGAGTGTGGTGGTGAGCGTGGTGGTGGTGGTGATGGTGATGACAGTGGTGGTGAGTGTGGTGGTGAGCGTGGTGGTGGTGGTGGTGGTGGTGGTGGTGATGGTGATGACAGTGGTGGTGAGTGTGGTGGTGAGCGTGGTGGTGAGTGTGGTGGTGGTGGTGATGACAGTGGTGGTGAGCGTGGTGCTCGTGGTGATGTTGATGGAGGTGGTGATGGTAGTGATGATGCTGGTGGTGAGTGTGGTGGTGGTGGTAAACGTGGTGGTGCTGACAGTGGTGGTGAGTGTGGTGGTCGTGGTGGTGTTACTGGTGGAGGTGGTGATGGTAGTGATGATGATGATGATAGTGACGATGATGATGATGTTGATGGTAGTGATGATGATGTTGATGGTAGTGATGATGATGAGGATGATGGTAGTGATGATGTTGATGGTAGTGATGATGATGATGATGGTAGTGATGATGATGAGGATGTTGATGGTAGTGATGATGAGGATGTTGATGGTAGTGATGATGATGAGGATGTTGATGGTGGCCAGCGTGGTGAGCGCGGTGGTGATGATGGCGGTGGTGATGGAAGTTATTCTGACAGTGGTGGCGAGGGTGGTGGTGGTGGTGGTGCTGATGCGTTACCTTCTCCTCGTGCCGCCAGGTGGAGCTGCTCTCGCAGGGGGACAGCATCTACGACGTCGTGGATTCCACCGACCACGAGGAGGTTCGCCTCTCGCTGCGGGGCCCCACCGCGCAGAGCCACCGCGCACGAGGTGACCACCTCCTCAACCCCGCACTCATCCCACCCGCTCACCGACCTTACCACGCGCTCACTCACCATCCTTCCCACTCACTCACTCACTCGCCAAACGTCCCCACCCACCCGTTCACCGACCTTCTCACCAACTTAACCACTCACCCAATAACCTTCCCACCCACTCACCAACTTTCCCACGTACTCACTCACCAACCTTACCACGCACTCACTCGCTCACCAACCTTTCCATTCACTCACCAACCTTACCACGCACTCAATCACTCACCATCCTTCTCACTCACTCACTCGCCAAACGTCCCCACCCACCCGCTCACCGACCTTCTCACCAACTTTACCACCCACCCAATAACCTTGCCACCCACTCACCAACCTTACCACGCACTCACTCGCTCACCAACCTTCCCACTCACTCACCAACCTTACCACGCACTCACTCACCATCCTTCCCACTCACTCACTCACTCGCCAAACATCCCCACCCAACCACTCACCGACCCTCTCACCAACTTTACCACTCACCCAATAACCTTCCCACCCACTCACCAAGCTTCCCACTCACTCACTCACCAACCTTACCACGCACTCACTCGCCGCTCACCAACCTTCCCACTCACTCACCAACCTTCCCACGCACTCACTCACTCACCAACCTTTCCATTCACTCACCAACCTTCCCACCCGCTCACCAACCTTCCCACCCACTCACCAACCTCACCCCCCCCCCTCCCCCCGTGACACCAGGTGCCGAGGTGTCCTTCGTGTGCCGCATGAACACTGCGCGCTCCATGCGGCGCCCGGGGCTGGGAGCCAGCCGGCCCATCCTGGTGCGCGGCCGCTACCTCCGGCGGCACGGAGGAGGAGGTGTAGGAGGAGGGGGGCCCGGTGGGGGGGGGCCCTGCGACTCGGAGTGGTGGGGGGGCGGGCCCCCCGTCCTCGCCGCGTTCTGCACCGCGGTGTGGCAGCCCGGCCCCGGGAGGGAGATGGAGGTCGCCTCGGCCGGCTGGGACCTCTCGTTCCAGTCGCTCCACTCGCTGGACATGCGCTTCCAGCAGCTGTCGGACAGGTACCCTCACCCCCCACCCCCCCCCCCCCGTGTGCAGACCGTGACAAAGAGCTTCGTAGCTCATCGGATTTATCCAGGAGTCATGACGATCCCGATTCGGCAAATTGACGAGAATGTCGGAGATCGGCGCTAAAAGCAGCAACATCGTTGCAGTCGGATTGTCGGCTTCGTTTAAGCGGCACGCACAATGTTCAAGTTCATCTCTCGGTGTCACGGGGGGTGAGCCGGGAGGTTGGTGAATGGGTTGGATTTGGATTTGAAGCTTTCGTGACTGCAGGGATTCATCTTCTTGGTTCTTTCGGTAAAGTCACGTAGAATGGAAATAATAAAATAATAAAAATAAAACATTTTATAATTATATAATATAATAAAATAATATTATAACTTTATATTATGTTTTATTTTTATTATTTTATTATTTCCATTCTATGTGACTTTACCGAAAGAACCAAAAAAATGGGTTGGATGTTTGGTGAGTGCGTGGGAAGGTTGGTGAGCGGGTGGCAAGGTTATTGGGTGGGTGGTAAAGTTGGTGAGAAGGTCAGTGAGCGGGTGGGTGGGGATGTTTGGCGAGTGAGTGAGTTTGTCTCGGGGGAAATTTTTTTTAAGTGCGGGTCCTTTACTTTAAACAAAAAAAACTTACCGATGGATTCATGACTGGCGGTACTGATGGACTCATCTCTCGACGAGCCTTTGTCCGATCACGCGTTTTTTTGTTGACCGGCGGTGGTGTTTTTTATTGTCTTCATCATCGTCATCTTTGTCATCGTTGTTGTTGTTGTCTCCCCGTCGCAGCGTGGTCTACCACCTGGGCCACGAAGCGGCGGCGCTGCGCGGCCTCTCGTGGTACAGCCTCGTCCACCCCCTCGACCTCGCGAGGGCGTCGGCTGAGCACGCGCGCTGCGGTGAGCCACCGCGCGGCCCGCGACTCGGAACGTCGATTTGCTGCCCCAGTGAAGCCCGCTGAGCCGAGCAAAGGCAAAATAGAAAAATATAAATTTTTGTTGTTGTTGAAATTTTGTCCCAGAAGCCACGGATGGTGGCCCAACGAAGTGGCCCTCGTGGTCGTGGCCCTCGTGATCGCGGCCTCGAGGAGTTTGTGTCACGGCAGCCGAGTCGTCGAAACGGCGGCGCGACGTCGATTTGTAAACGTGGAGTGGGGGGGCTGGGAACCGGGAAACGCATCCACGCGACCACGGGGAGAGAGGGACACCCAAACTCCAAATATACAGCAGCAGACGTCAGGGTCCCGGGCTCGAACCCATGACCTCCTGTATACCAGGCGAGGTAGTTAACATCTCCTTGCCACCGTGGGGCCATATACAGAGAGAACCGCAGAGCTGGGGCAGATGTTATGCGTGCGCCGGCTCCTCACCGCTGCGTGGCGGCTGCTGCCTTCCCGCTCCTCGTCTGTGGCTCTTCCTCCTGGCGCCTCCTCCGAGTCGTCCTTTCTCTCTGAGTCGTCCTCTCTCTCTCTGAGTCATCCTCTCTCTGAGTCGTCCTCTCTCTCTCTGAGTCGTCCTCTCTCCCTCTCTGAGTCGTCCTCTCTCTCTGAGTTGTCCTCTTTCTCTCTCTGAGTCGTCCTCTCTCTCTCTCTGAGTCGTCCTCTCTCTCTGTGAGTCGTCCTGTCTCTCTCTGAGTCGTCCTCTCTCTGAGTCGTCCTCTCTCTTTCTCTGAGTCGCCCTCTTTCTCTGAGTCGTCCTCTCTCTCTGAGTCGTCTTCTCTCTGACTCGTCCTCTCTCTGAGTCATCCTCTCTTTCTCTCTGAGTCGTCCTCTCTCTCTGAGTCATCCTTTCTCTCTCTGAGTCGTCCCCTCTCTCTCTCTCTCTGAGTCGTCCCCTCTGTCTCTCTCCCTATACGAGAGCGAGGAGCGGACACCGTGCGGCCGTGGTGCAGCGTTGCGACCTGCCGCTAACTCTTATCATCGTCACACTTCGTCGACTTCATCTCCCGTCTAATCACGTGGCCTCCCTCTCTCCTCCCGTCCCACCCGCTCCCCTCCTGCTCCCTCTTGCTCCCCCACCCCACCCCCCACCACCACCACCACCCCCTTGCCCCCCGCGCAGTGCGAGGCGAGGCCGCTGGGCGCCCGCTGGAGGTCGTGCTGAGGCTGCAGACGCTGCAGGGTGGCTGGTGCTGGGTGCTGGTGTCCGGCGCGAGGCTCAGCGAGCAGCTGCCGCTCGTCCAGTGCTGCAACCGCGTGCTCAGGTGAAGCCTCCCGGGGGAGATCATCTCAAAGGGCAAAGGGGGCGACACCCCGTGGCCCTAGACCCCCCCGCCGCCCTCGCTCCCCTCGCCCCCCTCGTATAGCCGCCCGGCCCTGAGCTCACGGACGCTCACGTAACCACCCCAAGACCGCATCCCGATGCACCAATCGAAACGTTGGATCGCGTAAATATATAAATGTGTCGTTAAACCCGCCGCCACCCGACACGGCCAACTAGTAAGGGTTGTTGCTCTGCATCCACTTCGGCAGGCGTACGGAAAGGGAGAAATGCTCACGCACAGAGACAAACACGGACACGCTCACCAAACCTTACCACCCACTCACCAACCTTACCACCCACTCACCAAACCTTGCACCCACCCACTCATAAACCTTACCACCCACCCACTCACCAAACCTTACCACCCACCCACTCACCAACCTTACCACCCACCCACTCACCAACCTTGCCACCCACGCACTCACCGACCTCCGCACCCACCCACTCACCAACCTTACCACCCACCCACTCACCAACCTTACCACCCACCCACTCACCAACCTTACCACCCACCCACTCACCGACCTCCGCACCCACCCACTCACCAACCTTACCACCCACCCACTCACCAACCTTACCACCCACCCACTCACCAACCTTACCACCCACCCACTCACCAACCTTACCACCCACCCACTCACCGACCTCCGCACCCACCCACTCACCAACCTTACCACCCACCCACTCACCAACCTTACCACCCACCCACTCACCAACCTTACCACCCACCCACTCACCAACCTTACCACCCACCCACTCACCAACCTTACCACCCACCCACTCACCAACCTTACCACCCACCCACTCACCAACCTTACCACCCACCCACTCACCGACCTCCGCACCCACCCACTCACCAACCTTACCACCCACCCACTCACCAACCTTACCACCCACCCACTCACCAACCTTACCACCCACGCACTCACCAACCTTACCACCCACTCACCGACCTTACCACCCACCCACTCACCAACCTTGCCACCCACCCATTCACCAACCTTGCCACCCACCCACTCACCAACCTTACCACCCACCCACTCACCAACCTTACCACCCACGCACTCACCAACCTTACCACCCACCCACTCACCGACCTTACCACCCACCCACTCACCAACCTTGCCACCCACCCACTCACCAACCTTGCCACCCACCCACTCACCAACCTTACCACCCACTCACCAACCTTACCACCCACGCACTCACCAACCTTGCCACCCACCCGTGTAGCCTCAGTGGGCTCCTGGCGCAAGTCGCTGTTGGCGAGTGGCACCGTCGGGGGGCGCGGGAGGGGGGAGCAGTAGGGCACGCGGCGTGGTGGGTGGCTGTGGCCAGCGCAACGCCCCGGCCCGGCCGCCTTTGTCTCCCTTAGGTGCTGAAATTTACAACACCGTTCCAGGCGAGCATTTTAAGGCTGATTCGAGCTACGAGGGTGGCCCGGGAACCGGTTTAGATAGTCGCCACCGGTGTTGTTGTCGTTATTGTTGTTGTTGTTGTTGTCGTCGTCGTTGTTAGCGTTGTTGTTGTTGTTGTCGTCGTGAGCGGGGATCAAACGCTCGGGGTCGCCGGGTTTGTAGCGCGGCGCGCTAACCACTGCGCCACCGCTCCCCCAAACCACGTGCGTGTATGTACGTATAGCTTATTTCGCACCGCACGTGGCCGACCGTGCTAACCGGATGCCAACGTGCGCGTGCGTGTGCCTGCTTGTTGTAGCGATGCCGAGGCCAAGTTCATGATCCAGCAGCTGCGTGAGCGGAGGGCTCTGTCGGAGGGAGATGCGAGCGGGCGATCGGCCCCTCCCTTCCCAGCCCCCCCTCCCCTCCCAGCCCCTCCAACGTCAACTCCAAGTCGCCTCGCAGATCCAACCCAGCTGCAACTCGCGGACTCGACAAAGCAACGTCATCGACATCACCATCAATACCTTCATGCTCGCTGCCATGACGACGATCGCCATGAAGCAAGTGTTGGTTGCTCAATTGAACTCCGTAGTCAGGACAACCAGCAGCAGCAGCAACAGCATCATCAGCACCAACATCAGCAGCAACAGCAGCATCCGTACCAACAGCAGCAGCAGCAACAGCAACATCAGGACCAGCAGCAGCAGCAACAGCATCATCAGCAGCAGCAACATCAGCAGCATCATCAGGACCGACATCATCAGCAGCAGCAACATCATCAGCAGCATCAGGACCAACATCATCATCAGCAACTTGTGCAGTGGTCGTGCATGGCTGCCACGAAACGTGGGGCGGAGCGCGATCACCGGCAGCCGGATGATGAAGAGTTCGTGGCGGGGGCGAAGCGGGCGAGGCTGCAGCAGCATCAGCATCATCATCATCAGCAGCAGCAGCACGATTCTTCTGAGCAGCATCATCATCAGCATCATCAGCATCATCATCAGCAGCAGCAAGATTCTTCCGAGCAGCATCAGCATCATCATCATCATCAGCAGCAGCAAGATTCTTCCAAGCAGCATCAGCATCATCAGCAGCATCATCATCAGCATCATCATCAGCAAGTGGAGCTGCTGCAGCTGGGGGTGACGTCGCCCGCTCCGCCGGCGGGCGACGTCTCCCCTCTCTGCACGCCCCCCTACACCCCCGGGGGACGACTCCCACAATTCTTCGGTGCCGGCTCCCCCCCGGCTCCTCCGACAACCGACGCCGCGACCACCTCCTCCTCCTCCACCACCACCTCCACCTCCTCCTCTCGTCTCGCCGATGTGTACGGAGAGTCCGACGCGAAGAACCGTCCATTGTCATCATCATCGTCGTCGTCGTCGTTATCGTCGTCGTCGTCGATGACCAACGATTTTGTCTACGACGTCCTCCCTCCCACGCCCGAGAGCCCCGCGGACCGAGAGCCGAGTTGGATTCCCGGCACGGCCGCCGCGTTCGAGGACGAGGAGTGGCCGCGTGTCCTCGCCGCGGCCTCGGAGATCAAACTCGGCCACAACCACCACCACAACCACCACCACCACAACCGGCACGACCACCACCGCCGTGTGGTCTACATGCCCGGCGAGAAGGAGCGCATCAACGTCATATTCGAGCAGATCAGCCGGATGGCCGAGAGCTTCGAAGGGTGCAGGACGGGCACGTCGTCGTCATCTTCATCATCGTCGTCATCTTCATCTTCGTCGTGGTCTCCGTCGCTCGATGACTCCAACTGGAGAGGCGACGCGTGGACTCCTGGCGTCAGCGAGTGGACGCCACCGCCTTCGGACGGAGAAGGATCGTCCACCATCACCGCCACCGCCAACCTCCTCCAGGAGAACACCATCGAGAGGATTCTGCAGGAGGCCATGAGCGACGAGGAGGAGGAGGCCCAAGACGACGAAGAGGTGGTGGTGGAGGAGGAGGAGGACGAGGCAGGGCGAGAGAAGACGGCCCGCAGATTGGGCCGGCAGGCCGCGGGTGGCGAGGTCTCAGTGGACCTGGCGGAGGACGGAGGCCGGGCGGCCGAGGAGCTGCAGGCGCTGTTCGAGACTCTGGAGGAGCTCTTTGCAGGCTGGGGCGGAGACCCCGAGGGGCCCCCGAGCGAGTTGCATCAACTCAACGCGCCCGACGTCGTTTGCGGCGCACACCCAGGTGGGCAACTCCCAGATGTTGACTGCCTCGCCTGGTATGCAGGAGGTCGTGGGTTCGATCCCGACCCTGAGTGACGCCTGCTGCTGTATATGTGCAGTTTGCGTGTCTCTCTCTTTCATCATCATCACGGTGGCTAGGAGATGTTGACTACCTCGCCTGCTATGCAGGAGGTCGTGGGTTTGATCCCGACCCTGAGTGACGCCTGCTGTATATGTGGAGTTTGCGTGTCTCTCTCTCATCATCATCATCATCATCACAGTGACTAGGAGATGTTGACGACCTCGCCTGCTATGCAGGAGGTCGTGGGTTCGATCCCGACCCTGAGTGACGCCTGCTGTATATGTGGAGTTTGCGTGTCTCTCTCTCATCATCATCATCACAGTGACTAGGAGATATTGACTACCTCGCCTGCTATGCAGGAGGTCATGGGTTCGATCCCGACCCTGAGTGATGCCTGCTGTATATTTGGAGTTTGCGTGTCTCTCTCTCTCATCATCATCACAGTGACTAGGAGATGTTGACTACCTCGCCTGCTATGCAGGAGGTCGTGGGTTCGATTCCGACCCTGACTGACTTCTAAAGTATATTTGGAGTTTGCGTGTCTCTCTCTCTCTCTCTCCCCGTGGGTTTTTCTCCGGGTCTTCCGGTTATTCCCTCCACATTTAGAATGAACGTCACGCGTTTAGAGTATTTGGCTGCTATACATTTCCACGCGATAAGCCACTTCGTCGAGCTATCATTTGTGGCCAGGTCACTTCTGAAAAAAAAGCCACCTCGCTCAGTGGGGCCTTACCTGGTCAAATGAAAATGTTTAGTTTAATAACCTTGCTCGATTCTAGAAAACGTGTCGGGTGGTGGAGGCCGTTGACGACACAGATTTGGCTAGACCATTAACGTGGCGGCCTAACCTAAAACAACACAAAACTCCCCGTAGGCGATGCAAACACAACTCAGTCGATGCATTTGAATCGCACGTTACGCGGCTCTTACGACTTTTCAACCCACACGGTTTACCCCGTAATCTTGTCCAGGGAAATTGAGTTGTCAGTTCTACACCGGCGTACAGCCGTTTCAATACGGGCAGAAAAAACTTGTTTAGTCTGTTTGTGTTTCTCCCTCGTGATGGGACTTTGTAGGATGAACGTTGAGATGTATAATGGGCACGCGGTGACCAATAAGGTCTGAATTGGTCTGCAATAAGCTGGCAGCACTGATAAGGGGTTGACAGCTACGGGGATAATCCACTCGCTCGCCGCAACCTCTGCTCACACCACACTCGCGTTCTCTCCTTGCAGATGGGCGAGGAGGGAGCAGCCCCTTCTACACGTGAACATAAGTCTGTGACTTACACGCATCGTATGGCATATTGTCATCGCGCAAGAGTCGGCGGACAACAAACAACAACAACTTGACACCGTCTCACTGGCGTCAGACCCTTGTCCCCCCAACACCCCCCCCCCACCATCCCCCCCACCATCCCCCCCCCACCATCCCCCCACCATCCCCCCCACTACCCCCAACACCACCCCCCCCCCACCATCCCCCACCACCCCCCCCCAACATCCCCACCACTCCCACCACCCCCCACCACTAACCTCCATCCACCCCACCACCACCACCCCCCCCCCACCGTCCCACCCACCACCCCCCCCCCACCATCCCCCCCACCATCCCCCCCACCACCCCCCACCACCCCCCACCACCCCCACCCACCCCCCTCTGCGCTTTTTCAGCAGCGCATTTGCCGGGGGGGGGTGAAACTTTCCCACGTCGTCGTCGTCGTCGTCACAAAATATTAAAAAAAAATTGTTTTAAGAAAACTCCCCACGTGAAACGCAAAGTTGTGTTGTTAATAGTGCGGTTGTGCACACACACACGGCTGTACACACACACACACGGCTGTACACACACACAGCTGTACACACACACAGCTGTACACACACACACACGGCTGCACACTCACACACGGCTGTACACACACACGGCTGCACACACACACACACGGCTGTACATACACACGGCTGCACACACACACGGCTGCACACTCACACACGGCTGTACACACACACGGCTGCACACACACACACACGGCTGTACATACACACGGCTGCACACACACACGGCTGCACACACACACGGCTGTACACACACACACACGGCTGTACACACACACGGCTGTACACACACACACACGGCTGTACACACACACGGCTGTACACACACAAGGCTGTACACACACACACGGCTGTACACACACACACACAGCTGCACACACACACACGGCTGTACACACACACACACGGCTGCACACACACACACGGCTGTACACACACACACACGGCTGCACACACACACACACGGCTGCACACACACACGGCTGCACACACACACACGGCTGTACACACACACGGCTGCACACACACACACACGGCTGTACACACACACGGCTGCACACACACACGGCTGCACACACACACGGCTGCACACACACACGGCTGCACACACACACGGCTGCACACACACACGGCTGTACACACACACACACAGTTGTACACACACACACGGCTGCACACACACACACACACACGCGGGTGTTCCGTGTAACTGCGGCAAGCCCCTCACTTTAATGCGCTAGTGTGGTAGATGCGTTTCTAAAAAGTGCCCGCGCTGAGCGGAAACAAAACCGATGTCCACGCGAATAATCCGGTGACGATCAAGTGTGGCGCGTTACCGTGCCATTCCACGTTACTGTGTTACTGCACCGCTCAGAAGCCGCGTTATAACGGCGCGTGTTGTAACGGTGTGTTTCCGCGTTGTAACGGTACGCGTTATAACGGAGGTGCGCGTTGTAACGCTGCGTGTTCCGTGTTATAACGGCGTGTGTTGTAACGGTGTGTTTCCGCGTTGTAACGGTACGCTTTATAACGGAGATGCGCGTTGTAACGCTGCGTGATCCGTGTTATAACGGCGCGTGTTGTAACGGTTCGTGCTCCGTGTTATAACGGCGCGCGTTCCGCGCTGTGCGGCAAGTGTTCCTGAATGGAAGAACCGCCTCTGTAGCGAACGACACGGAGTGTGAACGCGGCCACGCGTTAAGCGAGGAGTCCGCCGCACAGACGCCCCCACTGACACAGCGGGGAATGTTTCACTGCTGCTGTTATTGACGCTGCTGCGTTGGACGTGGCACACAGACTGAAGAACCAGATCGTCAACACGCTTGTCAATAACACATTGGCCTTAAAAGGGTTGTGTGTATATGTTTTATATATGTACAGGGACTCATCTACTTACGCACGAGTTAGGTTCCAGAGGTCTGTTCGTAAGTCGATTTGTTCGTAAGTCCAACTTTACTCCTGTCGAATTCAAACTTGTTATACGGCGTGTACACTAAACACGAGGAATGGCTTTAGAAGTTGTATAATCACATGTAGATGCCACTGGTTCTTCACGTTCTGTAGATGTAGATGCCACTGGTTCTTTGCGTTCTGCAGATGTAGATGCCACTGGTTCTTCATGTTCTGCAGATGTAGATGCCACTGGTTCTTCACGTTCTGCAGATGTATATGCCACTGGTTCTTCACGTTCTGCAGATGTAGATGCCGCTGGTTCTTCACGTTCTGCAGATGTGGATGCCACTGGTTCTTCACGTTCTGCAGATATAGATGCCGCTGGTTCTTCACGTTGTGTAGATGTAGATGCCACTGGTTCTTCACGTTCTACAGATGTAGATGCCACTGGTTCTTCACGTTCTGCATATGTAGATGCCACTGGTTCTTCACGTTCTACAGATGTAGATGCCACTGGTTCTTCACGTCCTGCAGATGTAGACGCCACCACCGCCATCTATTGCACGGCGGTTGAACTTACGACTCTCGATCTGAACAGGCAACTGGACATGTAGATCAGGTTCGTTCGTATCTCTGAAAGTTCGCAAGTCGAATGTTCGTAAGTAGATAAGGAGTCCCCTGTATAAAGTAGGCGATGTGTCAATGGCCCTTGCCATTGACTCCACGTTTTGAGTTTCTTTTTTCATGTAAAAGGGAGAATATGACAGATCAACATAACGGGATTGTAAAGCCTCTAACACGTGCGTTCACATCTCCTCCTAACTCTCCCCTCTGTCGGCCGGCACTTTCACAATGCAGTATAGTACCGTACAAAATCAGCTGTTGAAATTAAAGAGGGTTGCATTACAAATCAGTTAGGTATCGATAAGCGGATCACCATTGTACATTGTCGGTTGTGTTGTTTATTGTAGAGGTACGGATTCGTGTTGGTACTTGTCCAGCGACGTTGAGCGTTCACCGCGTGGCTGCCTAACTTTGAAGAGAAGACGGTATCCGTGTGTGTGTGTATCTTATGCACATCTCTGGTGTGTGTGTGTGTGTGGCAGAGGTCGCAAACGGGTTTTGATTCCTTACCCGTACCCGTACCCGGCCGCACCAGGGTCGCAAACGGGTACCCGTACCCGGCCGTACCCTACCCGTACCCGAGCCGGGTACGGGTAGGGTACGGGTATCGGGTACCTGATTGCGACGTCTGGGATGAAGCCATGTTACATGCGCGGGTGGGTTGATTCTAGCAACTTGAATTGTGAGAAGAGACAAGACGTTGGGAAATGAGTGACAAACGGTTACTCACCAGTGACTCACGGCCTACCCGTACCTGGCCGCACCAGGGTCGCAAACGGGTACCCGTACCCGGCCGGGTACGGGTAGCCGGGTATCGGGTAGGGTACGGGTATCGGGTACCCGGTTGCGACCTCTGATGTGTGGGGTGCGTTGTATTAGCAGCGATAGTCGAGTGGTCAGCGCGCTGAGCCGACGAAGCCGGCCACCCGAGTTCGTGTTCCCGCTCACGGCCACCAGCAACCGGTGACAGTTATTCTGAACCGGTCCTGGGACTCCCCTAGGTCGACTCGGCCTCAAATGAGTACCTGGTGCGGTGTGTAAACATGGCCAATGGGGAGACAAAGGCGGCCGGGCGGGCGTGGTTGCTGGCCACCCACCCCCTCGTGTGCGGTGCCGGCCTTTATAGGTGCTACTCGCTAACAGCACTTGCCCCACCAGCCTATTAAGGCTATACGGGGGATCTGTGTCTTTGGTACGGAATTATATTTTCAACGGTTCAATTGTACGGTACCGTTCGCTGGCCGTGATGACATTATTGTGTGAAACGTCATATTTATCTATTGTACATAAAAACAGAATTGAAAAGTATTTCTATTTTACACGACTTAAGAGATGAAACTGTTATTTTTTTGTAACTGTCAGATGTGTGCTATGGCTGTGATATATTAAATTTGCAAAACCAAAAATGTTGACCACTCCAGTTTATTATTTCATGTTTACTACCTCGCCTGGTCTACAGGAAGTCGTGCGTTCGATCCCAACCCTGACGCCTGCTTCTGTGTATTTGAAGTTTGCGAGGTCTCTCTCCCAGTGAGTCGTGGTGCGGTTTTTCTCCGGGTCCTCCGGTTTTCCCCTCCACATTTAGAAACATCACGCGTTTTAGAGTATTTGGCTAAAACTGTCCACGTGATGAGCCACTTCGTTGAGCTATCACTTGCAGTCAGGTCGCTTCTGAAAAAGAGCTACAGAGCTCAGTAAACCTTACCTGGTATAATAAAAACATTGAAATAGTTGTAATGGTTTATTTTATATCATAGAATCGTTTTAAAGCTTTCGTGACTGCAGGGATTCATCTTCTTGGAACCAAGAAGATCATAGAATCGGTTTGGCTTTAATGTTTTTCCGAACCCTACATTCAGTTTTTTTTAATCCATGACTGTATTATTACCCAAAGCGTTTTACCCATGGTACACAGCGGGTTAAAACTAAAAGTTGCTGACGCGCCCCTACTGGACATGTGTGCAATAAGAGCGTCATAGCTTATCGGATTTGGCCAGGATACGATGGGTCAAGCTGTGACGTCATCCGCATCGCACTGGGCGTGGTCTGTATGGGGGGGGGGGGGGGGTTTCCAGCCTTCACGAGACGGGTTGTGGGTAAGGGTGGCTGTCGTATTTTAAGCGGCCCAAGCAATCAACCTACAAAACACATTTCTCCTGCGGAGGGAGCTTGTAGGAACGTTGGGTTGCTCAGTCAATGGGCAGGGTCAACGGCGGCGTGGTGTATTCCGCAAATATGCCCGACTGTGAGGGCGGGCACAAGCCGGCGTGAGTAGGTTAAACGTTGATATTTATAAGGGCACCACGGGGTAACCAACCCCTCCCCACCCAGCCCACCCCCACCCCCCACCCAGCCCCACCCTCCCCACCCTCCCCACCCAGCCCCACCCAGCCCCACCCTCCCCACCCAGCCCCTCCCCACCCGCCCCTCCCTGCACGACGGACACAATCAGGAGGTTCTTACCAGTAAAAGTCGATTATAATCAAGCAATTACATAGCCGTGAACCCGTACGGTTTACCCCGCAATCTTGTACAGGAAACCCGATTTGTCAGGCCCATAGGGCGCACAGCCGTTTCAATACGGGGATTTGTAATTGTCTATTTGTGTTTCTCCCTTGTGATGGGACTTTGTAGGATGAACGTTGAGATTTATAAGGAGCACGGGGTGACCTATAAGGTCTGAATTGGTATGTAATAAGCGAGGCAGCGCTGATAAGGGGGGTTGCAAGTGAGCGACTCTCGCTATAACACATCCAGTTGGCAAACACCACCACACGCCGCGGAACGTACAGGCGCAGAGTCGTACAGACCCAGAGTCGTACAGGCAGAGACGTCGTGCAGTCACAGAGTCGTACAAGCACAGATTCGTAGAGGCTCAGAGTCCTTCAGGCACAGAGTCGCACAGGCACAGAGGAGTCCTTCAGGCACAGAGTCGAGCGGCAACGTCATTTTCCGTGGAGACAGTTTATAAAGGAAACCTGCAGAAAGCCCAAGGATATGTAACAAAGCATTTCACAAACAGAAACCATAAACCAGTGTTCATCATCGCAAGGGGGGCTTGGTGGGGGGGGGGTGTTTAGACCGCTTGTTTTGATGCATTTTTTTCTCACGAGTGTAACATTGTAAATAAATAACTCATGTGATTGTTGAAACAGTACATTTTAGATTACGCGTCATATATAGTAGAAATAAAACTGCATTTTAACGCATTCAACACTTTTCCCAAAAACGACTTCATCCTCCATCCACAGAGTACAAAGTGGTTTTTTAAAGTAACGACACCTCGGCAAAACGCCAGGGGTCAACAACAAGTAGCGAATACGACCTTTGTCGAGCCCAGCGGCTTCGGGACTTAAACAACAAGCAAGTGCCGTGCAGGCAGCGTGTAACAATTGAGGATCGTAACATTTACCGCGGAGGAATCCGATGGGAGCTTCCAAGCTCCTTCTCACAGGCGTCGAAGACGGCGAGCACCACAAACTGTGGCTTCGCCGCTCAAATTCACGAACAAATTCTCTTCGAGAACGCTTCTCGACCACGCAACGCCGCCTCTTCAAGTCGTGGCCGCAAGGGATGGGGTTCAGGTAATAGCAAGAGCTTCTCTCGCCAGCTCCACGTCGAAACGCGGTCGTGGTGATCGACTTTAATCGATGGAACCGACTTCTACTGCTGTCGGCATTTCAGAAGCCGCCAGGGGGCAAGAGGGTTGGGGAAGCGACTCGCCCTTGGACCAGACGTGACCCACAACTTCATCTCAAGCGGTCCGCAGGCCACACGAGGCCAAACCAATTTCAGACGGCCCCTGGGCGAGATGTTAACTACCTCGCCTGGTATGCAGGAGGTCGTGGGTTCGATCCCGACCCTGACGCCTGCTCTATATTTGGAGTTTGCGGTGTCTCTCTCTTATCATCATCACGGTGGCTAGATGTTAACTGCCTCACCTGGTATGTAGGAGGTCGTGGGTTCGATCCCGACCCTGACGCCTGCTGCTGTATATTTGGAGTGTGTGGTGTCTCTCTCTCTCTCATCACGGTGGCTAGATGTTAACTACCTCGCCTGGTATACAGGAGGTCGTGGGATCGATCCCGACCCTGACGCCTGCTGTATATTTGGAGTGTGCGGTGTCTCTCTCGTCGTGGTCGCGTGGATTTTTCTCAGGGTCCCTCTGGTTTTTCCCCCCACATTTAGAATCAACATCACGCGTTTGGTGTATTTGGCTGATGTACATTTCCACGCGATAAGCCACACAGTTCAGCTATCATCTATGGCCAGGTCGCTTCTGAATAAGAAGCTGCGCATAGCTTCAGTGGGCCTTACCTGGTGAAATTACAAAAAAACTTTATAAAACGAAATTTATCACGACTCAAAATTAGATTGTTCGGTTCGGCCGTGTGATGATTTTGTCAAGAATCTGTCGTGAGAGTGTGTGGACACCGGCCACAAGTGGAACGTGAATTTGCAACTTGCACGAGCGTTGACTTAGGCAAGATCGTGACGGAGTGGCCCAACCCAAAAAAATATATCTTTTGAATCATCATATAGGCTGCGAAAACCGATGCTACGCTATTTATCAATCACTGCCAGCATCTCAGCCGCACTAATCAGATACCGGAGGCGATATATAATTAACCTGTAACAACACCTAACTGAGGAGCTCCCTCTAGGTCCACTCGGCAAAAAATAGCCAGCATTAGCAAAGTGCGTCCACCCATTAACCGGGTGCTGAAGCTGCCCTCTGTGCTGCTCCGTGAGGCGTGCCCTCCCTAAAAGCGAAGCACCACAGATATGCCCAAGCACGTGTGCTTGTGTGCACGACGTGTATCTGTGCTCCTGGATGTATGTGTGCATTGTGTACACGTATCACGTCGTGTCTTTGTATGCTTTAGTTGTGTACGTGTCAATAGGTGGGCGGGCGTGATGCTGACCACATCGTGAGCCCTTGTGTGCCGTTTCCAGTCCTAGTAGGTGCATGCGAACACAATTTAAAGCCCCAATAACTTATTGAGGCTATACAGGTGTGTGTGGGTGCGTGTTAGTGTGTGTGTGCGTGTGTGTTAGGGTGTGGGTGCGGGTGTGTGTGTGCGTGCGTGTGTGTGTTAGTGCGTGCGTGTGTGTTAGCGTGTGGGTGCGTGTGTGTGGGTGCGTGTGGGTGCGTGTGCGTGCGTGTGGGTGCGTGTGTGTGTGTGTTAGTGCGTTCAAGAGCTGGGCCAACGTGGAGTCGCCAGCCCTCATGGCACCCAGGCTCCCGAGTTCACACACCTGGGACACACGCGCACAAACACACACGGAGTTACACTGAGCGACTTCACACTGAACACCATGACAGTTGTTCGAGTAGCAAGGTCCTCGACTGCGATGGGAATCTGTCAAGATGTTGTCAGCGCTTGGATGGGCGTTGGTGATGCATTAAACAGACTTTTACAGGCAGCTGCGTGGCTACGCTGTCGGAATCAGGAGGACGGTGCAGCAAAAATCCACCGTTGTACTGCGCGCCTATGCTCCCACATCAATGCTCCCCGTCCCACCAGCCCGCACTGATCAGCGTGGTGAGGTCTGGTTACACAGCCCTGCGTGACCCGCACGCTATGGGGAGGCCCTTGTCCTGCAGTGGGTTGTCAAAACGGCCGTACTCATCAGGAAGGTCGAAGCCGGGCAGTCTGGTGGTGGTGGTGGGTTCTCTGTTCAGGTGTGTCTAGAGATAGATGGAAGTCAGGCGGTCTGGTGGTCGCCTGCTCCAATGTTTGCTGGGCACGTTGCTTGCAGCCCATGAGTTGGTCCGTGCCGTTCGGATGCCGAACTCCGCATCACGCAGAGTTTGTTTATTGCTCACCGCAGGGTGGAGACGTCCATGCGGTAGCCTCACCCTTCTCCCACCTCCACTCCAATCGGTTACTCTCCTTGGTGTTCTCGACGAAGCTTCTGTGGGGATGGCAGTCGTTATGGAGAAGGGTGATTGCATTGAACGCGTGTGCAGGGAAATGTAGACATTCGTAAAGGATAATTGAATGCATGTTGACAAAGTTAAATGAATGACTTTGTGAGGTGGCTCAAAGCGTTGAGCTGGCACAGCAGAAATCCTGGGCCGGAACCCGGCTTTTTCGAGCGCGCGTGATTAAGCCGGGATCTCAGCTCTCGTGAGTTGATGGTGTCAGTGGAACCCTACGTCAATATTGGCTCAAGGGGGGAAATTAACTTTCCCCACTTTGCCTATTTTCAACAAAATAAAGATTTTTTACAATATATATTAACCAATATAAATCTATGCACTCGCGCACCCATACACCCACGCACTTACCCACCTACACAAGGCAAACCCGCCCCCCTCTCCGTACAGCCTACCCAGTAAGCTGGTGAAACCGCTGTTATCTGTTGAAACCGCTGTTAGCGAGTACCTATTAAGGCTATCATGGAGCATAAGGAAGTGATCTTGCCAGCCCCAAGCCCGGCCGCCTTTGTCTCCCCAGTGCTGATGTTTACACACTGCACCGGGTACTCATTTAAGGCTGCGTTCATCAGCGCCGGTTCACCTTACTCACTGGACCAGTTTCAGACGATTCATCCCTGACGTTAGCAGCTTTGAGGAATCGAAACGGGGGTCTCCAGGTTAATAGAACTGTGCACCAACCACTATTACACCGCTCCAATACCCCGCCCATCGCCACCAAGTGACGGTGACGTCACCACGGCGCCTGTGCCAGGCCAGGTGCACTTTCAGGCCACGTGAAGTGTCGGAGGCTCACCGAAAGGTCACGGGACACACCCAGCAGGTGCCATCGGTTGACTGACGTGAGATGACTGGCAGATTTACCAGCTGTGCCGCCCCCCCCCCCCACTGATCCACCACTCCCCACACCCACCCACACGCCCAATTTTGATTTCTCAACCACGAGGCTTCAAAATGCCTGTCTGAGAGAGAGCCCCGGGCACCCAGCCTAGGTGGAGTTCGCATCCGCAAGGCAAGGGCGATCTCGTCGCTTCTGTTCGACCGCCGTAAACCGACGGAGGGCACCGTACCGCACGATGGCGGGCAGCCTGGGGTCGCGCCAGATGTGCTGGTGCCGGTATCCGCACGCCGCCGGGAAGCTCGCGAAGCGAACCGTATCGCTGTGTTGGGGCCGCGCCAACATCATCAGCAGGTACAGCTTGTGGCCCATGTGGTAGGGCACCACCGGGTCGTCGCGTGAGTGCAGCACCAGCAGGCGGCTCGTGACGTGTACCAGCCTAGGTGGGGGCGGGGTGGCAGGTTTCATCTGAGCCCATGAATGTACGTACAAATGTAAGTCGAACTTCTTTCGCGCCGTACGTAGCCAGCCGTGCCCCACTGGGGTCGAGACAATGAGCACCATTTTGCGGCGAGGTCAACGGCGGTTGACTGGAAATCCGTGAATATACTGGAGGCATGTGAAAAGAGCTTTATAGCTCATCGCATTCCTCAAGCCTAAACAAATATTCTCATTCTGGTCGTTCTATGGATCCACTCAACCGCCACACCTCCCCCATCCCCCTCCCCCTCGATATAGGAATGTGGAATTTCCACCACCGGCTCAGAGTTTGACTTTGAACTGAAACTCACTTTTCATCAATGGCAAAACGTATTCCGTTGTCCTCCAGGGGTTTGACGAAGAACCAGTCGAAGGCTGGGAAGAACCTGTAGATCTGCACGCGTGGAGGTAGGGACAGACCAGGACGAGCACAGGGTTCCTTGGCCGAGATCCATGACTCGGGCAACAAGATCGCAACACGATCGATTCCGACGGACCGAAAGGTAACGTAGCCCAGACTTGTTCAAAAGAGCAACTGACAATGGCAACTTCTTGGTTCTTTCGGTAAAGTCACGTAGAAGGGAAGTAATAAAATAATAAAAATAAAACACAATAAAATAATTCTCACGACGTTTCAGCCACAACGCAAGCAGCCGTCCTCAGGTGAAAACCAGGTCTGTCGCCCCGCCTCGACGGACCTGGTTTTCACCTGAGAACGGCTGCTTACGTTGTGGCCGAAACGTCGTGAGAATTATTTTATTGTGTTTTATTTTTATTATTTGATTACTTCCCTTCTATGTGACTTTACCGAAAGAACCAAGAAGATGAATCCCTGCAGTCACGAAAGCTTTAAATTGACAATGGCAAGTTCGCATTGATATCACGGCTCCTGAAATGTATTGCTAGGGAACGATGCTGCATCCAAGCTGGACCCAAAGAGTGGCCAACGTAGAACTAAGAAAGATGTTGCACATTGAAGAGGACCCAACGCAGGCAGTGATGAGAAGTAAACCGGCACACGTGTAGGATGGGCAACAACAGGGAAATGAAAAGGAAGAAACCGGAAAAAAACGAAGTCATATTCTTGGTTCTTTCGGTAAAGTCACGTAGAAGGGAAATAATAAAATAATAAAAATAAAACATTATAACATTCTCACGACGTTTCGGCCACAACGCAAGGAGCCGTCCTGAGAATTTTATTATGTTTTTATTCTTATTTTATTATTTCCCTTCTACGTGACTTTACCGAAAGAACCAAGAATATGAATCCCTGCAGTCACGAAAGCTTTAAATCGAAACGAAGTCCTAACAGAGAATGGCTTAACGAGGACCACATAAGAGATTGGTGCCAGAAAGATGCGGCCACGACATATTGGCACAGCACAGAGAAAAGTGGAAACAAATGACGAAATGCACAGTTGGCATCTGTCCATGGATCGTGATGATGATGATGAGCGCAGCCCAAAAGGGACACAAAACCACCAAGCGACCAGCAACAAACGGCACTGTGGAAGGTGTAATGTCTAAGGAGTCAACACGTTTGTTGAATTGCTCAGGGTTTTTCGAAATTTGCAAAAGAGACAACGGGAGGACATTACAAAGTGGAGCATTGCGAAGGGGAGAAGCATAAATCATTGTCGTGAGCTGCAATGTGGTGAGTGGGTTGAGTGTGAGACGTTTGGGTGAGTGAATGCATGAGTGAGCGAGTGAGTGAATGCGTGCGTGAGGGAGTGGGTGGGTGGGTGAGTGGTGAGTGAATGAGCGAGTGGGTGGGCGAGTAAGTTGGGGAGCGGGTGAGTGTGTTGTCGCAACCTGCAGTGTTGCGGTGGTTGAACACAGCGGTGGATGAGACTAAACAGTCAATGTCTGATAGACCCGAGTCCTCGACACGTTAGGAGGAACCAATGAGTGAAGTTCACAGGAACAATAACCACGGCAGTAGCAACGGCAGAGTACTACGGAGACAACTGACCGCCGGTAAGCGAGTGGCCACCAGAGTGAACGAATCAGCGAGTGCTTGATCATAAAGTACCCCGACAGCTACTCGATGTTGAATTCTATCGAGCGTAGTGACGAAGCAACCGATGCTCCATCCCAGATATGACGACGACGACAATAATGACGACATCCCAACCTTAGCTGAGTATGCAGCAACACGCTCAGCGGATGTGTAACACAGAATGACTATTGCCCGAAACGTCACCTGTTACAAAAATAAAAAATGTCAGGCCACAGCGGTTATTGACGAACGTGTCGATTGTTTTTTCCCTGTTGTTAAATAATCGTGCTTGTGCACCGCTGCCAACGCGGCAGTATCGACAGCAGCATCGCCAAATAAATCGTAAACGGGGGAGCGGGGGTGGCAGTGTGTTCGATGCTCACCAGGCTCATGGGGTGGTTCATCCAGGTCATGGGCCTCCCCTAGGTCGACTCAGCCTGAAATGAGTACCTGGTGCAGTGTGTAAATATTGCCACTAGGAAGACAAAGGCGGTCGGGCGTGGAGCTGGCCACCCACCCCCTCGTGTACCGTTCCGGCCTTCATAGGTGTTCGTTAACAGCACTTGCCCCCTACAGTCTGTTAAGGCTATACGGGGTTGTCTTTGTCTTTGATGCTCACCAGGCTCATGGGGTGGTTCCTGATCTCATCGCGCAGGTTCGTGAACGGAGACTCCAGGACGAGGCCATCCAGCCGCCCACCTGGGCACGTTCCACACATTTTGGTAACAGCATCGTCAATAAAAAACAAGATATATTGTCATGACAATGTACGTTTGTTCTTTAGTTGTATTGAGGCAATGCGGCGAGCCCGTTACATCACGTTGTGACGCACGTAAATACCATGGACGTAAGCCAAACCGGTTATGAAAAGCAGGGGATAGAAAGATGGGGAGCGGGCTCGCTGCCACAAAAATGTATGTATGTTCAACTTCTTCCGCACCGTACGTAGCCAACCATGCTCATCGGGGGTTTGGGGAAGGACAACAAACTGAAAACAAAAAGCAGTTCTATAAAAATGAGTTTTCAATCTATATTTAAAATCACATAGCTCCAGTGGCTTCCTAATATCGGAGGGAAGAGCATTCCAGACGGTCGCAGAAGAGCATCCAAAACAAAGGGAGCTGCCACAGTGGTGTATTGCTCAGCAGCGCACTGTACTCGCATTCAAGAGGTCGCGAAGTTCCATTCAATCTCCCGAATCTACGTACGCCCGCGTGTGCCAATCGGTGCATTCGCGACTAAAACTCCACCGGAAACAATAACCGGCGGTTCGTAGCATCTGGGAGCTGGTGACCGATTCCGGAAACAGTTCCCGGTTTTAACGGGCAGTTGTGCAACAACCCTAACACTGTGTGAAGGTGAATGTGTGAGTGAGTGTGTGTGAGATCGCATTGATATCAAACGAGTAGGAAGTGAGAAAGTCTTACCTTCCTTGTTTAATTGAAGAGCCAGGTTCGTGGCAACCCTGTTACAAAATAAGACAACAGTTAGCTATTACAACTCGACAACTCTGTTGCACGAAGAATACGGGGGAAGGAAATATGATCAAATCACATCGGTAATATGGGAAACAAAGAATTGCATTGGCTTCCAGTAAAAGAACGCCTCAATTTCAAAATCTGAACGCTGAGTTTAGGCGATCCATGGATAGACATGCACCTGGTCGTTTCATTGAAACTCATTTATGAATACGTTTCAAACAAGGTTCAAACCTCTATATGTCTGTCTGTCTGTAACTTGGGGTCACGATAACTCTCAATAAGTGAAGGCCAATGTATTGCTGTTAGGGGACTTGCCCTCAGTAAAGCCCAGCCAAATTGATCACAGGGTTGGCCCTTTCAGGATCGAACCCATGTCCTTCTGCATACCAGGCGAGACAGTTAAAATCTCGTCAACGTGGCAACCACCATGCCTAGATGATTAATCACAGTTAGAGGATCAACACGGTGGAAAGCAATTACAAAATCCATGCGGGTGAGTGATTTGTCTTCCTCATCATCATCATGATTATTGTCATCACCACCGGCGTACCCGCTGCCGAGCGAGTGCCCCCACACGAACAGGGGGCTCTTCTGGCTCCGCGCAACGATCCACTTGTACGTGGCGAGGGCGTCCTCCGTGATGGCGACCTCCGACGGGGAGCCCACCGAGTCGCCCCACCCTGCCCGGCACGTGGTTTAGGAATTGAGAGATGGCAGTTGGTGGGAGGAGGGGGGAGGTGGAATGGGGGCACGGTGAGGAATGAGAGATGGCAGTTGGTGGGAGTAGGAGGGGGGAGGTGGAATGGGGGCACGGTGAGGAATGAGAAATGGCAGTTGGTGGGAGGAGGGGGAGGTGGAATGAGGGCACGGTGAGGAATGAGAAATGGCAGTTGGTGGGAGTAGGAGGGGGGAAGTGAATGAGGGCACGGTGAGGAATGAGAAATGGCAGTTGGTGGGAGGGGGGGAGGTGGAATGAGGGCACGGTGAGGAATGAGAAATGGCAGTTGGTGGGAGTAGGAGGGGGGAAGTGAATGAGGGCACGGTGAGGAATGAGAAATGGCAGTTGGTGGGAGGAGGGGGAGGTGGAATGAGGGCACGGTGAGGAATGAGAGATGGCAGTTGGTGGGAGGAGGGGGAGGTGGAATGAGGGCACGGTGAGGAATGAGAAATGGCAGTTGGTGGGAGGAGGGGGAGGTGGAATGAGGGCACGGTGAGGAATGAGAGATGGGGGGGATTGCAGTGGGGAGGGAAGGAGGGAGTGGAGGGAGGGAGAGCCCACGTGTTCTGGAGAGAATGAAAAGTTGCAACTTCCCAACGCCCCCCCCTAGCCCCTCCACCCCAGTGATTTCAGGAATTCCCACAATGAATGATCGCGAGTCGATTAGAGAATCGATTCGTTTTCAAACACTGCGGTGAATAGTCGTGCCACTAGCGCATGCGGGGTCAAGTGAACCCATTACATCCAAGGTGTATAGATCGAAACACGTCGATACGTGCACAAGTGAATCTATGCAGTTATTGTGAGTTATAGAATAGATATTAACAGGATGATTTTATGCATTGTTCCACGATTAGTGTCTAGCGCAGGACTACGGGCTGCTGTAATTTCAGCGTGTAATTATTAACGTAATTTGTTTGTCCACGAAAGCCTCGCTTGAATCTCAAGACTCTTTCTCAGGAGGGTCCTTGATTTTGATGTTTGGCCAATTTGATTAAGCGGGGTGGGGGTTGGGGAGGGGGTGTTTTTATTTGAGGAATCCAATAATACAAAAAAAGCCACTGAGCTTACGAAGGGATACCACTCAAAGGTGGCCTTATCTATTTTTATTTTACCAGGTAATGGCGCACTTAGCTATATAGCTCTTTTTCAGAAGCGATCTGGCAATCACTGATAGCTCAACGAAGTGGCTTATCATCATATGGAAATACATAGCAGCCAAATACTCTAAACGTGTGTTTATTATAAATGTGGAGAGAAAAACCAAAGATTTGAAGCTTTCGTGACTGCAAGGATCCATACTTTGATTTTTTCGGTAAAGTATTAACCCACGTGACTTTACCGAATAAACGAAAGAGCATAAAAACCAAAGAAACCGGGGAAAAATCCACGCGACCACGGGGGGAGAGAGAGACATGCAAACTCCAAATATACAGCAGCAGGCGTCAGGGTCCAGATTCGAACCCACGACCTCCTGTATACCAAGCGAGGTAGTTAACATCTCATAGCCACCGTGGCAAGATGTTAACTACCTAAGAGATGGGTAAGGAACCCATTTTCTGCGCTGCCATTTCACAGCCCAGTGGATTTGGAATATTCTCAAATCAAATCCGTACCGCCGACGCGTGCCTCCAAGTGCCTACGTCACAGGTGTGCACCACCGCGTGCGCGTTTGTGTTGCGTGCGACGATCATTCGGAAAAAATGCAAGCTGGCATTACCTCTGTAATCCACAGCCACGATGTGATAATCAAGAGCACTTATGACCTGCAGAGACGAGAGAGGTTTAGAAGTCACGATGAGAGTGAACTGGAAACTTGGTTTAAGTTTATTGACATTATTTATAAAGCGCTAAAATACAAATTGGATTTACGTAGCGTCAAAAATATTACCGCATCTCAAGATCCTGTAAAGAAACATTGAGAAAATGTAATTTGTAGAAAAGCAGTCGGTCATCGGCAGGGGACAATTGAGGGTATTGAGGCTAGACATGAACAGGGGGCAGGGAGCCGACAACACAGATGGCTGGGGGAAGGGAGTTCCAGACTGAGGGCAGCAGAAGAGAATGAGCGACCTCCTGCTGAGCGAAAGATTGACTGGTTGCTGGAGCTGACAGGGCACGGAGGGGGGGTAAGATGAGAGAGGAGAGGTAGGAGAATGTGTGGAGGATAATACAGTGGGATGAGAGCAGAGAGGTAGGAGAGTGCGTGGAGTGGAGTAGAGTGAGATTAGAAGGGTGAGGTAGGAGAGTGTGTGAAGTAGAGTGAGATGAGAGCAGAGAGGTAGGAGAGTGCATGGAGGGGAGCAGTGTGAGATGGGAGGGGAGAGGTAGGAGAGAGTGTGGAGGGGAGTAGAGTGAGATGGGAGGGGAGAGGTAGGAGAGTGCGTGGAGGGGAGTAGAGTGAGTTGAGAGGGGAGAGGTAGGAGAGTGCGTGGAGGGGAGTAGAGTGAGATGAGAGGGGAGAGGTAGGAGAGTGCGTGGAGTGGAGTAGAGTGAGATTAGAAGGGTGAGGTAGGAGAGTGTGTGGAGTAGAGTGAGATGAGAGGGGAGAGATAGGAGAGTGCGTGGAGGGGAGTCAAGTGAGCTGAGAGGGAAGAGGTAGGAGAGTGTGTGGAGGGGAGTAGAGTGAGATGAGAGGGGAAGAGGCAGGAGAGTGTGTGGAGTAGCGTGAGATGAGAGGGGATAGGTAGGAGAGTGTGTGGAGTAGCGTGAGATGAGAGGGGATAGGTAGGAGAGTGCGTGGAGGGGAGTAGACTGAGATGAGAGGGGATAGGTAGGAGAGTGCGTGGAGGGGAGTAGAGTGAGATGAGAGGGGATAGGTAGAAGAGTGCGTGGAGGGGAGTAAAGTGAGATGAGAGGGAAGAGGTAGGAGAGTGCGTGGAGTGGAGTAGCGTGAGATGAGAGGGAAGAGGTAGACAGGGATGATTGCATGGAGGATATTGAAGATGATGGGTGCGCTCTGCAAGATCATCCAGGACTGGAGTGCGGAGACAGTGGTGGAGATGGCAGTACCGGTGCGACGTGTTCTTGTTTACAAGTGTCTGCGACAAGTCTGACAGCGGCAATTATGAATCAACAAATTATGCAAAGTTTTCAAGGATCACAGCAGGCACAGATTAGCTGCCAACCGCTTTAGCACGCTACCTTGTAGAGTTCCACTCGGTACGATCCAGCCCTAGGAGAGAAAGGACGACAGGCCGTGTCAACCGGGAGAGATCACAGGAAGGGGCAATCCAAAAAAATAAACCGGTCTTGCCCCGTAAATATGTACATAGCCTGCATCCCTGGGTGTCTGACACGAGTTTGAAGCTTTGCTATTGAAGGAGATGAAAGGACTTGAAATCTTGACTTGCAGCTTTCGTGACTGCGGGAATTAATATTCTTTGGGTCTTTCGGTAAAGTCACGTAGATAGGTTCAAATTAATAGAAATAAAATAAGCAAAAAACTGCGACGTTTCGGTCACAACACAAGCGATCGTCATCAGGAGGAAAAAAATACAGAGAGAGAACCCTGTGGTTCTCAATAGTTTTTTTAAAATGTTAATAAATACATAGGTTTGATGACACAAGTACTTGTACTAACGTGCCCGTGCGCAATTTATGTTTCGACGATTTACCTTCTAAAACAATCTGGCCATGTCTCGCACACTCCCGGGAAAGGGCATCTCGCACCCCCAAGGGGTGTAAGCACCCCAGGTTAAGAACCACGGGCCTAGAGGCAGGGCTACGTACTAGTGGTTGATACAATCAGTGCGATTAACCCGCAAACCGCTTGCACTTGCTCTCCAGTGCAGTGTTAACGAAGAAGTGGGGTTTCAGTTTGTTGGCGCACTCTTCACTGCTTGTGGATAAGAGTGCAAAGAGGCAATTCCGATCGCATGAGAGGTTCCAGTTCGCATGGTGTCTCACCGTGAAGCCGCATTGCCGTGCAGGTAGAGGATGATAGGGCGACCGGAGCCCAGGCTGTCCTCATACCAGCCTGAGCCCTTGCCCCGAGCCTGCTGCCCAAGGGAGGCGGGCACCGTGTGCCTGGTAGCGTCCAGTCAAAAGCCACACAAAAGACAAAGATCCCCCCGTGTAGCCTTAACAGACTGTTGGGGCAAGTGCTGTTAGCGAGCACCTATGAAGGCCGACACGGCACACGAGGGGGTGGGCGGCCAGCACCATGCCCGGCAACCATTGTCTCTCCAGTAGTGACGTTTACACATCGCACCAGGTACTCATTTAAGGCTGAGTCTACCTAGGGGAGGCCCAGGACCGGTTAAATAATCGTCACTGATGTTGGCCATTAGCGGGAGTCGAATTCGGGTCGCCGGGATCGTAGCGCAATGCGCTAATCGTAACGCCACAACACACACACACATGCGGCATACGTTTTTTTTGTTTGGGTTATATTGCATAAATATAGATGCGTCGTTAAACCCGCCACCACCCGACACAGCCAATTAGTCAGGTTTGTCACGTGAACAAAACGTGCCAATTAGTTACTAGTTCAGCACACCGCTTGTGTGTTGGGAGAGGAGACACAATATTTACAATTCGAGCACGATGTTTCACCGGTAATTACAACCAGCATCATCAGGTGACAGACAGAAATAATGACACGTTTATAATTACACGATCTAACCCAAAAATAAAACCTCGAATATGGATAATATTGGTCGCGAAAGCCTACGTGTTAAACACACACACGGCAGCTTGCCATCACGAGTAAATATGACTTGTCTCAGGGTTCTTCAACTACATTTGCCGGTGGTATAACTGGCATGTGCTGCCAGGCTTTTTGATGCGATACGTCACGTGTACAAATGTTAGGATGTCACACGGCATCGTAACGTCTGCACATGTGACTATCAATGCGTGCCTCTTGTCAAGGTCTCTCATATCTCTCTCGTTTATCTCGCTTTCAACTCGGCAATCTTAATCTCTTGCCTACAGCTCTCCCATCTCTATCCCTTGTCCATCTTTCTTTCATCTCACTAATCTGCATCTCTTCACATCTCTTTGAGAGCCATATCTCTTGGCGAGCCGTAGCTCAGCAGGCCTCTGTGAGATACATCTGACCCTCAGGCTGCCAGCTGTACAACCCTCACTTATATAAAAAAATATACCAAGATCCTCTGTATAGCCTTTACAGACTGCTGGTGCAAGTGCGGTAAGCTATTGCCTATTAATACCTGCAAGGCACACTAGAGGGGGGATGGCGTGGCCACGCAACAGACCTGAAGGCCTTCGTCTCACCAGCGCTGCTGCTGTTCATACACCATACCAAATCCATTCAAGGCTCAATCGACCAAGTACATTTTTCAACACTTCTTTTCGCTGCCCACCACGTAGACCGATAGCGGTTCACACGGTTAATTCCCACGTGGGTGTGAGTAAAAACGAAATAGGGAAATAATAAAATAATAAAACATAATTAAATACAATTCTCACGACGTTTCGGCCACAACGCAAGCAGCCGTCCTCAGGTGAAGAACAGGGCTGTCGGAAAGACAGTGTCATTCAGACGCTGTATTATTTCCCTTCTACATGACTTTACCGAAAGAACCAAGAAGATGAATCCCTGCAGTCACGAAAGCTTTAAATCGAAATTTTAAAAGATTTTTTATATTACCAGGTAAGGCCCGCTAAGCTATCTAGCTCTTTTTTAGAAGAGACTTGGTCACAAATTATAGCCCAATTAAGTGACCTATCACGTGGAAAATTATAGCAGCCAAATACCATAAACGCACGTTTCTAAATGTGTAGGGAAAACCCGTAGGACCCAGAGAAAAATCCACATGACTGCGGAGAGAGACACATGCAAACTCCAAATACACTGCAGGCGTCAGGATCGGGATCAAACCCACGACCTCCTGCATACCAGGCGAGGCAGTTAACATCTCGCCACCGCAGCGCCTTGTGTGTGCTAGCATCACGTACCAGACACCGAGGGTTACGCCACTCTCCGGGTGGAGGTAGAAATTGCGTGTGTGGTTGAGACCGAAGTGCGTTTCTGGATCGAGCAGTTGCTCCGTGGTTGGAACGCGCACTGAAAAATAAAACACACGCATGCACGGCGCAGCCCCCGGTTCAACAGAGACGCACGTACGTGGGTGCACAGTAAGCATGTGACACATCGAATCGTCCACTAAAATCGATTCCGATTGTGAAGTTTTGTTGGTGAGTTCTGAAGGGCTACAGAAACTGGTAGAAAGCCTGAACAATTCTGAGTGACTTTGGAATGAGAATGACCGTTTGCACAGCACAGGTTTTGTATTACACATGGGTGCAGAGTGAGGGAAAAACAACATATCGAATATCTTCTTGGTTCTTTCGGTAAAGTCACGTAGAAGGGAAGTAATAAAATAATAAAACATAATAAAATAAAATAATTCTCACGACGTTTCGGCTACAACGCAAGCAGCCGTCTTCACCTGACGGCTGCTTGCGTTGTAGCAGAAACGTCGTGAGAATTATTTTATTTTATTATGTTTTATTTTTATTATTTTATTACTTCCCTTTTACGTGACTTTACCGAAAGAACCAAGAAGATGAATCCCTGCAGTCACGAAAGCTTTAAATCGAAATTTAACATATCGAATAATCCACTAAAATCGATTCTTCAGGCTCGTGATAGGTGCATAAAATCGTGTACATGAGAATAATCTTAATATTTGGATCTACCACCCTTCAAACCCTCCAGATACAAACTTTTGTAGTCTAGGTTTCTAAACAAACATATATTTAAAAAATGTGCCCCCCAATTTTGGGAGGTCCAAAAGGTTAAGTGTTTGGTTTTCAGATGTTCTTGTTTAACAATAAACTTGGCTAATATTTGTACCCATATCGCCGATCTAGAACATCCTCAGAATTGGCATAATCAACTCACAACTATTAGATAACTAAATGGAAAATGCACACATAAAGTGTGTTTCATAAATTTTACCCAAACATTCAGTTAATAATAATACTGACGACATAAAACTACCCAGTGCACTCCTAGTGTTGATGAAGAGATGAAGTGACATGGCCAGCATCATTTGCGGGGACTTCGAGATTTCTAAATTTAACTCGTTTCATCTCATGACATGCCTCTAAAAAGAACTTGTCTATTAATAAGGGTGGAAAAGCTACAATTATTCAAATATTCCCTTCGTGATTGTTTTTGAGAGAGTACTGTTTTTGCCAGAGCATATTGCATGCATGTTTAACTTATTTTGCACCGTACATAGCCAACCGTGCTACTCGGAGGTGTGACGAAAGAACAAAACACAAAAAGCAGTTCAGAGTGCTCTACAAAAATATAAGCAATTTACATTACATCTCGGTCTCAAACTTTTGAAATGGCACCCTCAGCGGCAGCTGTCCCCTGTGCAGCACAAGGTTACTCAGCGCATGCATGGCCTGCAAGCTGCGAAAGTGAAGGCAGTAAACCAAAGCACGCGCATGGATCAGAAGCGCCCTGCACGCACCGAAGTTATTGAAGACCAGTTTCATTGCAATTGCGGGGAACAGCTTGACGATGAACGGAACAAGGACGTAGAAGCCCAGGATAACCAGGACAAATCTGCGTGCATGTTTCATCACTCGAGCGCGCCTGTGAAGACATCATGGGGGGGGGGGGGGAGGTGTCCATTATTCTCAGCTTTGTACGCAACAGGAACTTGGACTATGAGAAAGAAAGACGTAAGAAGAATCGAAGGCTCTTGAGATGCGAGTCGTGGCACCGAATGAATGAAAATGTTTGTTTAGACTGGAGGAATCCGATGAGCTGTGAAGCTCTTTTTCACAAATGTCCAGGGCAAAAAGTTACAACTACAAACATTACAAAGAGTAGTCTGATGGTGAGAGAGAGTGAGCAGGAAGTTCTAAAGGAGGCTAAGGAGGAGAGAAGTCTCATTGAAACAATTCAGAAAGAGCAAAAAGAAGTGGAATGGACACTTTTTCAAAAGCCCGAAGGTCGATTAAGGAAGTTGTGAAAGCATGCAGGGGAGTCCAATAGGCAGAATACTTGACTGGTGTTTTACTTGAAAAACTGGAATAAAGTAGAAAACTCAAGTTTGGACAGTATGGAGGGGAGGTCTGACCCAATGACATTTGACAATAGACTAAAGAATACATTTGTCACTTCACGTATTGCCCATTGTTACACAGGCCAAAGGCGGTTGGACCTGCATACAACACGTGTTGGGTTTTCACAGCATTTGCTTATTCTGCAGATTGTATCGTAGCTGCTAACTGCAAGTTTATATGAAACAAAAGTGGTGGTGGGGCGGTGGCATTGTGATTCGTGCTTTGTGCAATAAACCCCTCGTCCCGAGTTAAAATTTCGAGCCCAAAGCTCGCGTTGTCGGCCAATATCCGAATTCCGTTTAGGGCACTCCCCATTTCACCAACTCGCGTTGACCAACAGGGTGAAGTATGGTCAAAACGATCCCGATGATGACACGGGTGTGGTCGGGAGCCTTTCGTTTTGGCAGAGGTTATTGTGAACAAGTGGCCGTATAGCACGACGGTGAATCACGTAGACATCGACTAAAGATTAGTTTGTGCTGTTCATCAAACAATTACAAGATCTCAGTCTCACACCCCGGAATTTCAATTGGAGGCATGAGATATTGTTTAACGTAATAAAACAAAAGATATCCTCACTCTCTCTCTCTTAAATGGCATGTGTTAATGCAAGTACTGTAATGAATACACGTTACAAGTCCATTCTAATTAATCCACACAACGATTACCAAAATATCCCTAGAGCCCTGATACGCTTCGAAACACTCCACCAAAATGATAATTCTGGAGAAAACAACGAATTACTTCAAAGCCTCTACCACCTCTGCCACGAATGCCAAGAGTTATGCACACTTATCACCTCTGTACGCTTATCACCTCTGTAACTATTTAACACTTCTATGCAAGAGATAGGAGATCACTTTCACACGACGTTCAATCAGCTGCTCAAAAGCGAGAGAGAGATAAACACATTTTAAATCAACGAATACCTTCCACCCTGCACTTAATCGAGCAAAATAAAGAAAAATTACGAAGCTAATTTCTTTAAATCAAATACCAATTTATCTCAACGGGTTCTCCCCACGGTTAATCTAAAGGTAAAAGACGCCACTCGCAATGTGCACTGCACGTCCCGTCGTGTTGACACGGCAGTAAAACACGCTACGTTTGCCTTTCTTTACCCTAATGCTCGCTGGTTATGGCACAACAACAAAATAGCCGCGGTATACGCAACAACATACGTTGAAGCTGCGCACCGATATGTATAAGTTAACAAGACTTGATTAATAAACACGCGACACACACACGCGGCACACACCTCGTCACAACCGCGCCCGCTCCGAATGTTAAAACAACACAAATATAAACAACTCTCATACAGCTTCGACTGCAACACAAGCAATCATCATCAGGTGTGAAATCCACAGCAAGAAAATTTGCTGTGCATGTCACACCTGACGATGATTGCTTGTGTTGCAGTCGAAACGTCGTGAGAATTTTTATTGTTATATATTTTTATTATTTTATTATTTCCCTTCTACGTGACTTTACCGAAAGAATCAAGAATATGAATCCCTGCAGTCACGAAAGCTTTAAATGAAAATGTTTCTCATACAGCTGTTACACTTTAAATTAATTTGCATAATGGTCTGGCTGTCGCCTGATGCAGCGGGTTGCAATTACTGGCGAAACGTCGAACTTAGATTGTAAATGTTGCGGCTTTGCCCTCCAACACGCAACCGGTGTTTCCGTACTGGAAACGAATCACCACGTTGTGTTCACGCGACAAACCTTACTAATCGACTGTGTCGGGTGGTGGTGGGTTTAACGACACATGTATATATTCACGCGATGTACATTAAGGACGGGGAGGCAACAACAACAACATCCTCAACAACAACGCAAATTACAAAACAGCGGCAACCTTCCGCGTTCCTCAACTCCGTTCGCAAGGCCGCAAACTCTCTCGCCTACTTGGGCCCCGCCGGTCGGTGTCAAATAAAATTAATAAAACACGCGCACACATCCACATGCCTCGTCGATCTTAAACACATTTTCCTTTTCTCAACAATTGCGCTTAAGAGGGGGGTCGCCGAGACTCACATTCGTTCTCGCCGCATCAGGAACTGAGGGCGCCGGGCGCGAGACGCTGACGGCGGGCGGAGCCTTCAGGCGAAGGCGGAGGCGTCGAGGGCTGAACTAGGCCCGTCCCCATGGCAACCTCGAGATTAACATATTTTTTTACCAAGGCGCAGACCCTGCAACGATTTAATTTTTGTTACCAGTGGGTAAGGACCCCTCATCCACACACACTCAGTTCAATTCGTAGCAGGCTTTCGCGACTAATTTTATTCATAATAAAGGTTTTTTTGGGGTTCGATCGCGTAAGTATAAATGTGTCCTAGATTTGAAGCTTTCGTGACTGCAAGGATTCATATTTTTAGGTTTTTTTCCGAAAAAACCTAAGAATATAAATGTGTCGTAACCCTCCACCACCCGACACAGCCAATTAGTAAGGGATCTGTCACGTAGACAACGCGCGGATTCGTGACTACTTCACCCCACCGCTGTGTATACTCCACACGGGTGCTGCTACCTTAGCTCTCTCTCTCTGTTTCTGCTTCTTGGCTGTCACACCCGTTGACCCAAAATGAAAGTGGCTTACGATCGTGTGGACATGTATACATTTCCAGCAGCCAAAAAAATACCATAACGGCGTGATGTTGATTCTAAAATGTGCAAGGGGGGGGGGGGGGCAAATCCAGAGGGACCCGGAGGGGAAGAAAAAAAAACCCCCACGCGTGTGCCACGTGCAGGCAACATGCGTGTGCCACGTGCAGGCAACATGCGTGTGCTTAGATTCATTGGGCAAAGCCACGAAGCGACAGCGGCCCCTGGTGGCACGACTCCATCCGCCAGTGAGACGCGGCGCCCTCTGCGATGGCTTTGCGATGGAGCGTGTCGTCTTCGCTTCCGTGTGTTACGACGCTTGCGGCCGTCCGCGCGTGTTGCCATCTCGCCATCGCGAGGCAGGAACCACCGGGCAGGTTTGGAAGGCATCGATGGCCATGCAGGTGAGCCGCCGCTGCCAACAATTTGCCCAAGCTCTGCGACGCTCTCGATATAGCGAGCCGCTTTCAGCCAATGAATGAGCGGGTATACTGCACGTGGGGGAAAAACCGCATAGGTCCCGCGTGTGTGAAGGGGGAAACGCTCTATCCCACACAGAAGGGGACAGATGATATGAATCCTCACGTTGATGTTACCGCCTTCTCCTGGCAAGCCTACGGGTAAGGGAGTTTCGCAACATTCGCGCACGTGTGATCCACCGACCCTCGGCATCTCCACACCGTGCTGGTTTGCATTGTCGGGCGCGTGATTCAGCCACACAAGACGTGGTCAAGAACGCGTGTTCGTAGTCCAACGTTTCAACGTTTATTGAAGATCTTATCTTGCGTTTATTTTCTGTTCCGCCTAAACAACGGCAAACGATCGCTGCACGTAACACAATCCTCGTGTCTGCAAATACAGCCGCGCGCGGCTGGAACACAGGCAACATTGTTCGGTGATTAGCAGAGGTGTGGACTCGAGTCATGTGACTTGGACTCGAGTCAGACTCGAGTCATGAATTTGATGACTTGCGACTCGACTTGGACTTGCATAACAATGACTTTGTCCCACCTATGAGATGTGGACTCGAGTCATGTGACTTGGACTCGAGTCAGACTCGAGTCATGAATTTGATGACTTGCGACTCGACTTGGACTTGCATAACAATGACTTTGTCCCACCTCTGGTGATTAGTGAACAAAGGTTGCAACGCAATATACGGGATTGCGTACAAAACTTGTGGACGCAATCTCGTGTATTGTTGTTGCGCAACAACACGAGTTGTTGCGCAATTACTCTTATCCATGATAGCCCAGCAGCAGAGAGACCGCGCTTCTCAATAATTACTTTGAATTATCCCGCGCACGGAGCGGTGGTGTTGTGCTTAGCTCGCTTGCACTATGAACGCCGCGTCAACCCGAGGTGTTATGCCCGATCACGGCGAACATGGGTGGCGAGTGATACCTGAACCGATCCTGCCCCGGCTCCCGACAACTTCACAAAACCTGCATTGACCAGCGTGGCGAAGTATGACCACACACACCTCCACACCCTCCCTCCGAGAGCAACGTTCTTCATTGCCACGTGCGCGTGACTGGTGCTGCTGTCAAAACCTCCCGATGGGTTTCAAATCGCGTGGCGGTCCTCTCGCCTGTCGACGTCTTATCGGTGGACGTGCCACCCCCCCCGCTCTGATATAGTGAAGAACACTGCTATAGACGAACACAGCATACGGACAGGCCTTCATCTAGCAGTTTTATCATTTTTAACTGGATATGATCTGTAATTGCATCACATTAGAAGCTAGATGTATATTTCCCTTCAATCGATTTTTTTTCTTCACAGAATTGTTTTTTTTTATTACCATTTTCATTATTTACAGCCCTTGATGTAACAGGACCCTGCGGGGTGGGCTGGTAGGAACGAATAACCAAATAATATAAACATAATGTATTATTACACTTGTTTAGCCAGGAAAGCCCCACTGAGTTAAAAGGTTTTTGTAGGGTCCTGCCAAGTGTTTGCAGTAGGGGGCGATGTTGCTACACCTAATCGGACGATACGAAGGGAGAGATTGAGGCCCAGTTCTAGGCTTTAGGCCTAGCTGTAGGCTTTAGGGCGCTGTGAGTTAATTTTTTATTTAAATGTTTTAATTATTTATGTAAAAGCTTTAAATTTAAATGTTTCTATTTAAAAACATGAGGGAATGTAACATTGTTAAACATTAACTCCCTTTCACACACGCGGGGGTACGATACGAAGGGAGAGTTTCAGGCCTAGTTCTAGGCTTTAGGCCTAGCTGTAGGATTTAGGGCGCTGTGAGTTTTTTTATTTAATTTCAAATTTTTAATTAAAAGCTATCTCATGGAATTATAAGGGAATGTTACACGTGTTTAGCCAGGAAAGCCTCATTAATTTAAATGTTTTAATTAAAAGCTATCTGAGGGATTATAAGGGAATGTTACACTTGTTTAGCCAGGAAAGCCTCACTGAGTCTAAAGGTTTTTGTAGGGTCATGCCAAGTGTTTGCAGTAGGGGGCGATGTTGCTACACGGACGGACGGACGGTCGGACGGACGCAATAATCTATTGGTGGCTGGTCCACTTCGTTCCTACCAGTATAATCCACTGCTGGATGGAAGTCTCCTCCCCATGCCACGTTGGTTATAGAGGTGGTTTGACATTCTTCACCATGCTGGTCTCCATCGGTTTGTTGGGGGGAGGGGAGGCCGGTTGAGATATCTTTCGACACTGACATTATCCATGGCTGGGTTATCAAACTCGCCATCGCTCCAACACAGTGAACTGTGGCCAAACAACCCCCATTATTACCAACATGGCAGGAGGAGGCCGTTATCCGGCTGAGGGTTGACAAAAGGGCGCTCACAATGTCTTTGTTTCTGGAAATCACGTTTTTATATTAAACTAGCAACCTGGATGTTCTTTGGACGTGACCGTCCGTCTCTCCCAGCCAGCCAGCCAAACTATGAATATTAAAAAGTACAGAGCCCTCTCTCCACCTTTCTCTTGCCTTCCCCCTATTGTAACGTTCTGACCGGCTCCTACAAGACGTGTGAAAAAGAGCTTCATAGCTCATCGGATTCCTCCAGTATAAATAATATACGTTCCGATATCCCAATTTATCTCGATACTTCACTTTTCTTGTTTCTAATCTATTCTTCTTGTACCCTATTCTATCTCCAATCCCCCCCCCCCCTCGATCTTTCCCCGCTCTCAACTCACCCTCACTCTCCTTGTTCTCATCCTTTCCCGTGACGTCAGCACGCACGAGCACGGCTCAACGCTGTGGGATGCGGGTGACGTCACCACGCAGACGTGGCGCGTTGACGTCACCACCGCGTAAGCCAGTCAGGAAGCCAGGCAGGAACCCAGCCAGCGCATTTTTTTTTCTAATTTCGTATGGCATGATACATCACAATTCTAGTTCACTCGGCGATGTTTATGATCTACATTGTACACTCTACTTAACCTTCTCTGTAGGTAGATCAGAATCCGACTATTTATACTCGAGGAATCCGATTAGCTACAAAGCAATTTTTTTACAGATGTCCAGAAAAAAATCATTTGGGCCGGACCCAAATCACGATAAATACTGCCAACTATCCCAGCGTATTGAAAGAAAACAATCTTACCGCGCGAGATTGATCTAACTTCTCAGCTGCAGGGAAACAGGCGACTTTCAATGAAACCACCATCTCCCACCGACAAAACATTCCTTGCAAAAAAAAATCTAATTATTTGTGCGACACGCCACGCCACTTTAGAATCTCACCTACATGTGCACATAAACAACACGGGGTGCACTGGATAACGTCTTGGCTGACCGAGAGAGACTGGAGATTGACTGCCATGAGAAATTTGACCTTTTCGATGCTCGTGTAACCGGCTCATCACACCCGATGCTTTATGTATACGTCAATGTAGTGCGCAGTGACCATACGACGCAAACAGAACACACCTTGAACATTAACCCAGGCTGTTTGTCCGTGGGCTAAGACACAAACTCAAATCTTTTGTGCACAAGGAAAGAAAGAAAAACGTTCACGTCACGATCGATCGCACGTAACGGAACTGGAGACAGATCTCTGTCACTCCCCCGCAAGCTTCGGTCAATGACCAACCATATGGTGACTGCAGTGACATCACCGCAGCGATAAGGCGGCGTGCCCCGACCCTTGAATTTGAAGTTTTATTTAATTTAATCGAAGCTTCACATTGGATGAAGAAAAAGGTGACGAACGTGGAAGCAGGCCGAGAAAGGTGGTGGAAGCTGCGAGTTAGGATCAAGACCCGAATACGTTAAGGTCACGCTCGTTACCCACAATGCGCTTGCCACAAATGAACCACGATAGCTTGCCGAGCTCGTCAAGGGGCACACACTATCACTCGCACTCCGGTCATCCTCGCAGCGGCGGCTTTTGGCTGGTCGTCGAACAAGGACGGTCACCGACCGCATCTCGCGTGCTTTCAGATGCGTTTCTGCGGGCCGTCTGGAACGCTCTTGCTTCCGATATTAGGAAACCACTGGAGCTGTGCACTTTGAAATCATCGAGATTGAAAACTCATACCTTAGGAACTACGTTTTGTGTTTGGTTTGTTGTCCTTTCCCCGCACCTCCGATTAGCACGGTTGGCGACGTGCAGTGCAAAACAAGTTCAGCATTCATAAATTAAGGATCGTTGAGTGGACGTAGAGATGGCAACCCGGGATAGGAATGAGTGGAGAAAGCAGAGCAAGGCAGGCAGACCACACAAGAGTGGTAGGAAATGCCAGGAAGAAGGCCCGACGAAGCTTCCGATTCACTACGGAGATCTTGGAGAACAACGGGGGCCGTTGCGTACACCTTCAAGACGTTTGTTTTGATTGCGGTTGCGTCTCCGACCTTTCCAAATGAAACGCGACAAGGCAGTGGTGACGTGCACGTGAAATGACAACGGTTTATGCAGCCAGGTGGAGGGTTTTCCTTGCGAAACAAAAAAGAACCGGGCACGTAAAATAAGCAGTAGAAACGTTTCCTCTGCTGTGGCGAAGGCGCTGTCATGGAGCGGCAAACACTGGCAGTGTTACGGAATGTCCAGTCATGCTGCACACCGGTATGAACAACTCCCCAGTGATATTTCGCGGGTGCAAGTGAAAAGCAGGGTTTTATCGCGCCTTGCATCCTACGCATGAGCGTTCCCACGTTTATGTTACACTCGTACATGTGTGAGCAACACTTTACTGCGGTAATACTTATGCGATAAACGATCGCTGGAAACAAAACCTTCGAAATCTTACTCCGCGCACACCGATCCTTTCACGAATATCACCGTATATTTATACTGTCAAATAATATATAAATACAAACGCACGTTTAATAGGATACTTGTGAGTTTTTCTGAGTTTGTAAAAAAATATTTTCCGGCTTAAGGGAGGGCGGGGGGGGACACCGCGAGCGATCGTACCATCCTTGCGGCGCGCGAACGTCCTCTAATGTACAAAAAAAAACTGAAAACACCGAAACGTACGACTACTTGTATGTACAATCACGCTGGCAGTGCGCCCTTGGCAACGGCACTACCCCGGTAGGCAAGGGCATGTTGGCACTTGACGAGTTTCACAGCGCTCGCGTGCATGCGCGTGTGTGCGTGCGTGTGCATGCGCCTGTGCGCGTGTGTGCGTGCGCGTGTGTGCGTGCGCGTGCATGCGCCTGTGCGCGTGCGTGCACCGTCACCAGCGGGGGTCCTCGACGGAGAGATAAAGACACCACATCACACATCACTGCGCCAACACAACCCTGACGACGCGACCATGCCCTCCCGCTCAATAACAGGGGAGCCTCCGATCTGCGAAGTACTGCGCGACACGCACTTTCGGCAAGACCAGGGGAGGCAAACGACCGACGTCCATGGCATTTCTATATATGTATCGGCGTAAAAAAAAAAAATCGACGCGTAACGGACGGACGCACGCCCGCGGCCTATTCCCCGCACAGCTGCGTTTCCGCCGGCTGCGCTTCCAGGGACGCCTCCATCGTGAGCAGCGCCTGAACCGTCTCCAGCGGCAGCCGCTCCGTACATCCGTCCGGCCGGCCCGGCGCCACGGCAACGTGGGGCCCCTCGGGGCCGCGAGGGTACGACGCGGCGCACGGCGCGAGCTCCCCGGTCTCGCCGTCCCCACCCTCCCCCACCGTCGTCACGTCACCGGCGCCGTTCGGCACGGCGCCGCCGCTCGTGGGGCGCGCGCAGCCCGGGGCGACCGGCACGTCCGCGACGGCGCCGCCGACGCCGCCGGCGCATTCGTCCATCGCTTTGTCCGGCGGTGCCACGTGCGACAAGGAGCCGCCGTTCGTCGGCAGAGCGTGGCTGGGTATCGCCGCCGGCCTCTCGCCGTCGTTGCCTTGAGGAGGCGGAGGCGGAGGAGGAGGAGTGGGGGGAGGCCGACCGTCGGACGCGTCCGCCACCGCGCTCATCCCGGCCGAGTCGCGAGACCGGGGCTCTTCCAGGTCTTCGTCGCCGAAGCTGGGCGCGTGAATGATGTGGGCCACTTCGTGCGTGTCGCTCCCCGCTAACCCGTCGCTCCCCGCCAAGCCGTTGTCCCCCCCGCCGTGAGCGTTTCCGCCCAGCAGCTTCTCGCCCTCAAGGTCAGCCATCATCACCAAGTCGTCCTCACCGAAGCACGGGGCTTTGATGCGCCCGGGGCTGGGTTCTCCGTCGCCCGAACCTGTCCTGGAGACGATTTGCCGCGACAGGGTGGCGCCGCACGAGTCCACCGTGTCGGAATCGGCCGCTTCTCTTTCCCCCGGCAGCTGGTAGAACACGGAGCTCTGCTCTCCATGCTGCTGTTGATCCTCCTGCTGCTGCTGCGGAGTGTCCTGCAAGCCGGTCAGCTGTTCCGAGTTGGAATCTGTGGAGATCTGGTAATACACCGAGTGGAGCGTGTCGTGCTGCTGAACCACGTTGGGTGACGGAACAGTGCTGGCCATGAGCTGCTGCAGGGCGCCGTCGTCTGCTGGCGCCATCTGCTGGTCAGCTGCATCACCGGACGCTGTCGAAACAAACAGAGACATACAAACATCGCCCCTTTAGTCTCAAACGACTGTTGGGGCAAGCGCTGTCAGCGAGCGCCTATGAAGGCCGGCATGGTCCATTGGGTGGCCAACACCACGTTCCGACCGCCTTTGTCTCCCTAGTCGCGATGTTTACTCCACACCGCACAAGGTACTCATTTGAAGCTGAATCGACCTTCGGGAGACCCAGGACCAGTTCACATAATCGTCACTGGTGTTGATAAACGAGCGAGGTCTTGCAATACGAGTAGTACGTGTATACGCTTTGTCTGCCCAGCGTCACGTGATCACAACTGATATACGAGTGCTTTGATATACGAGTGCTTTGGATTACAAACACGTTTCCGGAACGAATTATGCTCGCAATCCCAGGTTTTACTGTATATCAACCTAGATGACAAAACATCACTTTTCTCAGCAATACTAACAAACAGCAGTGATCATGAGACAAGAGAAGTTTCGGGCACTCATGGACATTGCTCTAACAACTTGCTGGTAGGCCCCTGCTGTAGCCATTACTTCGCCATGTTTGCCGAGTAAGTGCATTTATAAACGCGTAACTCTTACAACCAAGGTTATCACGAGCGCGCAGAACACCTGGTACACGAGTCTACCTAGCAGAGATCGCAAAAGGGTTTCGATTCCTTACCCGTACCCGGCCGCACCAGGGTCGCAAACGGGTACCCGTACCCGGCTGGGTACGGGTAGCTGGGTATTGGGTAGGGTACGGGTATCGGGTACCCGATTGCGACCTCTGCTACCTAGCCCAGGGGTCAGAAACCAAAATAACATGAAGAGCCTTTGTCTTCGAATTTGGTAAAAAAAAATATCAATATTTCACGTGGTGAATACGAGATGGCGGTCTCCTTAATAAACGACGTCACGAAGCAGCCCTGAAAGAGCCACACGCGGCTGCGGAGCTGCAGGTTGCAGACCTCTGACCTAACCTATGAAATCAACAGAACATCTTGCGTGCGTGCGTGCGTGCACATGCCAAGCACGTTAAGACCACGTGAAGTGTCGAACGTCTGCTGGCAGGAGGTCACGGGGTAGACCCAGGTGCCATGGGTCGACTGACTGAGATGACTGGCCGATGCTCCACCTGTGCCCCCTACCGTGCCAGCTTCACGTGGTCTTAACGTGCACATAGGCTGGCACAAGCGCCGTGGTGACGTCACCGCCACTTAGTGGCGAATAGCGGTTGTTGCCGTTGCTGCGCGTGCCAAGGCCTTACCATCTCCCGGCACGGACAGTACTTCGTCTCCCATCTCATCCTCAACGCGAGGTCTCTTTCCATTCGGTTCGCCCTCTGCCTCGTCCTACAACACCACCACCACAGAGAGCACACCGACCTCTGAGTTCAACTCCCTGGAAGTTTAGGAGCCGGCCGCGAGGCTCAGGGTTCAGAGCGTTGAGCCGGCACAGCTGAGATCCTGGGTTCCAGCCCGCTGCTAGTGATGAAACCAGGTTGTCCCCCCAGGTACGTATGTACCTGCCCAGTCACCGATGATGACGAGACATAAAACCCATCATGTACTTCAACATGATGGTCAGCCCTGGTTAGTCAAGGCAGTGAGGGACCAGGACCGGTTCAGATATCACTGATAGCACTAATAGCACTGATAGCACTGATAGCACTGATAGCACTGAACCTACCAGCCGCTGGGTTCGTAGCACAATGCTCTAGATGTTGCGCCACCGTTCCCCACCGTACCCCCCACCCCAATCAGAACACAGTTCGGAAAAAATAAATCCGTTTAGTTTGTGTGCATAAGTGTACGTGCGTGCGTGTTTGTTTGCGTGTGTTTGTGTGCGTGTGATTGTGTGCGTGTGATTGCGTGCGTTTGTGTGCGTGCGTTTGCGTGCGTTTGCGTGCGTGCGTCTGCGTGCGTGCGTTTGCGTGCGTGCATTTGCGTGCGCGTGTTTGCGTGCGTGCGATTGCGTGCTTGTGTGTTTGCGTGTTTGTGTGCATGTGTTTGTGTGCGTGCGTTTGCGTGCGTGCGTGCGTTTGCGTGCGTGCGATTCCGTGCGTGCGTTTGCGTGCGTTTGCGTGCGTGTGTTTGCGTGCAGGTGACCTGGGAGTGACGCTTGAAGGTCGAGGTCAGGTCGATGCGCGCGGGGTCAACCAGCACGAACTCGTAGCGGAGCGTCGAGGAGTCGAGCGGTGGGCCCACTGCGGAGTTCTCGTCGAGTCCTAGCAACTCTGGGCCCAACCCCAGCGATTGGGCCACCTACAAAGACAAAGGTGCCCCCGCATGCAGAGCCTCAACAGACTACGAAGGCCGGCACGGCACACGGAGGGGGTGGGTGGCCAGCACCACGCCCGGCCGATCCTGGCCTCCCGAGTGGCGATGCTTACACAACACACCAGGTACTCATCTTAGGCCGAGTAAACCGCTCAGAAACCGCGTTATAACGATGCACGTTCCACGTTGTAACGGCGTGCGTTGTAACGGCGTGCGTCCCGCGTTGTGCGAAAAGTGTTCCCTAATGGAACTTCCACGTCATAGCGAAAAACGCTTTGTGGCGTGAACACTGCGCGTTAAGCGAGGACTCACGGTACGACAACACGAATGGTCGTGCAATTGTCAGCGTTCGCGTTCAGCTAAAACGAACTCCGTCACCCGCAAGTGGCCGTGGGTGATGGCGGCGCGTACCTGCGTGTTATTGATCTGCAGCGGCGGCTGCGGTGGCTGGCACGGCGGGCTGCTGAAGTGCTCCTCTGCCATCGTCTTCACGTGCCGGTGCAGGGTCTCGAACTCGCGGTAGACGTCCGGGAGGCACGGTCGCTCCGACCGGCCCTTCTCCACCTGTGGCAAGCAAGGGGGGCTCGCGCCAACGGCCTTCGACATCGCAACACGTGCCCTGCCTTCACACTCTGCCCAGCTCGGTGTTTATTTTTGTTGGTGTTGTTGTTGTTTCTCGTGTCACGGTGGCGAGGAGATGTTAACTACCTCGCCTGGTACACAGGAGGTCGTGGGTTCGATCCCAACGCCTGCTGTATATTTGGAGTTTGTGCGTCTCTCTCTCTCTCATCATCATCATCACGGTGGCGAGGAGATGTTAACTACCTCGCCTGGTACACAGGAGGTCGTGGGTTCGATCCCAACACCTGCTGTATGTTCTCTCTCCCCGTGTTTACGTGGATTTTTTTCCAGGTTCTCCGGTTTTTCCCTCAACATTTAGAAATGTGCGTTTAAAGCATTTGGCTGCTATACATTTCCGCGTGATAAGCCACTTTGTTGAGCTATCATATCTGGCTAGGTTGCTTCTGAAAAAGAGCTAAATAGCTCAGTGGGCCTTACCTGATAAAATAAAAAAAAGTTTAAGTTTAATATTTGCTCTGTATTCTATCGATGTAGCATCTCTTATAAGGTGGTCTGTGGGTATTTCTTGCCAAGTAGCCTACGGCTGAATGTTCCTCGTCCGCATCAGCATTTCGAATTAAACTGAGGAACACGCCAAGTTTTCGCAGCCAATATAACGAGTGCGTAATTCACTTTTGGTTTCAGCCACAGAAAAGGTGTGGCCCAGTGTTTGCCGTAACACCCTCCTCGCCACCACTGCCACCGCCACCACCGCCACCACCGCCACCACCGCCACCACCGCCACCACCGCCACCACCAGCGCCACCGCCGTCACCACCACCGCGTGCCAGCGATCGACGCGCCAGTTATTATTATTACCATTCCGGCTCGCGCACCGTCGAGTCGAAAAACAAATCGCATGCGAAATATTTAGCGATGTTTCGCTTGATAAATCACGGCAAGCAAGGTCAGGACACGATCCACGGAGTCGGAATAAAATCCAGGAAGTCATGTTTTAATCAGTATTTGTTTGTTTGTTTTTAAACCACAGTTGCTGAGCACAGGCTCAAAATGCGCAAAACATCACGCGGCCAGCAGCAACACGTGCCGATTTCGTATTGTGCACCCTCAGGCAAATGAATGAAGCTGTCATTAAAATAAATACGGCCAGTTTATTATGACTGCTTCAGCACCGCCGGTAACACTGGGAGAGCAAGCCAGAAAATTGTACTATTTGGAACTGGACCGCTGTCCCACACACCGGTGGTGCTGAAGCAGTAATAAAGTATTGTCACCTTGGTTCATGTGACAATACATCTGGCTGCGTCGGGGTGTAGGAGGGTGTACGACACACACGTCGGGATAGCACTCGCCGCGCGTGTATAACATGTGGGCTTTCGCGACCAATATTATCATCCATAACGGGTTTTTTTTGGGTTAGATCGTTAAACCTGCCACCTCCCAATTAGTTTTGGTTTGTTAAGTAAACAAAACGTGGCCAATTAGTTACTCATTCAACACACCACTGTGTTGGAAAGTAACCCCTTCAACGCTTAGAATTTGAGTACTCGCATGGCAAAGTAACCCGAACAATAAAAAACTAAAATCAACTCTAAATGAGATTTCCCACGTCTCGGAGGGTCACGGACCTTCTTAAGCAGGAATTGCCAGAGCGTAAGGATGCGGGTGAGACGTGGCAGCACCAGCTCCAAGAGTTCCTCGTCATCGCACCCCTTCAGCAGCTGCTTTGCCAAGAAGACACACAACAGAGACAAAGACAAAGACCCCCCGTATAGCCTCAACAGACTGTTGGGGCAAGTGCTGTTAGCGAGCACCTATGAAGGCCGGCACGGCACACGAGGGGGTGGGTGGCCAACACCACGTCTGGCCGCCTTTGTCTCCCTAGTGGCGATGTTTACACATCGCACCGGGTACTCATTTGAGGCTGAGTAGACCTAGGGGAGGCCCGGGACCGGTCCAGATAATCGTCACTGGTATTGATCGTGAGCTGGAATCGAACTCGGGTCGCCAGGTTCATAGCGCAGCACGCTAACTGCTACACTACCGCTCCCCACACGCGCACACACGCACAAACGCAATACAGTGGTGAGATGGGCACCGCAAAGTGGAGAGATGTTATCTACTGGTATACAGGAGGTAGCTCACTTATTTTTTGTCTTTAGTTTGTCCTTCCCCTGTACCTGCGATTAGCATGGTTAGCTACGTACGGTGCACAAGAAGTTTAACATACATAAAGGTCATGGGTTTAAACCCGAACCTGACACCTGCATATTTAGAATTTTCATATTTCTCTTCCCGTGATCGTGTGGATTTTTCTCCGGGTCCTCTGGTTTCCCCCCCCCCCCCACATTTATAATCAACGTGAGTTTGTGGAGTATTTGGCTACTGTAAATTTCCACGTGATAAGCCCCTTCACTGAGCTATCATTTGTGGCCAGGTCACCTCTGAAAACGAGCGATATAGCTCAGTGGGCCTTACCTGGTAAAAAAATAAAAACTGTTTGGTTTTAGTTTATACAATACAATACAATAGGGATTTACACAGGGTCCGTGTGTGACCACATCTCAAGTGGCTGTACAAAGGCAGTGGGCACAACTATTTAACAGACAGGCAGTCAGTCATAGGCCTTCATCTGAGTCTCTGCGTGAGTCTGTGGGTCTCCGTGTGAGTCTATGGGTCTCTGTGAGTCTATGGTACTCCGTGTGAGTCTATGGGTCTCTATGCGAGTCTATGGGTCTCTGTCAGTTTGCAGTATAGGCATCTAATGTGCATCTACGTCAGTCTGAGGGTCTCTATGCCAATCTACGGGCCTCTATGCGGGTCATGAATATATTGTATCAGTTTCTACAATACAATGACAATGTGGATTATACAGCGCATAAATGCAACTGCATTTCAAGACACTGTACAGAAAGAGTAAGCATATGTATTGAATAGAGATGCAGTTAGTCATTGGTCTCTATGTGAATCTATGGATCTCTATGTAAGTCTATGGATCCCTATGCAAGTTTATGAGTCTCTATGTGAGTCTGTGGATTCCTATGTGATTATATGTCAATCTATGGACCTCTATCCAAGTCCATGGATCTCTATGCCAGTCTATGGATCTCTATGTGATTCTACGGGACTCTAATGTGAACCTATGGATATCCGTGTGAGCCTACGGGTCTCCTTGTCAGTCGCCGATACAATACAATGCAACGCGTATTCACAGAGCGGTGTAAATGGGGCCGCGTCACCTCGACGCGCGAGCACGTCACACCTCTCTAAGCTGCGTCTTCTTCTTCTGCAGCTGCTGCTCCTGAACGGAAGGCCCGCCCGGGTTCTTGGGAGGCCTTCCGGGGCGACGGGCGGAGGGCACGGGGGCCACGGCTCCGACAGGCGACGGCTCCTAAAAGGAGGGAGGCGCTCACGCGTCACGTTGGTCGCAGAGGGACGAGAGGGTAGTCGGCTTTGACGATCACGGGGTGCTGGGTGGAGGGTGAACAAATCCTGGTGAACTGTTAAAAATGTTTTCAGGCAAGGACCATCTCTTGTTATATTTTGGGTCCATATAATACACAAGCACGGTTGCTACATACGGTGCAAAAGAGGTTCAACATACATACATCATTGTGGGATTTTTGTTTACTTACCTGCTCCACAACTGTGCTCGTACTTATTTTGCATTTTATGCCTAAGGTCCACACAATCCTCAAAAGCACACGGCCACGAAGCATGTGCCACCACTCATACCTGCTGCTGTTGCTGCTGCTGTTGTTGCTGCAGCTCAGAAACAGACGGCTGCTCCGCTTGCACAAAGTCAGACGCGACGATGAATTCCGGCTCCGTCAAACTTCCCGCATCGGCCACACTCGCCGGACCCTTGTCCGCCAGTACCTCCACTGGCGCAGACAGTGACGCGGCTTCCCCCATCATCTCACCACCACCACCGCCGCCACCGCCACCACCGCCACCACCACCGTCCCCATCATCACCACCACCACCCCCGTGTTCATCACAAGCCGTGGCGGCAACGGCATTGTCCGGCTCGTCCGCCAGCGGCTCCAATCGTCCGTGCGTCGGGTTCAGCCGGTAGTGGCGCGCCAGCCCGCCGCGCCCGATGTACGACTTGTCGCAGTTCTGGCAGAGGAAGTTCTTGGGCTTCACGGTGAAGGTGAGCGGCCCGTGGAGTCGCTCCTCCTGGGTCTCACCCACCTTGGCCTTGCGCTCCTCCTCGCCGCCACCCTCCTCCACGCTGTAGTCCGAGTAGTCGTCCGAGTCCGACTGGTGCCCGTCGGCGAGGTCCTCCATCCTGATGAACTTGTAGTCCTTGATCTTGTGCAGCGGCGGGCGTGAGATGCGACCGGAACGCGTCTTGATCTTCGCCAGCCTCTTCAAGTGCTTGTTGCCGGCCGACCTGCGACCGTTCCCGGGTCGTCCCGTCACCACCGCTGCCTGCTGCTGCTGCAGCTGCTGCTGCGCCGTTTCACCGGTCAGCACGACCCTCTGCCCGTTGGTAAGACCAATGCCCGGCACCAGCCGGATGGTGGACACGGGCCCGAGCGGAGGAGGCTGGCGCTGAGATAGGATGCGGATCGCGCTGGTGCCTGTGCCTGTGGTGCACAGGATGAACTGCTGAGGTTGGTCCTGCCCCACGGCCTGGATGTGAAAGATCTGAGCGGCGGTGCTGGCGATGGGAGCCATGGTGGTGGTGGCGGCGGTGGCAACGGTGGTGCCGCCGGACTGGCTCGACACTCGCGGCTGAACAAGCGCCAGCGGCGGCATCGTCCGCTCTTTGTCCTGTGGGACACACGGATCACAACGCCGATTGGCAACGTCGTCATCATCAGCCACGATCAGCCACGATCTCATCAAGGAGCATAAACCATCTACGTCACGGTGGCAGCAGCGGCGGCTCTTGGCAGGCCATCGAACAAAGACGGTCACCGCATCGCGTGCTTCTGCGGCCACTTGGAATGCTCTTCCTTCCGACATTAGTAAGCCACATGAGCCATGCACTTTTACATGTAGATTGCAAATTCATTTAATTAGAACTGCTTTTTGTATTTAATATGTTGTCCTTCCCCAAACCTCCGATTAGCACGGTTGGCTACATACGGTGCGAAAGAAGTGTTAACATACAAACGTCACGGATAGGAGACAATTCTAGGCCAGAGGAGAAAATGTACATGGGTGGGCAATCATCAACAGCATTTATGAGGGAAGGGAGTATGTACTGCTTGGAAAGCAGCAGAGGAAAATGAGCTATGATGGCAATCGGTGATGATGATAACGATTGTTTAACACAGCCCAAGCGCACCTCTGCAATCACACAACAGATGTCAGAGCTCCACATACAGCCCTCACGAAGCACGTGGCGGCTGGTGACATGTCCACTAGGTGGGGCTGTTGTGAGTGACCTCTGAAAAATATTGGTGTTCGAATTAAGAAAAATCTCGGCATGTTATTGGCCTTCCCGTGAAAGTGATACGGCTGTCTTATCTACCAACGGTAGGCATTTATAAACAATACGAAGCTAAACAACAAAGCACTCAAATGCTGTCCCCATGACCCTCAAGTCCACACTACACATCGCCTTTGACACTGCCAAAAGCTGCTATATTTGCACAGTGCAACCTCGCGATGTGACATCGTCTAATTACAGGCACGGGTGCATTGTTCACCACCCTGAATGGGTCTCAAACAGCGTGGCTTCAATGCGAGAAGCTCGTCGCGACGAAGGAAAATGTCTCACTCGGACGCCTTCACAGCCGTCCCGAGACCCCCCCGAGGCACAGATCAAGACTGTGGCGTTGCAGACGTTTCTAATACGAACTTAAAATGTTTTCTTCACGTTGAAAGAATAATTCTACTTTTAAAAAAAATGTTTTAAACGCAACAAACTATTTAAAGAAAAGTTTTTTTTCATTAGAAAAATAAATCTCCAGCTGCCCCCCCTAGTGGACGAAGCGCGCATGGGCGGCAGTGGGGCACTGGTGGCTACACCGCACTGATGATTCCTGAAATCGACGAAACCTGTCAAGACGTTCATCGCATTGTCCTGCTAATGACGTCTTAAAATAATTCCGCGACAATTTGAGCTCGACTTGTTACCTGCCTGCATGCACTTTTGTGACTGATGATTATATGTCATAATTTTTTACAGTTATAATTGAATTTCGATTTAAAGCTTTCGTGACCGCAGTGATTCATCTTCTTGGTTCTTTCGGTAAAGTCACGTAGAAGGGAAATAATATTTTATTTTTATTATTTCCCTTCTACGTGACTTTACCGAAAGAACCAAGAATATAAGTTATACTGTAATTGTTTTTGTCAAATGTTTTTTAACAGTAGCATCCACCGGACGTGAATAAAAATCACAAACACGAAAAAACAACGACACACAAACACAGCCAACACAAAACACAGACACAATACCACACAATGACACAGACAACATAAAAACACACATAGACAACAAATATCCCCCGTACAGTTTTAACAGACTGTTGGGGCAAGTGCTGTTAGCGAGCACCTATGAAGGCCGGCACGGCACACGAGGGGGTGGGTGGTCAGTACCACGCCCGGCCGCCTTTGTCTCCCTATTGTCTCCCTAGTGGCAATGTTTACACATCGCATCAGGTACTCATTTGAAGCCGAGTCAACCGAGCGGAGACCCAGGACCAGTTCAGAACACGCACACATACGAACAGACACACACAGACAAAAACACATACATTCGAACACACCAACAAACACAATATTGGCTCACACACAAACAACAACTTACAAACATACAGACGCAAACACGGACAGCACCAGTGAGGAGGCTATGGTAGCAACGTGCAATCCTCCTTGGATCAGTCGGGCAATGCGAACCTCATGCTCCTGTTGCTGCTGTTGCAGCTCCTGTTGCTGCTGCTGTTGTTGCTGCTGTTGCAGCTCCTGTTGCTGCTGCTGTTGTTGCTGTTGTTGCTGCTGTTGTTGCTGCTGTTGTTGCTGCTGTTGTTGCTGCTGTTGTTTCTGCTGTTGTTGTTGCTGCTGTTGCAGTTGTTGTTGTTGCTGCTGTTGTTGCTGCTGCTGTAGTTGTTGTTGCTGCATCAGCACCTGCGCCACACCTTGCAGTTGCTGAGAGGCACTCTGAACAACCACCTGCTGTTGTTGTTGCAACTGCAGTTGCTGCGGCAGCTGCTGTTGTTGCTGCTGTTGCTGCTGCTGCTGCAGTTGCTGCAGCTGCGACAAGGGCAACTGCAAGATCTGGGCGCTCCTCGTGCCATCAGTGGCCATGTGGTGGTGGGTCTTTGTAACGTGGGCGATGACCCGTTGGAGTTCGTCTGGCCCAAGTCCAATGTGAATCTGCTGCTGCTGGTGGTACTGCTGCTGAACTTGTTGATGGTCTAAGTGTTGCTGTTGTTGTTGAACTTGCTGCTCCTGCTGCTGTTGATGCTGCTCGTGCTCATCTTGTCCTTGCTGCTGATCATACTCCTCCACCACCACCTGCTGCTGCTCTTCATCTTGCTGCTGCTCCTGATGCTGCGTTACCTCCTCGTACACGTGCGCTTCAACATCACCATGGCCACCACCACCATCATCACCATCGCCGCCGCCGCCCATCATCTCCATGAAACCCTGCTGCCTGCCCAGTTGCTCCGCCATCTCTTGGGTCAACCCCTCGCCCTGGAGGTAAGAGCCGTCCTCCGCTTGCACGAAGATGATCGTGCCTTCCATGGTGGACATTTGCACGGCGTGGACATCACCACCACCATCACCACCACCATCATCACCACCAGCACCATCATCACCACCAGCACCATCATCACCACCAGCACCATCATCACCACCAGCACCATCATCACCACCACCACCACCATCATCACCACCACCATCAGCACCACCATCAGCACCATCACCACCGCCGCCTTCGTCTTCATCACCAGCAACCTCGCTCGCCTCCATGCCCGACCCTTCGGTCACCTCCGTGTCCACGTAGCAGAGGCCACGGCCGTCCAGAAAGAGGTCGCCGCCTTCGCTGGCCGCCGTGGCCTCGCAGCCCAGTTGGAGTCCCACCCCAGGCAGATGCACCTCCTCCATCTCCTCCTCCACCTCCTCAACCTCCCCCACCTCCTTCACCACCACCACAACCATCTCCTCCTGCCGTGGGCCCGTGTCTCCTACCATCGCCGCCACGTGCGCAGGCGGCTCCTGCGTTGACGATGAGGTGGTTGAGCATGCGGGGAGGTGAGCGAGAGGTTGTTGTTGTTGCTGCTGCTGCGCTGGTTGTTGTTGTTGTGGCGTTGTTGTTGTTGTTGTTTGCGGTCGAGGCGCGGTACCACATCTCTCGCTGTCGGCCATGTTGGTTGCGAGGGCCTCGTCAGTCGGGTGATGTCACCAGACGGAGGTTTTACCTCCAGATTCGGAAGGATCGAGGGCGGTTGACAGAGCAGAGGTTCCTTTACCCTCCAGATGCGGAGGGATGTCGGTCTGTGTGTGTGTTAGTCTGTGTGTATATTGGTCTGTGTGTATGTTGATCTGTGTGTGTGTCGGTCTGTGTCTGTTGTGGAGTGACTCAGAGTTTGGTAGTACATGTTTTTTACGGCGTTTATTGTGAAAATTCGGTCACAGTTCCTATGACCACTGTTTCATTGCTTTTATGGCTTTATTTTGGTGATTTTCGAAAAGTTTTTTGGTTTAGCCATGTTCGTTTGTTGTAGTACAGAGTTAGACTGATGGCCTTAATCTAAGTTGTCTTGTGGTCTGTGTGTGTGTTGGTCTGTGTTAATGTTGGTCTGTGTGTGTGTTGGTCTGTGTGTGTGTTGGTCTGTGTGTGTGTTGGTCTGTGTGTGTGTTGGTTTGTGTGTGTGTTGATTTGTGTGTATGTTAGTCTGTGTGTGTGTTGGTTTGTGTGTGTTGGTCTGTGTGTGTGTTGGTTTGTGTGTGTGTTGATCTGTGTGTATGTTGGTCTGTGTGCATGTTGGTCTGTGTGTGTGTTGATCTGTGTGTGTGTTGGTCTGTGTGTGTGTTGGTTTGTGTGTGTGTTGATCTGTGTTAATGTTGATCTGTGTGTATGTTGGTCTGTGTGTGTGTTGATCTGTGTGTGTGTTGGTCTGTGTGTGTGTTGATCTGTGTGTGTGTTGATCTGTGTGTATGTTGGTCTGTGTGCATCTTGGTTTGTGTGTGTGTTGATCTGTGTGTGTGTTGGTCTGTGTGTGTGTTGATCTGTGTGTGTGTTGATCTGTGTGTATGTTGGTCTGTGTGCATGTTGGTTTGTGTGTGTGTTGATCTGTGTGTGTGTTGATCTGTGTGTATATTGGTCTGTGTGTGTGTTGGTTTGTGTGTGTGTTGGTCTGTGTGTGTGTTGGTTTGTGTGTGTGTTGATATGTGTTAATGTTGATCTGTGTGTATGTTGGTCTGTGTGTGTGTTGATCTGTGTGTGTGTTGGTCTGTGTGTGTGTTGATCTGTGTGTGTGCATGTCTGTGTGTATGTTGAACTTCTTTAGCACCGCACGTAGCCAACCGTGCTAATCGGAGGTGCGGGGGAAGGACAATAAACTATGGGTATCTGTGTGAGTTTATGGGTCTCCGTGTGAGTCTATGGGTCTCCGTGTGAGTCTATGGGTCTTCGTGTGAGTCTATGGGTCTCTGTGTGAGTCTATGGGTCTCTATGTGAGTCTATGGGTATCTGTGTGAGTTTATGGATCTCCGTGTGAGTGTATGGGTCTCTGTGAGTCTATGGGTTTCCGTGTGAGTCTGTGGGTCTCTGTGTGATGCTGTGGGTCTTCGTGTGAGTCTATGGGTCTCTGTGTGAGTCTGTGGGTCTCTGTGTGAGTCTATGGGTCTCTGTGTGAGTCTGTGGGTCCCTGTGTGAGTTTGTGGGTCTCTGTGTGAGTCTGTGGGTCTCTGTGGGTCTCTGCGTGAGTCTATGGGTCTCTGTGCGAGTCTGTGGGTCTCCGCGTGAGTCTATGGGTCTCCCAACATCCACTCACAAACTTTAAGTGACCGCTTCACTAGGGGGCGGTGTTAGACAACGAAACGACTCCAAATTTGTATTAAGTTTTCACATACAGAGGTGTACAACATTCACCATTATGGTCTCATTATTATTAAGAGCTGGGATGTAATCTGATTATTTAAGTAATCATCGATTACTCTACCGCAGTTTGAGAGAGGTCTAACCTCTGTTCGCACGTGTGTGCTGATTGACGGGAGGTGATGATCGGGATTGGTAGCGTCATCGGTTGTCTTTGAGCGTGTACGCCTTTTGGCGTCCTCTGGTCTAGCACCATTTGAGACGAGGCTCAAAAGAAAGCCGTCTCTGGTGTGGACCAATCAGTTTCAAGGACAATGCACATATTATCAGTGTGTTTTTTGTTTGAATTTTGACAAGTATTGTGGTTAATGCACACATGATTCCTTGTAAAAAGGTTTCAGTTTTGTTGCCAGAAAAAAGGAGGAAAACCCTATTATTAGATCCCAGTAAACATATAACGTTGGTCCAACAGTGGCATGTTTACCGAGATGTTTTCTCGGGCGTGTTCCCTCCTCCCCGTCTAAGCCAAACACAGTGATATAAAACGACACGAACTCGTCTTTAGCTAAGAGCCACCTTTAATAAAATAAAAACAAAAATGTTAAGACTCTGGTCGAGTTTTGCATTACAATGGCAAACGAATGACGCTTCTAACCGTCACCACAGTGTTAAATTCAACAACAATATGGCCATTTCCACAAGACTCGCATCAAAGAGTAGTCGCTGAAAGTGTAGCATGAGGAGACCTTACGCACCCCAGATATGGCCAGCATAAGTTCAAATCCCAGCCAGGGTTGACTCAGCCCCCATCATCAACTCTATTGCCTCTGTGGTTACTAAAACGAGTACCACGTTGATGACGCTGCAGCCAAGAGGTTATGACGATGGTCACGGATAAACCACGGAATGGCAGCCAAGGAATTGGGGGTACGCGTGTGACAGGACGTCGACTGAGCGTGGAGACGAAGCAATTCAATCTGTTCGTGAGTTCAGGCGCTCCTTGTTTGTTACACCGCAGGTTCGTGAGAGAAGGCGATCGCTTGAGGAAGCCTTCATACAGCGGTGGATTGATCAATGCTTGGCGATGTTGACGATGATGATGATGCTGCTGCTGCTGCTGCATCACTTGGCAGCAAATCCAGTGGTTGTCCTTTTCCACGGACGTACCTCGGGCCAGAGGAACATGGAAATCACACCACTGGCTACACGCTCATTTGTGAACGATGGAACACCAAAGAACTTTTTTTTGTACTCAAAGTAGTGTCCCTGCACATGTAACAGTTTTTTGTTCTTCAAATATTAATAATAACTTTTACTATGGAACACATAAACGACAGGTGGTTAAAAAACAGGACAGCAAAGTCAGGTTCTCTTTGTTAAATGTATGCAGTCGGCATAAACCATGGGTGGAGATAATTTTCCTTGCCGCCATAACATAGACAAATATCCCCCGTATAGCCTTTAACATACTGTTGGGGCAAGTGCTGTTAGGAAGCACCTCTTAAGGCCGGGACGGCACACGAAGAGGGGTGGGTGGCCAGCACCATGCCCGGCCGCCTGTCTCCCCAGTGGCGATGTTTAATACACACCGCACCAGGTACATACTCATGTGAGGCCGAGTCGACCTAGGGGAGGCTCAGGACCGGTTCGGATAATCGTCGTCGCTGGCATTGGTAGCCGTCAGCGGGAATCGAACTCTCGGTGTCGCCGGGTTCGTAGCGGGGTCTGCTAACTGCTGCGCCGCCGCTCCCCACAGCTGAGACGTCATGGCTAAAACGGATGAACGACGCACGTCTAAGCACAAGTTATCCAAGAGTAATGTGAAAAATTACACACCGCATATGGGGGGGGGGGAGGTGGTTCCCTGGCAGCAACAGAAGCGACTCGAGCATGACGCTGAATTTAGAAACGGCGTTGCCAGGTCAAAAATATTGCCCCTTCTTCGGAGGCTTAATTTTTCAATCGGGTCACCGGTAGAAAGACTTTCTCAGTAGGTGGGCACACGATTCGTAAGCCACAGTCATCGCGAGAGGTATACTGGAGGTGGCGTGCCACGTGTGGAAATATTTTCCAGCTCGCCGACCCGGACAGACCCGGCTAAAATGAAGGCCTGAACTACGGCCAAAGGCGCATTAACCTCACACTCCCGTCATCCGTATCAGTGCAAGAGGGAGGTCACCGTGACACTGGCCTTTCGAAGCGATGACCCTCACGTGGCGGCCGCGGGCCGCTACACAATAAAGTCGTTGCGACATTGGGCCCGTGTGGGCAGTTAAAATTCAGCATCAACTTAAATACGGCGGGTCCTTGATGCTTTTAAGATCCTTAAATGGACTTACTTCATCCGGTCTCTCAATTCACATGAAGGTTAAGGCTACCCAACATCCCTGGCTGGTCCCGGCTGCGATTTCGGAAAAGGCCTGTTCCTTACCACCAACCACCACCTCCCCCCAGCCTAACCTCACCACCATTCTCCTTTTCTAGCCAGGTTTTTGCCAAAATCATTACACGAATGCACCCGATCTCGTCAAATGCTAAGCAGGGTTGAACCGGATTTGTACTGGGATTACAGACTGCCTGGGAATACCATTTATTTTAGGATTGGACTGCGGAGATGACCTGGAGATGGCAGTACGATGGATTAGTGAATCCATCTGTGCGGAGCTTTGACTGTTATTCTCTCTTCTTAATACGTAGTGGGTTAACTCTGGGTACTCTGGGTTTCATTCCGCATAAAGAAAACAAATATCATTCATGGAATTGAACAAAAATCCAGAATGCCCCAGGACCATCCTGAATAACAGTGCGGAGTCTTGGGCGAGTCTTTCCTGAATAAAGATAATTATTGTTAAGGTGTTCCCTTCTTTTCTCCCTTGTCTTCCACCTGCAAAACACCACCACCCTCACGCCACACAAAAAAAACCAGGGCATATTTCTCCGTCAGCACGAGGTCTATTATCTCACAAATGTGCTGCATTCTACCGCAACAAACTTCAACGCCGCCCTGCCGATACCAGATCTCGGAATAAATCAACTCCTGCCACCCGAACACAAGACGCCAATTCCCGGAGTGTCCCTTGCCAACCCTGGACAGGTGGCAACCCGGACCTCATGTCCCCACTCTTTAAGGGCACATTTGCTAGAGAAATATCTAGACATGCGGTCACATTCAGACGCTTGATAAATTCATTTATATTATTACCAGTTAATAAAAGGACATTGGAAATTGTCCCATGAGCTTTACTCTGTACCAGCTAATGGTTATAAGCACCTACATATTTTTTTATATTTTATATATACAATACGTGTGCATGTATGTGCGTGTCAATCAAACTGAAGGTAAAACCGGAGAGGTCACACAAATTGTCACTGGCAGGCTTGCGAGTCGTGTGGCTGTTGGTCAACGTGTGTGAAGTTGCGTTTGTTGTTGTTGTGTGCGAGGTTTGTGGACGCGATCGTTGCCGTGTGTGTGTGTGTGCGTGACTGTGCGCACGCGCGCGTGTGTGTGTAAACTTGCGCTGGTTATTGGTTATCGTGCTGTGCTATTCACGATTCGGTTGATGTCAGAACTTGTGCAAATATCCTCAAAAATAGCGGCGCGCAGCTTTCACAGGATACGAAATCAAAAGGCGGTGCAGCCAACCGCACCAGCCGCTGCTGTTTGCTACAACCGTGGACGCACTTCGGTCAGGCTCCAGAACTCCTGGCGCACAGTTCGAACGGTCTCGGATGGACGGACAAAACGGACGGACATAATTCCAAAACAAGACGGCCGCCGTTGTTCTCGCTCGCTTGTTCGCTTGTTCGCCTGCCAATCAACGCGACAACTTCCACCCGCTTCTTTCTTCGTAACAAACAACGACGACGTCAACTCGAACATCAACAACAACAACCAAATACCAACACCGCCGGCGCAGCATCTCGGCTGGCGTCGGATCACAATTTCTGAGAGCGAGAACGACATTGGCGATTGGCGATGGCGACGGTGGTGGCGGTGGTGGCGGTGGTGGCGGCATCGTCGTCGTCTTGGGAGTTGGGGGGTTAGAGGGTTAGGCCGCGACGACGCAAGACGACCCACGGCGACGCCTCTCACGACGACTGCTGCGGCTCCACGTCGGACCACAGGAAAGCGAGGAGGAAGAGCGCGATGTCCGGCGACATCCAGTACGACGTGTGCGACGTCACCGCCGACCAGTAGCGGCTCTCCACCAATCCCTCGCGCAGCTCGAAGTCCATGCGGTACTCGAGCTCTACCGCGGGGGGAGGGGGGCCTGGGAGTGATGGCAGCCGGGGGGGGGGGGGGGGCAAGAGACAGTAACCGGAGGATACTCAACGCTTACGATGGGGAGAATGTTTAGAACAACAAAAAAATAGAAACATCGGATTGATATATTATTACTATGTATTTATAGAATACCTTATTTGAAGGTGCTTTTTTTCAACAAGTATAACATTGTACGTAAGATTATAGTGGTTGAAATAATAAAAAAGGGGGTTGTTATTAAAAAGTTGTGTTGGTAGTTATGGTGACAGGAGAACAGGTGGCAGTGGTTAAAGAGAAGTGACAGAGGTTGAGGTAGTAATAGGTTTTTACCCTTTCAACTGGTACAAAAACTGACACCTTTATACAAGGCATCATTGTTTGCAATAACCACAACACAAGCAGTCAAAATGCAAACAAAAAGAAACTCTGATAATGATATGCACTGTCCTTGAAGCCTTTTGGCGTCATCTGGTCCAACACCAATGGAGACTAGGCTCTAAGAAAAGCTGTCTCGGGTGTGGACCAATAAACTTCAAGGACACTGCATATCATTATCAGAGTTTCTTTATGTTTGCATTTTGACTGCTTGTGTTGTGGTTATTGCAAACATGATGCCTTGTATAAAGGTGTCAGTTTTTGTACCAGTTGAAAGGGTAAAAACCTATTACTATATTTTGCCACTGGTAAAGGAGGTCTCATAGTGTAGAGGTTGGTGTAGTGATAGGGGTTGGGGTAGGCCTGGTCATAGCTGCAGGGCAGAGGCAGGGAGAAGCAGTAAGATGGGCTACGGAAAAGAGATGATATACAACACAACCACAAAAACAAGGAGTAATCTTATGAACAGCTGCATTTTATACCATGCCTAAATGCAATCACCTCTCCAGACGCTTCACAAACATAAAACCAATTAAAGAGAAAATGAAATCATGCAAATGCACGCATTCTGTAATGCTTTGCAACGTGCCTTTGTCTGAGTGTTTAATTGTCAGCCATGAAGCCGATGGGGGAGCCGTCAGGGAAAAAGAGCATCGGCAAATTTACAAATGTATTCCTTCACGCTCCTGTTTGAGTTTCCAAGTTGTAGGCAATAACCCCTTTGATCAACGTGGCCGGTTTGCAAAAGGGTGATTCCCTCAATCCAATACAACATTACACTCAGGAGGTTTAACGTACATCGGATCATCTTCATGACAAATCATCGTGCCTCGCCCGTGCACAAACAGGTCCACGTACACGTACTCCTCCGCCCCCCCCCCCCCTTCCAATACGTTATCATGTGCACCAACAGGGGCTTGAGCACAAACACGTCCACGTCTACTACACCTCGTGCTCTCTTTTAGCCCCGCCCCCCCCCTCCCAATACGTTCCATTCATTGGCTACCACATTCTGATAAGCTCCCCCCCCCCCTCCCCCTTAACTTGTATTTAAGAACTTGCATCTTGGAATCCCTGCCTCACTTCAAACCCGCCGACCGAACCTCCCCCAACCACCCCCCCCCACCCTCTCACCAGCTCCTTCCTGCGCCGTAGCCTGCATGGGCTCCGGCTCCGCCGAGTTCGGCAATCCGCCCGGCGTCTGCCTCACGCCCACACCGTGCATCAGCGGCACCTGCGCCATCAGCCGCTCCGCGTCGGGCATCCCGATCGGCAGCTCCATCGGCAGCGGTGGCGGCACCAGCGGCAGCAACGGCAGCAACGGCAGCAGCGGTGGTGTTGTCGGTAGCTCGCCCGACTCTCTGCGTTGCTCCCCGTGGCTTGCAGATGTGGATTCGCCGGTCGGTGAAACCTCCCCGGTGTCGGCGTCGCCCTCGGATTCTGTGACGCCTGTACCGTACGACCTCGACAGGCGCGACAGGATGATGCCGCCCAGACCCTTTCCCAGGGTGGCGGCACCTGTAGGGGAAGTACACGTGAACACCGGCGTGTACGCGTGTCCACTCACTCACAAAGACAAAGGTCCCCCATATAGCCTGAACAGACTGTTGGGGCAAGTGCTGCGAGCGAGCACCGATGAAGGCCGGCACGGCACACGAGGGTATGGGTGGCCAGCACCACGCTCGACCGCCCTTGTCTCCCCAGTGCCGATGTTTACACACCACACAAGGTACTCATTTGAGGCTGAGTCGACCTAGGGGAGGCCCAGGACTGGTTCAAATAATTGTCGCTGGTGTTCTGCCCGTGAGCGGGAATCAAACTCGGGTCACCGGATTCATAGCACAATGGGCTAACCACTACACTACCGCTTCCCACACAATATAAAAAAAAATGTGAATTTCTCATCGATTTTATAATTTTTATCTTGTCAGAAATTTCCACGGGGAAAATGAAAGCGCTCAAAATTCATAAACAATTAAAAGCCTCGATGCATTTTTGATGGTGTGTAATCTTAACCGGCGCCATTAGACGGGTTCTGTGACATCGGATGCTAAACACACATGGGATCACACATTCATTTGTTTCCAGTGCAAAAGAAATACAAACGAACTCAGCCTGGCCTTTCCTAGAGCATCGGGAGTATTTTTTGATTATAATTGCTTCTGGATTTTTTGTTGACAAGACACGCACACGATTTACAACTGTTCCGAATAAACTTGTTTATTCTTGGATATCACTCGGTGGCGAGTGATATCCAAACCGAATCATCGGCCCCCAGCTGTAAGGTCCAAACAACCACCATAACTGACACGGCATGCGGGGGGGGGTGGGGAGGCCTTTATCCGGCAGTGGATTGACAATGGACTGTAGGTTGTTATTTAATTGTATCCTTTGTGGTCATTACCTGGACACTCCCGTCGCCCCGGCTAGTTCACACTTTGTTTACCCCATGGGGTACCCTTGGTTTAGATCAGAGGTCGGCAACCTTAATGAGCCGCATACGGCTCATTAAGGATTGTTTCGTGACAGTTATTTATTAAGCACCACCGTCTGGTATTTACCACGTGTGCATTGCGCCTCTTGAAAATTTTATTTTTTACCGAATTCGAAATGTTTTTATCTTCTTGTTGATTTGGTTGCCGACCCCTCATCGAGACCATCTTGTTTCTCTGTCGCTGTTCTCCGTCCCTTTGTTGATGCTAAGATGCGTTCGTTCCGCAACGTTCAGCCTTTGGAGATGCAATTGGCAGGAGCGATGCAAAATAATATAAAGTTATTGTTATTAGATTTGTTATTAATACGACGAAACTTGAAAATGCTTCAAAGGCCCCGAGAAAACGAAACGTGGAATGCAATCACACAGTTAGTATCACAAATTCAGTATGCGTTGCTGCGAGCCATTATGGGTAGAAGCATAAAATTAGCTGGGCTCCGAAGCGTGTCGCCACATATGGATAAAATATATTGTCTAGTCTCACTTGTTAGTATCAGGGTGAGATGACCGGAGGTCTCTACATCGAAAAAATTAACTTCTCACATGGTTCCAATTCACCAATGAGTATTTCGCACTCATAAACGTCTCATTACTGCCACTGGATTCTGTGCCAAAGGTCGAGTAGCCTGCGGTCCCCGCCATGTCAGCGCGCTCGCTGCGTCACAGCGCGTCGCACGTAGCGTCAGTTTTCCGACAGCAGCTTCAATAACAGCGTGACAGCCGAGAGAGAGTTCTGCTCTCATGAAGTATACGTTGAGGAAGATACGTTCTGCTCCAGTTGCGCGCGTCCCGCTCACCCATGATGCCGGCTTTGCCCAGGTTGGTGAGCGATTCGCCGTAGTATCGCCGCGGGAGTGCCGGGGAGCCACCGGGGCTCACGGGGCTGTCGGGCTCCCACGCCGGACCCGCCGCCGTCCCGCCGCCGCCACCGTCGGCGCTCATCCATACGGGCCGCAGCGAGTCGTAGCGCGGCTGGCTCACCGCGCTGCTCCAGTGGATCTGCACTGGCTGAATGGCGCTGTAGTGGCGCAGGATGAGGGGCTCCAGGCGGTAGGCCTACTCAAAGGGGAGAGGGGCAAAGGGTTTGATGTCAACATTAAGGAGTCCTGAGCGCTTCCCCGCTGGAGTGGGCGAGGGGTCGTGCCGTGATCCGACTGTTTGCCCCCGAGACAGTGGTGGAATCACTCGGTCGGGTTGACGCTTGGCGACTATCGTCGTCGCCAGGCCCTACCGGCAGGCTAATGCCCGCCTGGTTTGCAGGCCAAATGCCGAGTCACCTCGTGCCGCACAGGAACCGCCGTCACTGGGGAGTGCCCCCTTTCAAATGTTTGAGACGAGAGTCGATGTACTGCAATGCGTTCTTGAGACGTGCCGGCGTATAGCAGGGCGCTAAATCTAAAATAATCATCATTGTCATGACTATAATGTGCATTTATATAGCGTCTCGTTGTGGCTGGGCAAATGAGTGAGAAGGTAGGTAAATGGTTGGGGGGTTGGGGGAGCAGAGGGGGTAGGTGGACGGGTGGATGGCTGGCTGGGTGGATGCGTGGGTGGCTTGGTTAACTTGATCAGTGAATTAGAAGGTAGGTGAATGGGTGGCTGTATTGATGGGTGGATGGGGCTGCGTGGGTGCGTGTGTGGGTGGGTAGCTTAGTAGGTGAATGGAATGGTAGGCGAATGGGTGGCTGGACTGATGGGTGGATGGCTGCCTGAATGCGTGTGTGGGTGGGTAGCTTGGTAGGTGAATGGAATGGTAGGTGAATGGAATGGTAGGCGAATGGGTGGCTGGATTGATGGGTGGATGGCTGCCTGAATGCGTGTGTGGGTGGGTAGCTTGGTAGGTGAATGGAATGGTAGGCGAATGGGTGGCTGTATTGATGAGTGGATGGGGCTGCGTGGGTGCATGTATGGGTCGGTAGCATGGTAGGTGAATGGAATGGTAGGCGAATGGGTGGCTGGACTGATCGGTGGATGGCTGCCTGAATGCATGTGTGGGTGGGTAGCTTGGTAGGTGAATGGAATGGTATGCGAATGGGTGGCTGGATTGATGAGTGGATAGGGCCGGCTGGTTGAGTGGGCGAGTGGCTTGGGCACGTGGTGGGCGAATCAGTGGAAGACGCTGTCGTAGTGTCAGGTGGCACAAAAGCGCCGTGAATTCAGTCGCACCACTGGGTCGGTCGGGTGGAAGATGTTGAAGAGGCGGCGGCACACGCTGTTGGGTAGGATATGGTGGGGGGAGCCGCTGCTCCCCGGTCGCACCCCTCGCAGGGCCAGGAACACCGCCAGCGGTGACCCCATGCAGAAGAAGTTCTCCACCTTCACACCAGACATCCAGCTCGTCAGCCACGAACTATCCACTGCTTGGCGTCTCCAAACATTTTTGCGTACATACTACCGCCTCCTGGGCACGTGAGTGGGATACACGGCCGGGGTGATGGGTGGTGGGAGGTGTGACATCGGCACGACGCAGGGCACCCGGTTCCACGCTGTGGGATGTGGGTGATGTCACAGCCAGCCAGCCAGGAATCCAGCCAGCCAGCAAAACTTTGTATTAATATCGTATGATATGAAATCCTCTGAGCCACATGGCCACTTCATGGACTTTCGTTTAAACAGAGAACAGTTCCACGATTTCATTTGAGACATTTTAATATGTGGGTAATCATTCGTATAATCAGGGAGTGGCTTTTGAACTCGGGCAAAGCGTGTCCATCAGTTGGGACTGTAAATTCAGATTATAAATGACATGTTCTAACTTTCTTGTTGGTAAGGCAGAAATACTCATGACATACCGCAGCGTCAGACACACTCAGACAAAATTGAACGTGTATGCTTTTCGGGACCAAACTCTGACCAACTCGGTACAGTGGCAAGATGTTAACTCCCTTGCCTGGTATACAGGAGGCCGTGTGGATGTTCTCCCCATGGTTGCGTGGATTTTTCTCCAGGTGCTCCGGTTTTTCCCTCCACATTTAGAATCAACATGCATTTAGAGTATTTGGCTGCTGCTATACCTTTCCACGTGATAATAAGCCACTTCGTTGAGCTATCATTTGTGGCCAAGTTGCTTCTGAAAAACAGCTATATAGCTCAGAGGGCATTACCTGGTGAAATAAAAAAAATAGCTCGTTAATATTTCTATTTAAAGCTTTCGTGACTGCAGGGATTCATCTTCTTGGTTCTTTCGGTAAAGTCACGTAGAAGGGAAATAAAAAAGTAATACATTTTTTTATTTTATTTATTTTATTATTTCCCTTCTTTCGGTAAAGTCACGCAGAAGGGAAATAATAAAAAGAAACCACGTTTTTTTATTTGATTATTTCCCTTCTTTTGGTAAAGTCGCGCAGAAGGGAAATAATAAAATAAATAAAAGAAAACACGTTTTTTTATTTGATTATTTCCCTTTTTCGGTAAAGTCACGTAGAAGGGAAATAATAAAATAATGAAAAGAAAACTTTTTTTACTTTATTATTTCCCTTCTACGTGACTTTACCGAAATAACCAAGAAGATGAGCTCGTTAATAGTTATGGTACGGTGAAGGAAAGAGTCGGTCACTGGCGGTACGGGAGGAGGAGAATCTTGAGCTTGGAGCGCAGCGCGGACAAACCTGGAACTGGAGCCGCAGTGCTGATCGCTGGCTGGCACCCACCAGCCTGTGCTCCAACTGGTCCAGCCTGCATCACAAAGGGAGTCATCGCGGAAAAACGAGTCGCGCAAGCGTCCGTATAGTCGACGGTGTAAGCAGGGCTGGTTTATCTTCTTCGTTCTTTCGGTAAAGTCACGTAGAAGGGAAATAATAAAATAATAAAAATAAAACATGATAAAATAATTCTCACGACGTTTCGGCCACAACGCAAGCAGCCGTCCTCAGGTGAAGAACAGGTCTGTCGGAAAGACAGCGTCTGAATTCCGACAGACCTGTTCTTCACCTGGACGGCTGCTTGCGTTGTGGCCGAAAACGTCGTGATAATTATTTTATCATGTTTTATTTGTATTATTTTATTATTTCCATTCTACGTGACTTTACCGAAAGAACCAAGAAGATGAATCCCTGCAGTCACGAAAGCTTTAAATCAAAATTCAGGGCTGGTTTCCTCGTTGAATATCTGGTTGACTGGAGGGGCTTGCATCCGCGACAAGTGGCCAAAGCCACTGGGCGAGAGGTCGACTGGATGTCGTGTGCCGGCCGAAATTAAGCCCCCGATTATATTCCCTGCAGAAAATGTGAAATCCTCAAAGCTGGAATTTCAATCAAATTAAGTGTGGAATTTTCATGTGGCAGGTGTATTTATTGTATTTTTTTTTTTCACATTAATTGGTGACCAGGCTGAAAGCATTAGAACGCTCTACACTTGAGGATCCAGTTTCATCACGGGCAGCTGAAATCCAGATTCAGACCCAGCATTTCAGCGGTACAGTCTCAGCGTAGAGAAGACACGGCCATCGTGAAACTTCTGAGCGAGTCGCACAAACACCCAGGCCTGAAGGCTTGAACTTTGATCCCAGCAGTGATGGCTCAGCAGTTACAGACACAGCCATTATAAACCCCCTGAGCAAAAGACACACCGAGTCCCAGAGCTTGAACTTAGGATCTCAGCAATGCTAGCTCAGTGTCTCCCAACATAGCCATTACGAACCCTCTGTAAGAACAACACACCCAGACCCACTGTCAAACCCAGGATCTGAGTGCCTTCTCAGCATGAAAGTCACAGCTACTATGAACCGACTGAAGGAGAAACACACACACACACACCTAGCCCCAATATCTCAGTAGTGTCGTCTCAATTTCACCGACACAACCATTATTATGAACATTCTGAATTGCACACAACACACACTTTCTATTTGCTTCATTGCTGTAATTTATTTTTCTTTTTGCAATGTTGATGACTGAGGTCACTCTGGAAAATGAGACTCAGCACCTGCTCCCGTGAGTTCTCACCTGGTTCAACAAAACAACATCAACGTGAACTTAGGCTCAGGATCTCAAACGGTGTTGTCACAATGGCCACAGACACCACCGAGACACTCAAACACCCACACAAGGGCTCTAACCAAATATTTCAGCAACACAGACATGGCCAATGTGAACCCCCTCCACCCCACAACTACTGGGTCACCTTTCTCGCGTCTTGCGCAGGTCGTCAAGCAGTCCGCGTTTTTCTAGGCTCATCCATTCCCGCGGCGACTCCATGCCACCACCGCCGCCACCGCCGCCGCCACCACCACCGCCAACGCCGCCACCATCGGCACCGCCGACGCCCCCACCGCCGTCATCGCCGCCATCGTTCTCGCGATCCCCACGCTGCAGCACGCGCTCGTACAGCTGCAGGGGGTTCCAGCCGGTCATGATGTCGTAGGTGATGACGCAGCCAAGCGAGTGCGCCAGCAAGGACGTGCGGCTGCCCTGCGCCACGAAGCCCGGGTTGCGCGAGCAGAAGCGTGCGTGCAGGCGGTTCAGCTCACTCTGCAGCGCCTTCAGGATCTGAGCGCCGCAGATTAAAATAAGATTTCGAAAAAATCATACCCACGACAAAAATTAACCACGACGACGGTGCCAAGATAGCGAAGCACGCGAGATGGTCTTAAGCGGAGGGGCACAGCGCTAGACTAGCACTGCTCAGATCCTAGGTTCAGACTGAATGACTCACGGCAGAGGTCGCAAACGGGTTTTCATTCCTTACCCGTACCCGTACCCGGTCGCACCAGGGTCGCAAACGGGTACCCGTACCCGGACGTACCCGTACCCTATCCATACCCGGCCGGGTACGGGTAGGGTATGGGCATCGGGTACCTGATTGCGACCTCTGGGATGAAGCCATGTTGCAGGCGCGGGTGGGTTGATTCTAGGAACTTGAATTGTGAGAAGAGACAAGACGTTGGGAAATGAGTGACAAACAGTTACTCACCAGTGACTCACGGCCTACCCGTACCCGGCCGCACCAGGGTCGCAAACGGGTACCCGTACCCGTAGGGTAGCCGGGTATCGGGTAGGGTACGGGTATCGGGTACCCGGTTGCAACCTCTGACTCACGGCCGCCTCGTCTCATCCATGCTGCGCTCAGCCACCACACGCATGCTGCAGGTAACAACGCTTACTCCCCTTTCTGCTTCTTCCACTCGCCCTGCTCCCACTTTGGAATTCCCTCCTGCCCATTGCCTCTTTTCGCAAGCTCTTGGGGCAGACAAAATGGGAACCGGAGAATTCGGAGAGGAAACCCATGCAAAAACAGGGGGAGAAACAGCCAATCCTCATGCGGAAAAAGGCGCATGAGTCGGGAATCGAACCATGACAGAGCGATGTATGAATGTACGTTGAACTTCTTTTGCACCGTATGTTGCCAACCGTGCTAATCGGAGGTTCGGGGGAAGGACAGCAAACTAAACACAAAAAGCAGTTCTTAAGGAATTAGTTTCTTATTTAGATTTAAGAATGCATAGCTCCAGTGGATTCATAATATCGGAAAGAAGAGCGTTCCAGACGGCCGCAGTTATTCTGGTTCATGGAATAGTTATCAAAAAGCCGCTGCGAGGATAGCCGGAGTTTGCATGAAAAGAGCTGAACCTCAGAGCTGGATCTCAGCCAATTTAAGTGCAGAACCACGAATTGTATTGAAGGCAGACAGACCTCGTCGCGATACAGAGGGCTGGTGTAGTAGAGGATATCCATGGCGCTGCTGTTGAGCATGTCCCGCAGACCCCGCACCTTGTCCAGCGTGATGTAGTCCACCGTGTCTGCGGCGTAGCCAAACCGCAATGGTGATGAAGACGGCGGCGACGACGATTGTGATGATGTCAGAAACGATGATGTTGATGACGATAATCACGATGATGATGAACATGCAAATGACCGTGCTACAGTGATGGTGACGAAATTATGATTACGGCAACAATAATGTAACGTCGATGTTTTAAGATTAGAATTATGATGAAAATAATGAATATGATGATGTATTGATGCTGACATTACAATGATGATAATGAGTATAATGATGAAAATGGTGACGACCATGATGATGATGATAATATTACAATGATGATGGTGATAAAAATGACAATCACAACAACAACGATGATAATCTTCTTGGTTCTTTCGGTAAAGTCACGTAGAAGGGAAATAATAAAATCATAAAATTAAACATAACAAAATAGTTATTTAATTTTATAATATAACTTTATATTATTATATTATTTTATTTTACAATGTTTTATTTTTATTATTTTATTATTTCCCTTCTACGTGACTTTACCGAAAGAACCAAGAAGACGAATCCCTGCAGTCACGAAAGCTTTAAATCGAAACAACAACGATGACAATATTACAATCATGACGGTAACGATGACGACGGTAGTGACAAAGGTACCACCGTCGAGCTGAAGCTTGGACCTCCACTCGACGGGCAGGAACTCCACGCGTCGCGTCTGGGCCACGACCGGGTAGTAGCGCTCCTCCATCCGCCGCACGGCCTCCCGGATCCTGCGTGCGCGCGCCAAGAAAACGCCGCCACAAGCCCCACACACGCAGACGCGCACCGTCCGTCACCCTCGTGAGATTCAGCCTCGGCTCGCAAAATCACAGCGGAGTCGCGACGGTGGTCATTCCGGATTTCGTTTCGCCTCCGCGAGACGAGGGGCTGCTCACGTGGTGGGGTGATCGGTCGCGCGCGTCACCGCATTGGCCATTCCCGATTGACTGATTGGTGAAGGCGGTAGACAGCGTGCAGGCGTTTCGTCTCATCTGCACCGCGTTCAACTACCACACCAAGTGCCACGACAACTCACCCATAAAACACAAAGCCTTCGCAAAATTCTTGGAGCAAGTGCTGTTGGCAAGTAGCATCTATGAAGACTGGCACAGCACACGAGGGGGTGGGTGGCCAGCACCACGTCTAGCCGATACGTGATTATTCACCAATAACTCTCATTTTATGATATTATTTAACACATTTTTAAATCACCTGATGTAACCCCTGGGAGATTGCCACATACCCCGAGGGGTACGTGGACCCCTGGTTGAGAACCGCTGGCCTAAAGCAACCTGCTGTATGCATGGTCGTCACCCAACTTAAGCGGTACCCAGTCTCAACCCAGTGGAGCTTCCCGAAATCGGGTGCATGCCGGGTGATTTCGTCATAGAGGAGGATGTAGGGGGGTTAAGCCGGGGGTGGGGGGAGGGCAGGGCTGCAGGTCGATCCATTAGCAGCCGTTATCCAAATTCCTGGCAACCCGACCAGAACAGGGTTTGGGGTGGGGGTGGTTGGGGGACACACTTTGGCAGTGCAGAGGAAACCGGAAAACGAGGGTACAATAGAAACCACAACAACCTCCCGGGGCAACACTTAGCAAGAAGGGGGGGGGTGGGGGGAGGCTCTAAAGGTGCTGTCATTGCTGCAAGCCCCCCCCCGGCCCCCCACCACGACCTGCCATTAATTATTTACGAGATTCACACAGCCACCCATTCATTCATCGCAGCACCACCTGTGGTACGCGCGCGCGCTCCAGCTGTAACAAAGTGTTCGAAACGTCGAGAGTGGCGTCTGCGTCTCTCCTTGCGCGCTTATTTAACTATTTATAAAACGCAAGGTGGCTTTCTGTCGCGTAGGTGCCCATCCTGGTACCTGATACCTTCCGAGTCTCGGGCATTTAACACTGGCACCCTAAAGCGCAGCATTAAAAGCACACGCACGCACAGGGAAAACGTGCATGCATCTCCCCACCCTTGTCTGCGCGATATTCAACGTTATTTTCTGACAGCGACCGGCGGAAGTGAACCAGAGGAAACGACTTAAGGGTTTCTTTCAGAAAGTGTGGCTCGGGATAAATACGAGCTAAAGGAAGGTCATAATTTACTTAATTGTCAAAGGCGACGTTCTAGTGTGCCTAAAGAAGAACACGTGTACCTTGGGAGATAACCGAAGGTGATCAGAATTATATTCAACTAATTTGCCCAGGAAAGGCTCGCTGAGACGAAACTTTCTCAGGAGGGTCCTGGTAGTTTTCTCAGTGGCAGGCGACGATTGCTATGCGTTTCTCAATCGAGTAATTTGTAATTCGAACAAATGTTCGTTTTGTTCAACGTTGGCAAATTTTCTCCCGTGACGCCGACACACAGTGGCCTACTCTTCCTGCAATGACATCACGCAAGTCTTGAACGTCCGCTGTGAAGCAAGCAGTCGGCGCATATTGTGGGGTGAATCAAACACCCGCAGTATTAACCAGGGCGGCCGGCCGGATTCTAACCGCCGACGTCTGCGACGAACGGCTAACGCACTCCCGCCGGGTCACGTCACCCGCCCCTTTGATTTAAAAACGGTGAAACACAGAAGTTGGATTGCTTTTGGAAAACTGTGTGTGGGTGCACATGTGTATTGACTGTGGGGAGCGGTGGTGTAGCGGTTAGCGCGCTGCACTACGAACCCGGCGACCCGAGTTCGATTCCCGCTTAAGACCACCAACACCGGTGACGATTATCTGAACAGGTTCTGAGCCTTCCCTAGGTTGACTCAGCCTCAAATGAGTACCTCATGCGGTGTGTAAACAATGCCACTAGGGAGACAAAGGCGGCCGAAGGTGGTGCTTGCCACCCTCCCGCTCGTGTGCCGTGCCACCCTTCAAAGGTGCTCGCTAATAGCACTTGCCCCAACAGTCTGCTCAGGCTAAACGGGGGATCTTTGACTGCGGTTGTGTACTGTGGTTAGCGCACCGCGCCAAGAACCTGGCGACCCGAGTCCGATCCCCGCTCATGACCGATAACAGTGGCGAATATTTGAACCTGTCCTGGGCCTGCCCTAGGTCAACTCAGCCTTAAATGACTAACCAGTGCGGGATGTGTAAACATCAGGAATGGGGTGGACAAAGTCGGACATTCGTGGTGTTGACAACGCTACCACCGCCACGTGTGCCATGCCGCCTTAATAGGTGCTTATTAGCAGCACTTGCCCTGATAGCATGTTAAAGGCTATATGGGGAATCTTTTTTTTCTATCTTTGACCGACGGCAAGGTCACGGTGACCCGAATGCCGTGTATCATGTGGCGGCAGATGCAACTTACTAACGAACCGTCGGCGTGTAGCGACACGTTAATTCACATTGACCGCTCGCGATGCGTGCTCCAGATTGCGTGGTCAAGGACGGATCGTGCCAGAGAGAGTACGTCCGCCGTGGAGATGGAGTGATGAGATCAACTCGTTTGCGAAAAGCAACCCTGTACATGCATCGGTGCATTGCCAGACTCTGAGATGGCAACGGCTCGGGAAGACCTTCATCTAGCAGCGGATAGAGCGTGGCTAATGATGATTACTGTAATGATTAACCACCTACCACACACCAATTGTCTTGATTCGGGGGGGGGTTCGCAATTTTAGTCAGGAACAGATTCATTCCCTTTTTGGCTCACTTGATTAGCCAAGATATCTGATAGGGCAAGTGCTGTTATCGAGCACCTATTACTGGTTGGAACCTCCTGGTTACACCAGCCCACAGGGGATTATTGTGTCTGTCCGTCCGTCGTGCAGGGAGGGCATGGGTGGGGAGGGGAGGGTGGGGAGGGGCTGGGTGGGGAGGGGCTGGGTGGTGAGGGGAGGGTGGGGCTGGGTGGGGAGGGGAGAGTGGGGCTGGGTGGGGAGGGGAGGGTGGGGCTGGGTGGGGAGGGGAGGGTGGGGAGGGGCTGGGTGGGGAGGGTGGGGAGGGGCTGGGTGGGGAGGGTGGGGCTGGGTGCTAATTTGACACCGAGGGGGGGATCATGACCGGTTTAGATAATCGTCACCGGTGTTGGTGGCTATGAGCGGAAATTGAACTCTGGTCGCCAGGTTTATAGCGCAGCGTGCTAACCACTGCACTACTGCGCCACCGCTCCCCATATACACATGTCCACGTACACACACAATGTATGTATACATACAACAAATATCTTGTGTACCATTTTTTACAGGCTGCTGGGGCAAATGCTTTCAGCGAGCACCTATTAAAGCCTACACCTTACACACTCATACAAAGATTCACCGATATAGCCCAAGCAGTCTCCACATATAACTCTTGCCGATCAGTGGCGGAGCCAGTAGGGGGGTGGGGTGGCACGTGCCCCCCCCAATGATCAGATCGAAATCCCTCATTTCGATCGGATCATTGGGGTTTATTAGTAATAAATCGGCATTTTGCGACCCCCACTGCCACTGTGAAGCATATTATTACGTGCCAGGGACTCTATGAGATGATAGGACAATAGTCTGAGTCCATAATTGGAAATAAGTAACTGCAAAGCGGTTATAAGCGAGTCACAGAATTGTGCACAGTTGCGTATACAGTACACGACTTCCCTGAAGGCATTCAGCTTCAGCGAGCGCGATGCCGATCACGCACGGTTCGAATTCGACCCTCGATCGATGGCTGCGCCATTGCCGCACACACGTCGAATAAAAAGCAAGGGACAAGTCCTTACTTACTAACAACTCCTCTATCATTTTCCATTGCTGGAGGGGGTGCCCTCACTACCTGAAAATCCTGGCTCCGCCATTGTTGCCAATTACACTTAATAAGACTTATCCTGATCTCTGGAGTTCTCCCCTAGTTAAAATAAATACTGTAAACTAAACCTCTCATTCATTATATTAGCAGCCCGCGTGCATCTCTCTGTATGCGATGAGCGTCTTTAAAGGTACAGAGTAAACGGTTGTGACTGGTTGAATATTCATGGCTTGCAGTCACATTCGAACATTCTCTGTCCGTACGTGACATCTGGCGCGCATTATAAGTTGACTATCATCACTATTCTAGGCCCGAATTTTGGCCCTCCACCCTCAAGGAGATGCCCATATGTTAAACACAGGGTCCTTGCCAATAACATCTGGCAGCTCATCAGCATTGGTTCAAGCAAGCTTGACCACTACTGACGAGACGCTGCACGTCAAAACCATTCCAGATTTATTTTCCTGGTGTCTAATCAATGCTGCCGGGATTGTGCACTTCCAGAAGGCCGTGTGGCTGACTGAGTGCTTAAACAAACTACTGAAAATCTTTAAGCGGAGGGACAGACATGTGAAGAAGAAGACGTATTGTCTGCTCGTCTGTTGTGTTTATATTCCCCACGGCGGACGCTAATGATATTTTTCTACCGGAGAATGAGAGAGAGAGAGGGAAAGAGTCAACAAAGCCTCTGTGTACAGTGGGAGGTTGGGAGAAGTCTACGGCTCGCTAAGCTGCTTACGGGAACAAACCCCAATCCCTAAAAAAAAGCCACCGAAACCAGCACGCACGCCGCAAATGCTATGCCGGCAAAGTCACCACCACCACCATCATCCCCATCAGCCATGATCTATCCCCGTCCAGATGAAAGCCTTCACAAGCTGAGTCTTTCACATTGCAACCCCAGCGCTGGTAACAAACCAAGCACAACCCAGCACGCTCACAACTGTACCAGCCCCTGTTAACAGCTGTTGGGAAATTCGGCGTCATCGTCGTCATAATTGTCATCATCATCGTCGTCATCATCATCATCATCATCATTGTCATCATTGTCATCATTGTCATCATCGTCGTCGACAATAATCATCAACTGCTGGATGACGGCTTCCCCAGACTGCGACGCAACGCAGGCCCAACGTAGCGCTGACGACACTCATGCCCATTTCAATTCCGTGAAGGACCACTGGGAATTCACCATCCTTCATAACTAGCCACGACCTATCCACTACTGGGTGAAGTCCTCCCCAAAAGTTTGTGTTCCGTTACACCACATCGCCGTGCCGACACTGGCAACGTTCACCGCTACGTCAGCCCAATTAACAACTCCTGAGAGATTCACCATAAACGAAAACTATATGAAACGTTTTATTTCACCAGGTAAGGACCACTGCGCTTTATAGCTCTTACTCTTTGGGTCTTTCGGTAAAGTCACGTAGGTAGAAAAATAATAGATCACGACGTTTCGGATGCAACACAAGCAATCGTCATCAGGCGAAGTGGGTTGTTTGTGCGGACCTTTCCGCGTTGTCTCGTCACACGAGGAAGTGATCATCTCCTGATGCTCCAGTTTATATTTTGTCCAACAAGAGCTTTCAGAGTCGAGGGTTGGTGGATCATGCATAAATCTGTCAAACTCTCAAACCCGCCATGGTGAGAAGACGGCAGTACGGCAAGTAAGTTTCCTGAATCCGTATTCGCAGAACCTTCACGTGCACTCCCCGAGTATGCACGGTGGGTTTTCTCCGGGTTCTCCGGTTAACCTCCCACATGAAGCCAAATGCTCATTAATGGTGCTGGCCAAACATTCAATTGCAACAGCACCCTCTTAAAAAAAATAACTCACTGAGCGTTTCATAAATAAATGAAATTACATTATAAACTATGAGGCTGAAATCAATGGATAAGTGGGGACTGTTAAATCCTCTACCAAACTACTCTCTACACTCAGGTCTTCCTGGTTGAACACACGATATTAATATTACAGCACATCATTGCTATTTACACTTGCCTTAAGTAATCTGGGTGGATCAGTGGTTCGTGTACTGTGATACAAAGCAAACGACCCGAATTAAATTCCTGACCACGGCTAGCAATCAGTAGAGAGAAATAATCTGAACCGCTACTGGACATTCCACCCACACCTAACCTTTACACAAACCCACGCTGGCCAGAGTGGTCAAGTGGTGAAGTCAAACAATCCCCATGACTCACACGGCATGTAGAGAGGTCTTCATACCAGAAATTGACCGACAAATGGGCTGTATTTTATTATTTTAAGCAACAGCTATAGGCACTACGAGACATCTCCTTTACCAGTGACAAAATATAATAATAGGTTTTTATCCTTTCAACTGGTACAAAAACTGACACCTTTATACAAGGCATCATGTTTGCAATAACCACAACACAAGCAGTCAAAATGCAAACAAAAAAAACAACTCTGATGATGATAATGATATGCACTGTCCTTGAAGTTGATTGTTCCACACCCGAGACAGCTTTTCTTAGAGCCTAGTCTCACATGGTGTTGGACCGTATGCCTTTTGGCGTCATCTGGTCCAACACCAATGGAGACTAGGCTCTAAGAAAAGCTGTCTCGGGTGTGGACCAATCAACTTCAAGGACAGTGCATATCATTATCATCATCAGAGTTGTTTCTTTTTTTTTGCATTTTGACTGCTTGTGTTGTGGTTATTGCAAACATGATGTCTTGTATAAAGGTGTCAGTTTTTGTACCAGTTGAAAGGGTAAAAACCTATTACTACAACAGCTATAGGCCCTCACCCGGTTCAGGCTAGAGGAGGTGCTTGTTTCTTGTTTACAGCCCTCAGACAGTGGTGGAAATTCCACATTCCTATGGCAGGAGTTAATTTATCCTTAGGACAATCACCATTTACTTTCCCACAGAGCGGTGCTCATTTTAGTGACCCTAGAGGGATGATGGGATGGAGTCAACCCCCGAACCAGGATTTGAACTCCTGACCTTCTCACTGCAAGCCGCTCGCTCTGGGAAGGTCGAGTAGCCTCCAGGTCGCCGCATATTTGTGCGTGGACAAATGTAACAGAGGTCTGTTGATATATTTTTACGTTATTACCCATGATGCTCCATAGCAATCCATAAACTTAAAACTAAGAATTATTTAGATTTTACCAGGCAAGGCCCACTGAGCTATATCGCTCGTTGTCACAAGCATTAACGATTTTAAGTAAGACTTCGTATTATAGCCCAATCCTGTGTTGTATATTCATATACATCTTGAAACATATTGGGCTTGCCCCAAATTTATTTAAACTCGCACCAAGTGTCGGAACTCTTCACGTGCACAACAGCGCTTCGTGATCCTCCGATGAAAAAGGTGCCGGCTTAAAAAAAAAAGACATTGCAACTATCATTGCCATAATAGCTCCATCCAGCCATTGTGACCACAGCTCGCTTGGACTGACGGTGGACCTTTGTCCGCAGCGACCGGTCACGTGACCACCATCGGCAATGTGGTGACCAGTCGGCCGTGGCACCACTAATCGCAGCGACCTCCACTGACCAGTGCAGCGGCATCGCGGAGCTCGGCTGTACCGACCGTTTGTTGTGGTGCCGTTGCCATGGACAACGAAACCGAGCCGACAAACACGCGCGGGTTCAGCCAAAGAGATAAAAAAATATAATTTGGGAGGTGGTGGAACGGGGGGGGGGGGACTCCCCCTCGGTTGTTTCTCATTGACGCACGAACCGCTCGTTAACAACATTTTGAAACGGGTTCACCGGGTTTCCAGCGCAGCATGCTAACCTTTGCGCCAACGCTCCTCCCTTAATTGTGTTACTGATTAAAATAATAATAATGCCCGTTATTTATCCAGGATTGCCTTTTTCAGGTGGGTCTTGCTGCATTTGAGATATTTGGCCAATTCGATGAAGATAATCACGAGTAAACACTCAATGATCATTCACGTCGTCGTCGAGAATTTTAAGCAGACAATCCGTCTCTTTCACATGTCCGTCCCTCCACATTAAAGATTCCAAGTATTTGTTTTTTAGTAGCATCCAAATCAGCCACGCGGCCTTCTGGGAGCGGGCAACACCCCAGCGGCAATGCTTTAACACAAGCAAACTTCGGGACCGGTTTCGACAATCGGTATCTCAGTGTTCAGGCTCGCTTGTGCCAATGTGGGTAAAGCGCAACTGCCAGACGTTTATTGTCATTGAGCCTCTCTGTTCGATACGGGTAATCTTTCGATGCAAAAACCAAACACTGGAATATATAACACGACTTAATAATCAGCTTGCTTGTGGAGGATATAAGCAACAAATTAAATAAGCGGACAATACGCCTCCTTCACATATCAATCTCTCCACATCCTATCAGCCACGCGGCCTTCGGTGTTATAGGCACGAGGAGACGTTATCGTCGAAGCTGCCCCAGAGAGGGGGAGAGACACACTGGGCGCAGAACTCGTTAATTACGCACTGACCGAGTGACCCACTAGGGAGGGCTGGTGAGATTACAAGATCACGTGACCGAAGATTACCTTCAAACGGTACGAGAAAAAGAAGGTCAGCTCCACAAATGAGTCAACCGTGCGATTCAACTTTCCAAAGCACCCGAATAATACACACGGGGCTTTCGTTTTCAAGGTTATTATCGAGCCTGCCGAGTGGCACAGAGGCAGAGCGAAACGGCTCGCCAATCGGAAGGTTGCGAGTGCACAATCCTGGTTGGGGTGGGCTGATTCAGCCCATCAATCTTCCAGGGTGGAAAACAAAGAGTAACACGTTGTGGGGGAAGTCAAAGGTGGTTGTACTATGTAGAGACATGGCTAAATTTACTACCACCACCACCAAAACCACTATCCACCCCTAAAATCCACCTCCACCACCACCACCACAACCCACCTACCAACACCACTTGCCACTCAGCTAAGCCTACCACCACCCACCACCATTACCACTCACACCTACAATCACTAAAACGACCATCCATCTACCACCACGACCAACCACTCGCCTACACCATGTTCGACTCACGTGTTGGTGTTGCGGATGATGCGGTTCTGGTCCATCTTCTGGCCGATGCCGTGCACCACAAACACCAGGTGAGACACGTCTGGAGGGCGGTCCTCCACCAGAGCCTCCTCCACGTAGCCCCTCTGTAGGTGCGTGCCGCTGCTGGATGCTGCGCACGCACACAAAGACAAAGACCCCCTGTATAGTTCTAGATTTGAAGCTTTCGTGACTGCAAGGATTCATATTCTTAGGTTTTTTTCGGTAAAGTCACGTAGGTAAAAAAATTAAAATTAATAAAAGTAAAATAAAAAATAAATAAAAAATTACGACGTTTCGGAGGCAACACAAGCTTCCGTCTTCAGGTGGAACCGTCACAGCACGATTGCTGTATCACCTACGTGACTTTACCGAAAAAAACTAAGAATATGAATATCCCCTGTATAGCCTCAACCCTCCTTAGCTTCCGAGATCTGACGCGATCCATCTCCCTAATTTCAGCTGGGTCTGTCCTTGTCGATAACCCAGAAAATATTAGGCCATCCAGCGCACCACATCCAGTAAACCTTCCGCCATGGCTTCGACTTCTTGTCACGTGCCACCTACATTCAGGCTACCACAGAGACCCGTAAAATATTCGGTGAGAAATTAAGCCCAATTTGAAAAAAATATATATAAACCTACTGTAGGTTCTACATCATGGGACCTCCTTTGCCAGTACCAAAATATGAGAAAAGGGTTTTTCCCCTTTTTTCTGGCAACAAAAAAACACCTTTTACAAGGAATCTTGTCTGCATTAACCACAATACTTGTGGTAAGAATGCAAACAAAAAACATACTCTGATAATATATGCATTGTCTTTTAAACTGTAGATGCTCACCCCGAGCTCTCATTACTCTGATAGTGCATTGTCTTTGTGCTGTACGCCTTTTGGCGTCCTCTGGTCTAACACCGTTCGAGACGAAGCTCAAAAGAAAGCTGTCTCTGGTGTGGACCAATCAGTTTCAAAGACAATATATTATCAGAGTATGTTTTTTGTTTGCATTCTGACCACCAGTATTGTGGTTAATGCAGACATGATTCCTGGTAAAAGGTGTGTTTTTTTGTTGCCAGAAAAAAAGGGGAAAAACCTATTCTCCTACTGTAGGGTTTTGTACTTTTAAATATCATGAATGAACATTGAAGTGCACCTTGAAGAGATGTTTATAACGTGCAGGGGGCACACAGAGGCTTGCAGTCAGGCAACGGCCGACAGGTGACGGAAGGGTAAAGGGATTGTAAACGACACCGGGTTCGCTCAGACGTTGGTGTGACCCAGGTGTCCCGTTTCGGTGTGTGGGCCAGCGCACACACTCACACAACCCCCACAAAATACAAAGAATCCCCGTATAACCTTTACCAGACCATTGGGTGCAAGTGCTGTTAGCGAGTAGCACCTAAGAAGGCTGGCACGGCACACAAGGGGGTGGGTGATCAACATCCACCACTCTCGGTTACCTTTGTTTCCCCAACCCTGACGTTTACACATTGCACCAGATACACATTTGAGGCTGAGTCGACCAAAGGAAGGCCCAGAACCAGTTTAGATAATCGTCACCGGTGTTGGCCGAAAGCGGGAATCAAACTCGGGTTGCCAGGTTCATAGTGCCGCATGCTAACCGGTCGTCTGGAACACTCTTCCTTCTGATATTAGGAAGCCACTGGAAATACGAACTTTTAAATTTAGATTGAAAACTCATTTCCTTAGAACTGCTTTTTGTGTTTAGATTGTTGTCCTTCCACCGCACCTTCATTGAGCACAGTTGCCTACATACGATGCAAAGAAGTTCAACATACATACATAACCACCCCGCAGAGACACGCATGCACGCACACGCACCCTTCGACAGCCCCAACTTCTGGCCCACACTGCGGGCGATCTTCGAGGTGGTGGCGTCACTGTAGAGGTAGACCTCATCCACCCCATTCCAGTCCACGTGGCTACGGTTCAACTGCAGGCTGTGGATGACTGCACACGCACAAACACGAGAACAACAACATCGGCTGATGATATTATGGACTTAGAAAAAATCCCTTGTGCCCAGGCTAGCTGCAAACAAAGAACCCGGTTTAATCCCACGCACCTCCGACTGACATCGACTCACCTCCTCTAGAGCTCTTGCTGCGACAAATCCAAGGGGTGAGGAGGGGATGTGATGGAGGCATTCGACCCCATACCCCCTCCCACTTGAGACCCTGGACATTGGTGCATTATTGATATTCACCAGGGAAAATATATACTAAGATTTGTTTGCATTTTTTAAAATCACCCTATTTAAGAAGCTTGAAATTTCGGGACTGCCCCATCCCCCTCCTCCCCCTTTCCTGGAAAGTTTCTAGTACTGCCTCTGAGCCCGTGCCGCCCCCATTTAGCACCCTCTATCTGGACAAACAGCAGCTGCGTGGGGACGTGGTTGGGCATGCGGGGCTACATGACTCAGCCAAAGCACATAAACAAAGATACAAAGATGCCCGGTATCGCCTACAATGGCTTTTGGGAACCAGTGTTGTTAGCGAGCACCTATTAAGGCTGGTCCGTCGAACAAGGTGGGTTGTGTTGTGGGTCATTAATGATGTTCTCATGCTCGGTTGGATTGTGGTATCACAGGAGTGTGAGGGTTGGAAATGTTCTGGAGAGGCCTTCATCCAGAATTGGATCGAACAGGACAATACAATACACAATGATGATACTTGTTTTGCATCATGAGGTATCATGAGGCCTCCTTTGCCAGTACTAAAATATGAGAAAAGGTTTTCCTCCCTTTTTTCTGGCAAACAAAAAAACACCTTTTGCAAGGAATCATGTCTGCATTAACCACAGTACTTGTGGTCAGAATTCAAACAAAAAAAAACACTGATAATTTCTGCATTGTCCTTGAAACTGATTGGTCCACACCAGAGACAGCTTTCTTTTGAGCCTCGTCTCAAACGGTGTTCGACCAGATGACTCAAAAAGGCGCACAGTTCAAAGGAAAAAAAAACTGTGCGCCTTTTGGCGTCATCTGGTTGAACACCAAATGAGACTAGGCTCTAAGGAAAGCTGTCTCTGGTGTGAGCCAATCAGTTTCAAGGACAATGCATAAATGATCAGTGTTGTTTTTTGTTTGCATTCTGACTGCAAGTATTGTGGTTAATGCACACACGACTCCTTGCAAAAGGTTTGAGTTTTGTCGCCAGAAAAAAGGGGAAAACCCCTATTATTATGATCGTTGTTTTATTTGCACTTGGTAAGTACAAAGTGAAATAGTTTCCTTGACTTTGTACTTACGTGGCAGTGGTGGGGGGACGAGTCTCTCCATAGGACAACCACTGTTGACTTCTCCACAAAGTGGTAGCAATTTTATCGACCCCGAGAAGATTATGGGATGAGTCAAACCTTCCCCCCCAACCAGAGCTCAATCAACCTGGAATTGAACTCGCAACCCACCAGAGTGAACCGCTTGCTCTACGACTGGGCCATAAACTGGACGTACCTGTTACAATAACCAGCTATACAACTGGCGCGTTCAACGGATCACTGCAAGGTTGGCAGACACAGTAGGGGTATTGTGATTTTTTTTATTGGGCAACAAAAGCGCTTTAATCTCTGTCGATGTTACGCTTCCGATAGTTCAATGTAACCCGCGGGCTTACGAAAGGTGTGGGTGGGTGGGTGTGTGTGCGTGTACACTCACGCAAAAAGAGACACCCACACACGCGTTGTGGCGAGCGCCTAACAAAAGTACATACGGATGACTTTTAACTTTTTATTATTATTTTTGTTGAAGGGCCCGTTTTATCCCGTAAGTTGGGCACGCCATAGTTTTTAAGTGGAACGTTCTTGGTTATAACAGCGTGTAGGAAGCCAGCAGAGGAAGGATGTGTTGCAGGCATTGCCCTGCTGATGATACTCGGCAAGGCGAAACCGATCCAGAGGTTTGCCGTTTAAACAAATGCTGCAGTTACGCATTGATTTGCGAGGATGGTGGGACTACTTTGTTACGTGGAATACACAAACAGTTGTCTACATATTCGTTTATTACTTGCTCATATTCCTCTATGTGCAGCAAGGGCAGTACAAAATCAATTGTTGTACTGTACTTGTACGCTCCCCGTGTCTATATCGCCACACCTTCACCAAACCCGCAGAGACCATATTTTCAAATCATCCACGTGGCGAAGGGAGGCCCTCATCCAGCAGTGGATTGACAAAAGGGTTTGTCCGTCCGTCTGTGTACGAGTCATAATTCAGAGTATGCAAGGATTGTTGATGCAAAGAAAATCACCAACAATCCAGAAAAAGCCCCGAAACAAAAAAAAACTCCCCGCTGCCGGTGCTGCCCACACATCACCCGTAAGCCACGAGACACGCCAAACGTGATTTAAGGACAGAAGCTTCTCCAATGTTCTCAGCGGTACCTGCTTTTTTTGCTGTGGTTATGGAAATGTACTGATAACCGTTCGTGCGGATCACTCACTCACGCGCGCACCCACAAAAACAATTCTCAAAACACTAATACCAGTTCCCTCGGCCTTATCTGAGTTTCAATCTGGAAGTAATATAGTAGTAGGTTTTTACCCTTTTAAACTGGTACAAAACTGACACCTTTATTCAAGGCATCATGTTTGCCATTGGTAAAAGAGATCTCAGTGGAAGTAACATTTCAAAACTATCCTTGTTTATTATTCATACAGTACTTTATTATTAGCTTCTGTCATCTTGTAACACGGCGGCCGATGCACGGCATTTCCTCCCTCGCTCAAACAGAGAGAATGACTCAACACGGGCACGAACGAACCACAGACGAGGCAGTGAGCTGGCACCAACAATCGGCCAAGCTCTGCGGTCCTCATTATATGGAGACAATTTTGGCCAATTAATAAGTGTGTGTTGAAACATGTCGGAAGGAAACTGGTGCACCGGGAGAAAACCCACACATGGCAGGGGGCGGGGGGTGGGGGACTTTTTGTCCATCAATACTTCATCCCACTGACCCATTAGCTGTAGCCAGGAATCGGTCTCAGGTCACTGTGTTCATAGTGCAATGCGCTAACCGCTATGCCACCGCTCCTGCCGGAATTGTGAGCAGCTTTAAAAAATATGGAAACTTGTTGAAACTTTTTCATTGTCCTTATCTCAAGTTCAAGTTCATTTATTAGGTATAGCCCTGTGAGCCATTCGGCTCTTGAATCGGGTGCAACCGCAACAAACAAAAAACAAAAACATGAACAAAAAAAACATCTTAAAGTGAATATGTGAATATGTGATATATATTATCTCATGCCTGTCAACCCCTTAGCAGTGCCTACCTTATTACAGATGAATTCAGACCTTATCAGATGTTCTTGTGCCATTAGCTGGGCTAAAGGTGCAAGTTATTTTGAACGTGACTCAAACAATGGACTTTAGAACTGTAAAGTGATTTTTGTTTTACTGCCGTACAGTTTCTTCTGAGAAAGTGGCCGATAAGGGATTTCCTAAGTCCGTAAAATCCAAAGTTTGGCGGCGCAAATCCTTTGACCGAATCCATTCATACGTTAATCTCGCCTTGGGCAGAAATATGTTGATCTTTCAACATGAACTTAAAACTTTTTATTCCTGGAAAATTTAATTGCAAGTAGAATGAAGTTAATGAAAATCACAGTTTTCTTTTTCAAAGGATTGCCCCCATAAAAGATAAAGGTACAGCCCTGAAATGTGTTCCTTACGTCACTTTTGGTGAAAGGAGCCTCCACTAGCAGGCGCTCTGGGGAGCCCCTCTGCAGGATAATATTGACTTAACTCTTACAGCGCTCCAATTAGCATTCATACACATGTCTTTCAAGAGCTGGGAGTACCCACACTTTGCCCCACCAAACACAACCTGTCGGTAGACTAACTGTGCTGTACACATTTATACTGCTGGGTGGACAGAGGTGGAGGGTAGGAAAAAAAAGAACAGGTTTTACCCTTTCTGGCAATAAACCAGGTGTTAAGATTCTAGATTTGAAGTTTTCGTGACTGCAAGGATTCATACTCTTTGTTTTTTTCGGTAAAGTCACATACGTAAAAATTTCAATAAATAAAATAACATTGAATGAAAACAACAAATTTTTTAGCCACGTGACTTTACCGAAAAAAACAAAGAGTAGGTGTTAAGATTTTGAAACACCAAACAGCAAATATAAACCTTTTGCAAAGAATCAAGTCTGCATTAACCACACAGTACTTGTGGTGAACGTGCAAACAAACATGCTCCGGTAATAAATAGCATTATTTTTGAAACTGATTGGCCTACACCAGAGACAGCAGCCTTCTTTATGGCCTAATCTCACCAGTGTCAGACCAGAGAACGCCAAAAGGCAAACATGTGGAGGGGTTGGGAATTTAAGGAACATGCCCCGTTGCTTTAATTTCCACGCCGGGAGATTGAACTGGTGAACCCTGGATGTGCTGACCAATACACCACGGCAGCATTCATACATTCACTCTACAAAGTGTACGGATTTTTCCTGTAGAATTCTATACAAAAGGCAAGCAAAAGCAGCCGTTTCAGAATATCTGGCTCCAAATCCTCGTTAATGTTTACTGACCCGTGTCCACTTTTAAAGCCCTTGCATTGCTCAACGTTTGATCATTCTGCGGCCTCCTTTTACTCCTCCAAAACCACCCCTCCCCCCCCTTCCCACCAAGGGTCACCTTAAAATTTAACAAACATATTTCAGCTGCCAAAGACATTTTGCGTCACCAGGCGATGCTGCCGTCCCCCCACAGCTACCCACGGCAACGCTGTTCACCGCCAAGTCCAGAAGGTTAACCGGGAGCCAATGCATTATTTTCTACTCATTAAAATATTTCACCGGCAGAATCCCTTACGATGAAACGTCTGATCATGCAAAGGGTGTCCAGGGTAGCGACGGTGGCAACGGACACTAACAACAATCGCGACGATCGGGCACGACGATCGCGGTGGCAGCGGTGGTGCCAGCCTCACCGTCACGGTTCTCCGGCCGTGGTGGCGGCGGCGGTGGCTCCTGCTCTGCCTCAAGCGGTGCCGGATGGCACGGTTGCCCGCGGAAGCGCGCCAGGTGCTCGGTCTCGATCAGGTCACTGTCCTCCTCCTCCAGTGGCTGCCAGGTGCCGTCCACGAACCACTGTCCCCGCATCACCGCCACCCTCTCCGCCTCTGTGTCATCAACATCATTAACAGCCATGGTCAATCCACTGCTGGATAAAGGCCACCCCCCCCCCACCCACTGCCCTATGACTACCTACCAAGTCGCCCCCCCGCCCCCCCCGAAAACCCGATGGCAACCTGATTGTGCACAGTTGATCCCAATTCAAACACTATCCGGGCTTAACCCTACTTAGCATCTGAGAGTTGATGGGATCGACTGCATTAAGGGCGATTTGGTTGAAAAATGATTAACGGTATTTATCATGCGAAAACTCCACAGGAGAAGTTATAAGGACATCAGAGGAAGTGTGCAAGTTGTTGGAACGGTGGTAATAAATGTGTTAGGGATCAGTGGTGTAGCGTTGGTTGGCATGGGCCCCCCTGCAAGAAATTAAATGGGCACCCCCTCCCTTGCCACCCCTGTCCAAATCTGTTTCCACTCCAACTATGTTTGTAGCCCAGAACTTGGGCCCTTCTAGCCCCGTGGGCTCTGGTGCAGTTGCACGGCCTCCGCACTTGATAGCTACAGCACTGGGGAGGGATAAAAGTCACGGTTAAATATCAAACTATGTGGTGATACTGTGTACGCATTGGTGCGCACGCAGAAATAATGATATAAACTCAACGCATTGGTCAATAACACTGTGGACTTAAAGAATATAACTGCCAACGTTTTGAGCAATGAGTATTTACTGTGAAGAAGGGCCATTGCCCGAAACGTCGCCAAGTACACAGTCAACATCGCTGTTCCACGTGCTCCTTTTAGTATCGGGCAGTGCCAATCTGCATTGGTGGTCACGAGCCGGTGGTGGGAATTCCACGTTCCTATGGCTGGAATGTGTTTGTACATAGGAGTTGGAGAACAACCTGTTGATTTTCACCCAAGCGTAAGCCCCCTAGTCAGGTGATACTCATTTTACCGGCTACACAGAGGGATAATGAGGTAATGTTGACAGAGCCCAGCTGGGAATTGGACACACACTTACGTAGCAAGTTGTACTGTATGGCAAAATCATCATCATCATTAAGGTTGGCTGTGCCAAATTCTCATAAGTCATCCAATTCTTGATACATTCCATTAAGCAAACCACTGCCAACAAAAATATAAATGGGTACTTCCTATGCCAACGTAGATTGACAAAATCAATGGACAAACATACGGTACTGTACTTGCATTGTGTATACTGTACAGACAACACTTACTGCCTCCCTGCACCGTGTGGGTAATGGGGGTTATTTGACAATACTTCACCACGCTGGTCAGTACGGGTTGGTGAAGGGGAAGGGGGGCCCATACCCAGGTCCGGCTTTGGTTTAGACACCGCTTGCCACTGATGTTATCCACAGCAGAGAATCGATTTCGGGTAACCAGGTTCATAAAGTGTGAAACACTGCACTGTATTAATTGGTGAATCAGTAACATCATCACACCCCTAGTACATATATCTTAGGGTTTAAAAAAAAATCATTTTAGAAATGGATTCCAAATCTTTAATCCCCTCCCCCCAAAACGTCTGCGAAATAGAAAGCCAGTAGAGAAGTTTCCAGAAGCCCTAAGATTTTTTTTACGGTGACATTTATCGGTCAGGTTATGATTTTTTTTTTACCACACATCCTATTCTTTTGCGCATGATGGCAAAATATGTTTAGGAGCACGATGCCAATGTCGAGGTCTGCTGCTCGCCAAGACGAGAGGGCTTCAGGAGACGGAGTTCATATAGTTTTTGATAGTCCTCCTCCGTTGCAGTAACGCAGACTTAAAGTGGTTTACTATCCAGTCCGTAGTTTGGGTTTCATGGCCACAATCGCACTACCGTGATTTATCTTTAATGTACCTCCATGTATCTCAACGTATGTTTACGTGTTTCTACGCGTCTCTACGGGTCTCTATGCCTCTATAGGTCTCTATGGGATTACTATGCGGTCCGTAATTTGTGCTGCATGGCCAGTCGCAGGCAGCACAGTGGCTTGCAAAGGAGACACGTACATCGGCCTGTTGATGTTCTTATGCGGCAAACTCTTTTGTCTACATAAATCAAAGGTCATATGTCGTACATGGCTCATCATCAACACCATAGGTCCCCGGTACGCTCTGGTCGTGAATGATCCCGAACTCGACTTGTGTACGACGAAAAACGTTGTTCGGGTAATTCTAGAGACTGACACACTGACCCACAAATGGACAGATTGAGTTTCTTATCACGTAAGCAAACATATTTTGCCGGCACACGAACAATGACTCTCACCTTGCCAGTAGACTGGGTAACATTCCTTGCTCGCCACCGACACTTCGTAAAGTCCACCCCTCACGCACACTGGCTCAATGTCCTCCCCGACTCCTCCACCGGCACCAGCGTGGTACCTACGGTATGCAAGTTCCACCTGCAACGAGTCGTAGCCATTGAAAGGCTTCCACGCCTTGCGCTCATCCCTGTAGAACCATCTGACCTCCTCGGGACCCAGCTCCTCCACAGCATCGGCCGAAAGGCGGGATGACGTTCTGGCACGTGATCTTCTGGAGGACCCGTCCAACGGCTCACCATGGTCCCCAAGATCGTCGAGACCCGAGGGGTCGCAAGTCCCCATGGGATCCATGGACCCAGGGTTATGGACTCCGTCGTCCAATTCCATACAAACGTCCTCCAGCATTGTCCTCCGATGGGGCTGCTCCAGGAGCCTTCTCAATGTACTTCTCCACGGCCTCCACCAGGACCTTCTCCCCGAAGTCCTCCAGGTCCTTCTGCTGGATCTCCTCCAGAGCTTTCTCAATGTCCTCCTCCACCAAGGAGTTCTCGCCCCGTCTCTCCCCTCAATGTCAGCCGTTTCTCTTGGGTGACAGACACGGACAGATTGCTGTGATTAGAGCCCTTGAATTGAGGACAGACAGGAGAGACCATTGCGAATAAGTCCCTTTACAGGGAGATTATCAGTGAGGCATACAAATGTAATTAATGACAAAAAGAAAGCAATGATGATAATGGACAACAGGATTTTGGGCATTATATGTCAAGATTATTACGATGGACGATTATATTTAAGATCATGAACAATAGAATTGAGGAGATTATGATGACGACGATGATAACGATTATCGTCATGGACAACCGGATTGAGATGATTATCGAGATGATCATGATGACGACGATAATGGACAAGATACCTGAGAAGATTATGATCACGGCGATGATTATAGTAATTGAAAACAGAACTGAAGATACTATCATTGTCATATTGATGGTGATGGATGGACAATGATGATTTTGATCAGGATGGAAAAAAAGAATGCGGAGATGATGATGATGAACAGGGAGATTACGAGATAAAAGCAATGATGTTGGACAAAGAGAGACGAGGGTTAACTAACTATTGTTATTGTACCAAGTAAGGCGCACTGAGCTATGTAGCTCTATCACAAATAATAGCTCAACAAAGTGGCTTATGACGTGGAAATTGAAAAGCAGCATCCAAATACTCTAAACGCGTGATGTTGATTCTAAATGTGGAGGGGAAAATCGGAGTTACCCGAAGAAAAATCCACGCGACCACGGGGAGAGAGCGAGACACCGCAAACTTCAAATATACAGCAGACGTCAGGGTCGGGATCCAACCCACGACCTCCTGTATGCCAGGCGAGGTAGTTAACATCTCCTAGTCACCGTGATGATGATGGTGAGAGACACCGCAAACTCCAAATATACAGCAGGCGTCAGGGTCGGGATCGAACTCACGACCTCCTACATACCAGGCGAGGTGGTTAACATCTCCTAGCCACCGTGATGATGATGATGATGAGAACACCGCAAACTCCAAATATACAGCAGGCGTCAGGGTCGGGATCGAACCCACGACCTCCTGCATTCCAGGCGAGGTGGTTAACATCTCCTAGCCACCGTGATGATGATGATGAGAGACACCGCAAACTCCAAATATACAGCAGGCGTCAGGGTCGGGATCGAACCCACGATCCTTCTGTACACCAGGCGAGGTGGTTAACATCTCCTAGCCACCGTGGCGTTCTTAAGACTAGATCCGGTAAACCAATAACCGTTGTTCAGAATCGATTACCGGTTTTACAGTGGAATTATACTAACGGACGTACACTGGTTGGTACGCACGGACGTACAAACCGCACGGCGGTCTAAGCCACCGGGTTTGTACCTTTGCCCTCGTTTCTCTGTTAAAGATCGCGAGGCGTGTCTGTTTGTACGGCAAAACCGGTAACCGTTTTTCATGCGTTTACCGGTTAATGCAAAACACGATTTAAGAACCCGCCCCGACCCCGAGAGACACAATACAATACTCACAAGGCAGATCCAATATATATAGACAGAAATCCACGTACATGCACCGATGTTGAAGATACACTCGTGTGTGTGTGTGAGGTTGATGGTGATGGTGTGAGGTTGATGGTGATGGTGTGAGGTTGATGATGATGGTGTGAGGTTGATGATGATGGTGTGAGGTTGATGGTGATGGTGTGAGGTTGATGGTGATGGTGTGAGGTTGATGATGATGGTGTGAGGTTGATGGTGATGGTGTGAGGTTGATGATGATGGTGTGAGGTTGATGATGATGGTGTGAGAGGAAGGTGTGAAGGGAGTGATGATATTGAGGTCGGTGATGTCGAAGATGAAGATGGTGGCGAGGATGATGTCGAGGGGGTGATGAGGGTGAGGAGGGGGTGAGGGGAGGTGAGGAGGAGGGGGGTGAGGAGGGGGGGGGGGGGTGAGGAGGGGGGGTAGGGTGAGGGGGGGGGTGATGAGGAAGGGGTGATGAGGGGGGGGTTAGGGAGGGGTGAGGAGGGGGGGGTGAGGAGGGGGGGTGAGGGGGGGGTGAGAAGGGGGGGTGAGGAGGGGGGGTGAGGGGGGGGGTGAGAAGGGGGGGTGAGGGGGGGTGAGGGAGGGGGGGTGAGGAGGGGGGGTGAGGGAGGGGTGAGGAGGGGGGGTGAGGAGGGGGGGTGAGGGGGGGTGAGGGGGGTGAGGGTGTGATGAGGTGAATGGATACGAGATGTAACGAGGGAAGAGCGTAGACTGACCGAGTGTGCCGCGTTTACCCCACACGGACGAGCGATCGTCAACATCGTCGAGGTAATGACTCCCGTAGTCATTACCGATGCTAATTCTACCCAACGCACAAATTACTCGAACACAACACACGTACACACACACACATCACACACGTACACATATCACACATACGCACACACATCACACACACACGTACACACACACACATCACACACACACGTACCCACACACATCACACTCACACATACCCAGAGGTGAACAACGATGCGTTGCTGATGATGATGCTGCTGATGCTGCTGCTGCTGTTTACGATGATGTTGATGACACTGCTGCCGGCGCTTGTTGATGATGCTGCTGCTGATGATGGACACTGCTGCTGATGATGCTGCTGTTGCAGGACACTGCTGCTGATGATGCTGCTGTTGCAGGACACTGCTGATGCTGCTGCTGATGATGATGCTGCTGCTGATGATGATGTTGATGACACTGCTGCTGATGGACACTGCTGCTGCTGATGATTCTGCTGTTGCAGGACACTGCTGCTGCTGATGCTGCTGCTGATGATGATGGTCTTGCTTCCACCGCTGTCGTTTCTTTAAAAAAACAGTACCGATGCTGCTGATTGTAGTGTTTTTATCTTGCTGCTGCTTGAAGCTGATGATGCTGCTGACACTGCTGCTGCTGATGATGATCTTGCTTCTACTGCTGATGATGATGATCTTGCTTCTACTGCTGCTCTTTCTTAACGCCGCTGTTATTACTGATTGTAGCGACGATCGTGAAAGCTCCTGCCGCTACTACTGAAGCTGCTGCTGATGTTGCTGCTGCTGCTGATGATGCTGCTGCTGATGTTGCTGCTGCTGCTGATGATCATCAGCCGGCTACTGACGCCTCCTCGGCGTGACAGACACACACAGACACTACGTCTGTCTTTAAACATCACGGGGTGTACTGTAGCGTGTGGGTCTCCGTGCGTGTCGTCTGTGTCTGTCTGTGTGTGTGTCTATATATTAATATATTAAACACTGTATCGCTCGCACATGTGGCCACTTAGCGCCACCACGTGGCCAGTGCCGGGGAGCGGTGGCGGAGCGGTTAGCGCGTTACGGCCCCCGCCCCACCCCCCCGGCTTTACCGCCCGGGTTCGATTCCCGCTCGCGGCCACCAACGATCATCACGAGCCGGTGCTGGGACTCCCCTAGGTCGACTCGGCCTCAAATGAGTATACCCTGGTGCGATTCGTGTAATGACGCTGTCTGAATGACGCCGTCTTTCCGACAGACCTGTTCTTCACCTGAGGACGGCTGCTTGCGTTGTGGCCGAAACGTCGTGAGAATTATTTTATTATGTTTTATTTGTATTATTTTATTATTTCCCTTCTACGTGACTTTACCGAAAGAACCAAGAAGACATTTAAACACTGTAACACTGCACACGTGTGTGGCCCACTTTGCGCCACCGCGTGGCGAGTCCCAGTGTTGTCACTCACCAATCTGTAAATCTGTCTCCGCCTGATGATGCTCGTTGTTATTACTGGCGAAACGTCGTACTCAGATTGTAATTGTTGTGGATTTTCTCTCCGCCACACCGGTGGTTAGTGCTGTACTGGTAACGAATTGGCACGTTCTGTTTACGTGACAAACCTTTATTAATTGACGGTGTCGGTGGTGGCTGGTTTAATTACACATTTATATTTTTACGCGATCTAACCCAAAAAAAAACGTATATTTGGGATCATAAATGTATTATGATTATTTCCAGCGGCCAGCGTTGTTGAAGTACCATGGTCAAATTGCGTCGTGGAGAGGCCTTCATCCAGCAGTGGATTGACAGAGGCTGTAAATTAGTCGCGTTATCACACAGGTTGTCGTCATTACCACCACCACCGTCATAATCAGCATTATCAGCAGCAGCAGCAGCAGACATCCATCAATTATCGATTCCAGTTATTAGCATCACATCGGATTTCTCCAGTATAAACAGATATTCTGATATCCAGAACAAGACCATGCAACGTGTAACGTCGCAATCAATGCCCGATCCACAAATGCGAATGAGAAATCACATCGGTTATCTTGGCTTTACCACCTGAATGTGAAATTGTTGTTGTTGCTCTGCGTCTACATCAGCGATACGAATGAAGAAGCATCATTATCAGCAGCTATTATCTCCTCTATCCACTGCTGAATGAAGGCTCTCCACAAGCCTTGCAACAGCTCCATCCCGACAACGGAACACGAGCTGATTTCTCTTGTAGCTGGAGGGAGATGGTTCCATCATCCTAGTCACAACTGACTTTCACGCAAAAAAATTTCACACAGAATTTTACCAAATTCTAGCTCTTGAGAATGAAAAATATTAGCTCATCGTTCACGTGACAATTCCGTAGCAGTGTGGGAAAGTATACCGAACCTCCGATTAGCACGGTTAGCTACGTACGGTGCGCGAATGAAGTTCAAAATACATACATGCCTCCTCGTGTGTAAAAAAGATCAAACATTTTCACTTGAAAGATATTTTAAGGGTTAATAGAGAAGCCCTGTGCGATATCTCAACAGCCATTCTCTGGACATATGGGGTAAATCGGTCGATAAGATTTCCAAATGGATTCTTCAACTTATAGCTACGACGATGCCTCAAGAGTTTGAATACATTTGGGGGGGAAATATGAAAATCTCACCAGTACAGAAACACGTAAGGAAAACTGTCAAAGTCTTTATTAAAATAAATTGTTCGAACAGAGTATATTGTAAAAGTTGGTTGTGATGCAAACACACACACACGTCTTATGTTTCAGGATATCAGACCAACAAATCAGCATGAGCATTTAACGTATATCTGCACAATAAAGGTTACCTTAGCATTGTTCAGTAGCATTACATGCAAGTAGAAACAACGCTTCGTAAATGCATTAATACAAATTTGAAAGGCTAATTGCACACGGTACTATAATTTCACAATCAAATTAAATGTGTGATTAAATCTGACTGATAATTACAACTTCATACACATCTCCGCTGAGATAACCCATTAATCCAGATGAATGCCGAATGATGCCACTGGAATTAAAAGCATAATTGCGTTGAATTGTGTGTGCACCACCCACCGCCACCACACCACCACAACACACTAACTAACCACACTTTCAGCCACTCATGAGACCGAGTCGAGCTAGGGGATACCCAGGACGGGTTCAAATAATCGTCCCCACACACACGCACTACCAACAGCCACACTCACCCACCACAACCATCCACACGCACTACCGACAGCCGCACTCACCACAACCACCCACCACAACCACCCACAAGCACTACCAACAGCCGCACTCACCCACCACAACCACACTCACTACCAACAGCCACTCACCCACCACAACCACCCACACTACCGACAGCCGCACTCGTCCACCACCACCACCCACCACAACCACCCACACACACTACCAACAGCCACACTCACCCACCACCACCACCCACCACAACCACACACACGCACTACCAACAACCACACTCACCCACCACAACCACCCACACTCACTACCGACAGCCACACTCACCCACCACCACCACCCACCACAACCACCCACACACACTACCGACAGCCGCACTCACCCACCACCCACCACAACCACACTCACTACCGACAGCCGCACTCGTCCACCACCCACCACAACCACACTCACTACCGACAGCCGCACTCGTCCACCACCCACCACAACCACACTCACTACCGACAGCCGCACTCACCCACCACCCACCACAACCACACTCACTACCGACAGCCGCACTCACCCACCACCCACCACAACCACACTCACTACCGACAGCCGCACTCGTCCACCACCCACCACAACCACACTCACTACCGACAGCCGCACTCGTCCACCACCCACCACAACCACACTCACTACCGACAGCCGCACTCGTCCACCACCCACCACAACCACACTCACTACCGACAGCCGCACTCACCCACCACCCACCACAACCACACTCACTACCGACAGCCGCACTCGTCCACCACCCACCACAACCACACTCACTACCGACAGCCGCACTCGTCCACCACCCACCACAACCACACTCACTACCGACAGCCGCACTCGTCCACCACCATGCCGTCGTAGTGACGAAGCACCACGTTGTCGCTGTTGTCGTAGTAGAGCATGGAGATGGGCGACAGGTGCACGGGCACGCAGCACGGCTGTGGCACCCCGCGCGGGTCCACCGCGTGCACCAGCGTCTGTAGCACGGCGTGGTTGGTGCCATTGAGGGCCTCCCCGAGCGGGTAGGGGCACTCGCCCGCGCAGTAATTGGCCAGGTATCCCTGCGGAGCGATCACCCAGTCGTGCCAGCCCACGTCTCGGAAGTCGATGTAGAGTCGTCGGCGCTTGCACACGTTGCTGGGAGTGACCGGAGATGCTGATGACGACGACGATGATGATGATGATGATGATGCTGATGTTGAGGATGATGCTGATCCGGGTGACGTGGGGAATGGGGAGTGGAGGTCGTGGTGATTGTCGCCCATACTACTTTGGTGGGATGCGCTCCGTTTGGCACGTCTCGTCGTGCACCGAGAGCCATCCATGGAGATGAGGAGCAGCGAGGAGCGAAGTTCCTGCTCGGCACGTTCGCACAGGCTCGGTTCCTTCGAGGCCGATGATGTTGCTGCCCACGGGGTCTCCTCCACTCCTGCGTTCGACTTCGATGACGACGACGCTGCTGCTGCTGACGATGACGAAAAGGGCATTGATCCCTCCTCATTCCATTCTGTGGACAGATCCGTGGATGATGACGACGACGACAATGACGACAATACACCTTCCAACGCCGCGTACAGCTTCGATGAAGAGGACAACGATACCTCTTCCACGTCGGTGTGCAACACATCCTCTTCCTCCACCACCTCCTCCTCAATTTCCAGGAAGACGCTCAGCTGCCCTTGGCCGATGGCTTTCCGCGCCTCCTCGGTCAGGTCGAAGGTCCAAGCCGAGCGAGAGAGCCTCACGGAGCTCGACACAATGGCTCTTAGCCGCTGCTGCTGCTGCTGGGTCCCTCCTGCTCCGTGTATCGCCGAGATCCGGAGGGACACGGGCACTTCCCCGCTTTTGGGACCGTAGGACGCTGGCGGCAGGACCAGCTGCAGCCGAGCCATCCCGATCTCCTCGCCAGCCTTTTGCGCCACCGTCAGGTTGAAGAGGAGCCGTCGGGACGCGCAGAGCGACCGCGCCGTGGAGATCCGCGGAAGGTCCACGTGGCTGCCTGTGCACAAGGGTGGATGGATGGAGAATTTGAATTAAAAATCAGCTATAAAGCTCTTGTTTCTCCCCACCAGATATTTCAGTAGGGGCACGGGGTAAGAACGTTACAACAAACATTACAAAAAACGATAGCAGTGCAAAGGTAAACAAATCACTGACAACTAAAACTTCAAATTTTTGTTTATCTTACCAGGTATAGCCCACGGAGGTATTACCTCTTTTTTATTAAGAGACTCGACCACAAATGATAGCTCAACAAAGTGGCTCACCACGTGGACATTTAAAGACAGATCAAAGGGACACGCGGCGAGATGAAGAGTCACATTTGAGACCAAGGGTTAGGGGGAACACGTATTTTTTTACTCAAGTAACTTTCAAGTTTGGCGGTCAACACATCAAAAACTCTCTCAATAGTAATGCGTTACAAAAAGGTAATTAGGGCTTACCATCACCGCGCGAGCTGGCATTCTAAACTCAGCGTCGTTCCCGGGTACTAATGATGTCCACCCCCCCTCCTCTCGAACTCGATTAGTAAGGATAGTTATATCCGATTGGCGAGGATGTTTTGCAATGACATATATCTTGCGGGTCACAACGACTGTTTCGCTCGTTCTCCCGCACTCCCTCCCATTGTCCTTTTTTTCTCTCTCTCTCCAGGTCTCAATAATAACCTTGCTCAATTCTCGAAATGTATTGACTCATCTACTCGTATAACTTTTCATAGTACAGTTTTTTTGGTGGCCGCTTGACGTTTTGGAGCCTTTGGAGCCCCGTGCTGAGCAACGGTAAAACATTTTTTACATGCAATGTGTTAATAATCAAGATGAGAATATGTATTTATACCGGAGTAATCCGATGAGCTATAAAGCTCCCTTTCACACATGTCCAGTAAGAGCATGTCAGAACGTCGCAACAAACGATACAAAACACAATAGGAGTGCAAAATTTCGGTCCACGAGCCAGGAGGTCACAGCATCAGAGTTGACCCCACTGACCAGCAAGGGCTCACCTTGGTCTGGAATATGTCGAATGATGTTGCCGGTCACTCCGTATCGGGGTAGGCGACACGGCCGCTCTCGAGCCCCTCCATCACCACCGCCATCGGCACCACCACCATCGGCACCACCACCACCATCATCAGCACCATCATCAGCACCGCCATCGGCACCACCACCACCATCATCAGCACCGCCACCAGCACCACCGCCACCAGCAGCACCACCATCATCACCTCCGCGGTAAAGCTTCCACATAAAAGCCGGGATGGCGCGGCGAGCAGCCGAGGGTTTGGGCCGCTCAGTGAGACCCAGGGCCCGAAGAAAGTGCATCTCTTGCTTCTTGAAGTCATCTTCGAGGTCATCCTCAACCCCTGGTTGAACGGGAGCAGCTTTGTCTGCGGTCTCGTGCCCCAAAGTGCCAGCCGTCAGCAGATGAGCGTAGTTGAACAGCAACGATAGCAGCAGCAAGATTAGCACGTGGGTCCCCATTGTTGTGATTCTTGCTGCTGGCGATGATGATGATGACGCTGCTGCTATTCCAAGTTTCTTTAAGCAACTGAACTGGATACGTTCTCGACGTCCTGGAGGTTGTAGAACTTTTTTTTTAAACCCTCTGCTCTTGTGTTTAATGGTCACACAAAAAAAACCCAGCGAGCAGAGGCGAATGTGTGTTTTGAAATCTCAATCACCTTCTCCTCCCCCGCACTATGTACACATCCCACCACCTCATCCTCCCTCAATCAACCCCCCACCCCTCTTCACAGTAGGAAGCCCTCTATCCCAAGTCGCTCCGCTGGCTGATTAGCATTCCTGCAATCCCTGAAACTAATCAAGGGGCAGATGCTGAGATTGACAAACACGGAGCTCTAACGGACAATGTATTTTCTGACGTGCGATGCATTATCTAACGTGCTTTATCTTACAGAAAGTACAATTATTTAGCGTACAATATATTATTGGTTCTTTCGGTAAAGTCACGTAGAAAGAACCAAGAATATGAAACCCTGCAGTCACGAAAGCTTTACATCAAAATTTAGTACAATATATTATCTAAAGTAAAATTGTTATCTGGAGTGCAATTGATTATCTGAAGTGCAATGTATTATCGAACTCACGTTGTATAATCTCACACATTGATAAAGTTAATCATACGGAATAGAAAGCAACATACACATTAGAAGTAAGTTGTTACATCGGTGTAATTTGCCTGCTTTGTGGGTGGAGCGGTGGCGCAGGGGTTAGCGCATCGCGCAATAAACCTGACGACCTGAGTTCGATTCCCGACCACGGCTAACAACTTATTAAGTTAACATGCATCAATATGATGTGCTATGAATCAGGGTCATTACCCGAAACGTCACATATATTTCCATTTTGGGGGGGGGCAGTGTTATTGACGAAGGTTCGTGTTATTACCACTGCCAACGCGGCATTACAAACGAGTGATCAACATCAGATGATTAGGGACATGCATCGTCATCGTCAACAGCCATGAGCAATCCACTGCTGGATGAAAGGCCTCACCACGTCGCCGCTTTCCCTCGAAGTCACGCACGGGTCTTGATTTCGGCGACATTAAATTATAACTGCGACATTAGATTATAACTGCGACATTAGATTATAACTGCGACATTAGATTATAACTGCACGCTTCACACGTTTCACGCGAGTAACCAATCGACGCGTGCGTCACCTTTAATTGTCAATTAAGAGAGAAACGTATATGGTGATGAGCAAGTGTGGTTTCATTACGCATTATCAAGCGAATGCGTTTTTATCATTCGGCAGCTATTAGATTATTGCTGTAAAAAAAAGACGTGAGATCATTATTTATAGCCCTCTGTCAATCCACTGCAGGGTGAGAACGCGAGAGGCCACGATGAGTAATTTGCAACGGTTACCTAGGTCACCAGTGGGAAAGGCGAAACTCGGAGATTAAAGATTCACAATCAGGATCAAAGTACAGGGTGGTCCAGATGTCTTGTGACCCCTATTTAATTCCCCAAAACGTAATCTTTTGAAGGTGAAGTTTATTTAAAACGGAAATGAATATGCAAAGGAAAAAAACACGTTTAGGGTTCAATTAATTGGGGGTCGCAAGACAGATCTGGTCCACCCTGTAGGGCAATCAAGCAAACATTAATCGCAGCAAAAACAACTGCATACCTATCAGCCCATACTGCTTACCCCGTACAGATAAATTGAGTTTTCAGGTCCATACGGCGTACAGCCGTTTCAAGACGGGCAAAAAATAATCGTTTATTTGTTTGTGTTTCTCCCTTGTGATGGGACTTTGTAGGATGAACGTTGAGATTTATAAGGAGCACGGGGTGACCAACAAGGTTTGAATTGATCTGTAATAAGGTCGGGCACTGATAAGGGGTTGACATGTATGCAACTGTGTCGCATGAGAAATGGAAATTATTGCAACAGACGTAAAACAATGTTGACTAATGACTTGGCTCTAACCTAAGTCAGCTCGGGTGAGATTAATTTTTGCGAGGTTAATTCTTGTTAAAGGACGGGAGATTGTGCGGGGCGGGAGAAACTATTTTCTCGTCTTCCAGAAGACTCTAATTGTCTTATGGTTGTTATTGTTTGACTTCCATCCCACTGGGATTTTTGCTTTTTCTGGATGCAGCTAATTCGGCTGTGACGGTCCCACCTGATGACGGAGACTTGTGTTGCCTCCGAAACGTCGTGATTTTTGTTTTATTTTATTTTATTTTCATTAATTTTGATGTTTTACCTACGTGACTTTACCGAAAAAACCTAAGAATATTTTCTGGAAGACTTTGCAGTTTTTTCCTGAAATTTTCTGTTGCGTGAAATCACTTTAAGATGATCCGTGTTCATGTGTGTTGCGGTTGCATGGCTCACAGGGCTTATACTGTACCTAATAAATGAAACTGAAACTCTACAAGAATTCGAAATAATCTCTTCCAGAATTAGAAGAGGTGTTCTTCGACATTCAGAAGACCCATCGATTTTTCAGAACATATCTTCCAGTTTTAAAAGATAAATTCCAGATTCAGAAGTCACCTTTCAGAGTCAGAAATAAAATACTCTTAGGTTTTTTCGGTAAAGTCACGTAGGTAAAAATAAATAATAAAGTAATAGAAATAATAATGAAAAATTTAAGAAAAAATTAAACAAAAAACATTAATAGAAATAAAATTGTAAATCAGTATGATGTATTACTTTATTATAATTTTTTACCTACGTGACTTTACCGAAAAAACCTAAGAGTATGAATCCTTGCAGTCACGAAAGCTTCAAATCTAGAATCAGAAATAAAATCTTCAAGATTCGGAAGAATCTCATCCAGAACGAGAAGAAGTCTTCTTCCTGATTCAGAAGACAACTACGAGTTTCAGAAGATCACTTCCAGATCCAGAAGACATCTTCTAGGTGACGCCCCCCTTTCTCGACCTCCACCAATCACGAGGCGCCTCGGGTTTGGGGGCGGGGTGTTAATGCCCAATCGGGAGGCCGCATTTGCGCACCACGTGACTATTTTTGAAATCAAAACGCGCGGTCGCCGTGGGTAGCACAATCTTAGCGCGTCGAAAGTGGCTTAAAGATTTAAACTTCTCAGCAACGTTTCCCGTCAACAACGAAAAGGTGCGTGCTTTTGGGTGTTCAGTCTCAACAGCCCTGTTTAGTCTCAACTTTGTGTTTTGTGTTGACACGCGACAGGAAACGTGTTTTCGGTGTGTCGGCTGACCGTGTGTGTTTTTGAGGCCTTGTGCAAATCGGTCATCTCTAATGTTAGTCGCCTTTATCGAACCTTCGGTTTAATAAAACAAATAAGGAGGCAGATCAATCGGCAGCGATTAACGGGGGTTAATCGGTTTGTGTGCAAGAGGCGGTGGTTGAGTGAGGTTGTTGATTATGTATTTATGTGAAGACGCAAATGAAGGCACGAACAGTGATGTGTTTTGTAAGTGAAAATAAAAATCTGAATAAGTTTTACCCTTTCTGGTGAATAAAACAGGAGGTATTTACACCATTGGAACCTCATTTGCCAGTAAAAAATATAATTGTTTTTTTACCCTTTTATCTGGCAACAAAACTGACACCTTTTTTGTTTGCATTATGACTGCAGGTATTGTGGTCTATGCAAACATGACTCCTTGTAAAAAAAAGGTGTCGGTTTTGTTACGAGATAAAAGGGTAAAAAAACAATTATCAAAACAGGAAGTTATACTTTAGTTTGTCATGCAGTTTATACTGTAGTTTTTTACGTGGTTGTTTAGTAACTACAGCTACATACTATTAACATTCCTTTCCTTTGTTAATGCTCCCCCACTTCCCCCCCCCCCTTTGATGCTGCTAATCCTGCATAATGCACGGGCATAGTATTGATTTGGAACCCCCCCCGCCCACCTCCTACGCATTTTCCATATGCTGAATTCCTCTTGATATGCAAATTATTTTGTTTAGGCGCTCTTCTTCCCACCTCCCCCCCCTCTAACCCAGCTTAAATATACGCTCCAAGCTTGGGGTGTTTCATTCTTCGCCTGAGGATGGCTGCTTGCGTTGTGGCCGAAACGTCGTGAGAATTGTTTTATTATGTTTTATTTTTATTATTTTATTACTTCCCTTCTACGTGACTTTACCGAAAGAACCAAGAAGAAAAAAACAGGAGGTGTTAAGACGTTCACACACCATCGAAACCTTTTTTTACACGCTTTTTATTAAGTCACTCTGTCTGTTGTCGTTGTTGTATCCTCAAATCTTGTAACTCAATTTTAACCCACTTCCCAATGTGGTATCGACTGCAAACTTGGTATACTTATGTCATACTAATGACAATACCATATTCCAGAGGTGGGACAAAGTCATTGTTATGCAAGTCCAAATCGAGTCGCAAGTCATCAAATTCATGACTCGAGTCTGACTCGAGTCCAAGTCACATGACTCGAGTCCACATCTCATAGGTGGGACAAAGTCATTGTTATGCAAGTCCAAGTCGAGTCTCAAGTCATCAAATTCATGACTCGAGTCTGACTCGAGTCCAAGTCACATGACTCGAGTCCACACCTCTGCCATATTCTATCATTAAAAAATATTTTTAAACAATCTTTTTACACGCTTTTTATTAACTCTGTCTGTTGTCGTATCCTCAAATCTTGTAACTCAATTTTTACCCACTTCCCAATGTGGTATCGACTGCAAACTTGGTATACTTATGTCATACTGATGACAATACCATATTCTAACATTATTTTTTACATGTTATGTTTCGGCTTGGGTCTAATTCTCCACGGTCAACTGACGTTGGCTGTAATTGACCACGGTCGCTTACGTTGTGGCAAGCTTCGGGGCCACTTCCTGGAGTCGTGGAGTTCTTCCATTACTAGCACATTTCATAAAAGCGTGTTTTTAAAAATGTTTTAAAAAAATATTACTTATTTAACAGGAAGACTAGCGAGACTAGGCCCTGAAGCAATGCAAGGACTTTAAAAAGTGGTCAAGGGTCGGTAAACATTAACGAGGATTTGGAGCCAGATATTCTGAAACTGCTGCTTTGCGTGCCTTTTCTGGAGAATACTACGGGAAAAATGTGTACACTTTGTAGAGTGAATGTGTGAATGCTGCCGTGGTGTAATGGTTAGCACATCCAGGGTTCACCAGTTAAATCTCCTGGCGCGGAAGTTAAAGCAACAGGGCATGTTTCTTAAATTAAATCACGACGTTTCGGAGGCAACACAAGCTTCCGTCTTCAGGTGGAACCGTCACAGCAAAATTCTGCTGGGACGGTTTTTTACCTACGTGACTTTACCGAAAAAAACCAGAGTATGAATCCTTGCAGTCACGAAAACTTCAAATCTAGAATCATGTTTTTTAAATTCCCAACCCCTCCACATGTTTGACTTTTGGCGTTCTCTGGTCTGACACTGGTGAGACTTGGCCATAAAGAAGGCTGCTGTCTCTGGTGTAGACCAATCAGTTTCAAAGACGATGGCAAATATTATCAGAGCATGTTTGTTTGCATATTCACCATAAGTACCTTGGGGTTCATGCAGACTTATTTCATTGCAAAATGTTTCTATTTGGTGTTTGAGCATCTGAACACCTGTTTTATTGCCAGATAGGGTAAACACCTATTCTTATTTTTTCATACTTTGATACTGGGATAAAAGGCCCCATCTAGTAATATGTTTGGACACACTCAAAAGGTTGTGCGTCTTGAGGCGTCTCTTAAAGGATTGTAAAGATTCGTGAATGCCGATTAGCACGGCTGGCTACGTATGGTGCGAAAGAAGTTCAACATACATCACTGAAAATAAGTCACAGGCGCAAAAGCAAAACTTGGAAGCCCCGTTTATCCTCCTCAGCACCGTGGTGTGTGTGATTGGTCTGCAGGGACACAGCAGCTCACGGCATGAGCGAGTTCAACTCGTCGGACGAAGAGGTGGACCCTGCACAGAGCGAGCAGCCTTTCCGCATTGACTGGTGCGCGTCTCCAGATTCAGCATTCATTCATCCACGAAAGGAGACAAACAAAATAATCGATTCTTCCCCCAGTTATTGTGACACATTGTCGATAACTTGCCGTTTCTGAGCCAAACCTATTGAGCACGGTCAGCGTTATAACACTGCGACAGTATTATACTTAACAGGCATTTTTTTGGGTTAGATCGCGTAAATATATAAATGTGGCGTTAAACCCACCACCACCTGACGCAGACAATTAGTAAGGTTTGTCCCCTAAACAGAACGTGCCAATTCGTTACTAGTACGGCACACCGGTGTGTTGGAGAGCAAAGCAACAACATTTGCAATCTGAGTACGACGTTTTGCCAGTAATTACAACCAGCTTCATCAGGCGACAGCCAGAGAAATCCTCCCGTTTTGTTCTTTAAATAGAGGGGTAGATTTGATGACATTCATATATTTACGCAATTTAATCCAAACACCTGTATTATGGATGATATTGGTTGCGAAATCCTACAAATATACTTAAATACGATGTACTTAAGCAGTCTCCCTCCACCTCCTTCTGTTCCTCTCTTAAAGCCGCACCTCTTCTCCATCACCAGTTCCCTTCTTCATCCCTCTCCTCACCCCTCCACTCGGGTTCATCCCTTCCCCTGCCATTTCGTGACCTCCACCTTGCCCTCTAGTTACAGTCACCCATTTCCTCGGCCCATTGGCCATCTAAATCACTATATTTCTGTCCCGCTTTTAACCTATGTAAAGCTCCTTGAGTTAAGGCGCTCCACAAAATATAAAATAAAGATAAGATGTAAATTCATTGAAAGGTAAGATATTATTATACAACAACTCTTCTACTTATGAACATTCGACTTACGAACTTTGCGACATACAAACAAACCTGTCCAGTTGCCTGTTAGGACCGAGAGTCGTAAGTTCAACCACCGCACAATAGATAGCGGTGGTGGCATCTACTTCTGCTCGACGTGAAGAACCAGCGGCATCTACATGTGTAGAGAAGAGATATATGCGCGGTGCGCGCAGTTCAGCGGGTGCAACTGAGGACAAACAGGTGTGCGCGTTAGCACAATGAGCTTTGCACCGACAAACCGACAGTAATTAAGGGGAGAAGCGGGTGCAAATGGTCAAACAGGTGGAAACGTTGAGGCCGGAGGTTGGCGTCGGGGGTGATGATAAGGGATTAATGAGGACACCAGGCGCCGGGCAGGCGGCTTAAGGGGAAGCACGTGAGGACTCGGAATGAGCAGGGGGATGTAAGCGGGAGTGTGCGTGAGCGGAGTTGAGTGGCCCGGGAACCAAGAGTGAAGACATCTCGCGGCTCAAGCTGTCAACGAAGCCTCGACCCTCATGCCGTCGCCGGGCGGGTGTTGGCTGAACCCCCCGCCCGTGACAGACGGGTGAGCGGGTATGAGGCAACGTAGGTGAGGGCAGCAGTGGAGATGCAGAGTTCTAAAAGCTGCTGTGTGCAGAGTGGCTGAGTGCAAAGTCGCTGTGTGCGGAGTTGCTGTGTGCAAGGTCGCGGAGTGCAAAGTTGCTGTGTGCAAAGTCGCCGAGTGAGTTGCTATGTGCAGAGTCGCTGAGTGCAGGATAGGTGAGGTGCAGAATAGGCGAGAGCGAAGATAAGTGAAATATATGTGACAGTAAAGATGGATATATGAGTGCCTACAACTGGCGCGTGAACAGGAGTAATAAAGTGTAAGCAGGTGACTTGTTACCACGTGTCGGTGTGAGTAATTTTTGAAGACACGACACATGTATAGGGAATTGTACAAGGTTTAAAGCCATTCCCCGTGTTTAGTGTACATGCCGTACAACGTGTTTGGAATCGATAGGAGTAAAGTTGGACTTACGGAAAAATCGACTTACGAACAGACCTGGAACCTAATTCGCGGAGGAGTCCCTGTGTGTAACTACGTTGTGCTGATACTCTCAGCCCTGTGAGTCATCTGGCTAACCCCCACATGTGTGTCTGTGTTTGCGTGGCCGTGTTTTTTGTGATTGCCACCCCAGGCTTGACCTCTCCATAGTGGGCTATCCCATGCTGAGCTTGGGGATCAGCAGCCTGCCAGGTAAGCAGACTTCACAGCTGTCGGGTCCAGTGGCTGAGTGCCCATGTGACCACAGACACGTTGGCAGATAATCGAGTCAATTGTACATGAGGCATAAACATCATAATGAGGATTAAATATGAACATTTTTTGGTATACACCTATACACCCCATTGCCCCGGATAATCGAGTCAATGGTACATGAGGAGGCATAAACGTAATAATGAGGATTAAATATGACTTTCAGACATCAGCAATCTACACATAAACTCCAGTAGGCGCTGACATTGACGCTGAGCGTACTAAAATAAGAAACTTGGTTTACAGGTCATAAACACCCCACTCCAGTACCCAGTTAGTCTGGCTAAAATGCTTGCTTAGAAGTGGTAGGCATCGTACGATCGCAGGCCATATGACATTAAGCAGCGGGCTGTGTCCGACCCATGGGCTGGAGGTTAGACTGAACCCTGGAGTGGGTTCAATGGGCAGAGTGCTCCCAGAGCACTTTTCTGTTGACCACCCTGTCAGCCCAGAGCGCAGGAGCTAAACGGTGTGAGGAGCTAACTCATTGAGATATTTTAAACTTATCCATTTATAATGTCACAATCAACCGCTTGAAATTATAATAATGGATCTTTAGTGTGTTTCTGCGATAAGTGTGATGCAACTCATTACGTGGGCATTTTGGAACGCGCGTACAATATTTACGTTCGTGTTGACACGACTCGCCAGACACTTGTTATGCGCCGTGTCATTGTTGTGCACCTTGAGATGCAATTAGCGTTCATGAAATCCAGGTTGCTTTGTGTAAACTAGCAGATGATGTGCTGGCCGTCTGTACGTTTTTCGAGTAGATCCTTTTTCTGTACAGGTTGCAAATTCAAGGAGACATGGAGAAACTTGGACAAGGATCTTGGTGAGGTCGCTTTTTTTCTTTCGAAAAGACATTTCTCAGTTTGGGTGGTGCAGCGGTCAGTCCATATGACGATATCTATTGGCGTCATCTGGTCCAACACCATGTGAGACTAGGCTCTAAGGAAAGCTGTCTCGGGTGTGGACCAATCAACTTCAAGGACGGTGTATACATTATCAGAGTTACGTTTTTTGTTTGCATTATGACTGCAGGTATTGTGGTCTATGCAAACATGACTCCTTGTAAAAAAGGTGTCAATTTTGTTGCCAGATAAAAGGGTAAAAAACCAATTATGATATTTATTGAGCAACATTGGGCATTTCCTTGCCTTTTCTTTTTCGGGCACCATCACCCTATACATTCTCAGAAGTGTTTTAAGGAACAACCGGAGCCCGGGAGCGAGGGATTGATGGAGAGAGGGATAGCTGTTGGGGTGGTGATAAGAGGTCGCAAACGGGTTTTGATTCCTTACCCGTACCCGGCCGCACCAGGGTCACAAATGGGTACCCGGCCAGGTACGGGTTCCCGTTCCCTACCCGTACAATACCCGAAATGAGTGACAAACGGTTACTCACCAGTGACTCACGGCCTACCCGTACCCGGCCGCACCAGGGTCGCAAACGGGTATCGGGTAGGGTACGGGTATCGGGTACCCGATTGCGACCTCTAGTGGTGATGGAGGAGTGAAGGATGTGAAGAACGCTGGTTTATGTGTGGGCACCCTGTTTCGCATCCTCCTTTGCCCCCCCCCACCTTCCGTCGTCGCGGTCGTGCGGTCAGACGAGGTGCAGTCGCAGGGCGTGCAGGACGTGCTGGTGCTGTGCACGCCGGGCGAGCTGGTCCACTGCCGCGTGCCCGACCTGCTGGAGGCCTACGCCCGCCGCGGCCTGCGCGTGCATCACGAGCCGGTGCTCGACGGCGCGGTTCCCGACGTGGCGCAGTGCTGCGCCCTCCTGGACACGATGCACGGGTCCCTGGGCGCCGGCAGGAGAGTGCTCGTCCAGTACGTCTCGCGTACTCGATGATGCGTAGGTAACTTCGCAGCCAATGTTATGATTTTGTAAGAGGGCGCCACGGTGGCGAGATGTGATCTACCTCGCCCTGGTATGAGGAGGTCGTGGGTTAGATCCCAACGTTGACGCCTGCTGCTGTATATTTGGAGTTTACGTGCCTCTCCTCCCTGTGGTCGCGTGGATTTTCCTCCGGGTCCTCCGATTTTTCCCTCGACGTTTGGAAACGCGTATTTAGAGTATTTGGCTGCTATACATTTCCACATGATAAGCCACTTCGTTGAACTATCACTTTTTGGCCAGGTCGCTTTTGCAGAAGCGCTATATAGCTCAGTGGGCCTCACCTGGTAAAATAAAAATAGTTTAGTTTTAGTCCTTGGATTTGGGTTAGGCCGTGTAATGGTCTGGACATATCTGCTATTCAGACCACCGCCCGACACAGCCGTGCAAATTAATTGTAAACCATACAAGCGTGTAAAGCGCCAATTGTTATTGTTTCGGCTTACCGGTGAGTTAAAGATCCATTATTATACAAACGACAATTATCACGAGAACAATTCTACATTTGGTTGCTGTTTTAATTTGGCACAGTTTTATCCCGATTGTTTGAGACGGACCAAGGGTCCTTCAAACTTACCCTTTTGCAAATTGGCCAAATTTATCAAAGGGTTGTTGAACACTTTGGAGACCAAAAGGAAAACACGGGCAAAATTATATTTCTGGCATCTGCGTTCTGGCGGCAAGAGTGAACACTTCTCCCCTCCAATACGGCGTCATTGTTACTTCATTATTACGTGCAGCGTCTGTGTTGCCCTGTGACTTGAAACATAAAGTCATCGTTGACAACGAAATACATCCGAGGACAAACACACGTTTTAAATATTAGTTGCAAAAGCCTACGTGTTAAACGCACGTTTGAAAGTGTAATAGAAGAACCGTGCATATGCAGGATTTGCTTTGTCCAACAACTCTTAAAATAGCTGGGCGATTCACTTAACAGGCCTGCTGAATAGTCATTTACTTATCTGTGAAAGCCTCATTGAGTCTCATGACTATTTTAACACAGAGAGCCTTGAATCGGGATGTTTGGCCAATTCCTATATAACTATTTACATGTGAATATCACGCGTGGCAGAATTGAATGTTTGCAATTCTCTGCAGTCACCAGATATTCTACATTCCCTTAAATGGCTACAAAGTACCAGATTCTTGATTGATGATTTTTTTTTTAAACACAGTTGCTGAGCACAGGACCCAATGATTCCAACGTTAAGCAGCCAGCAACAAGCGGCACTATGAAAGTTGTAACAGATAAGCTTTAACACGGTCGTAATGTGACCCACAATCTGCAATTCTGATTGGGCGTTGCCGTACAAACTGCCCACTCGGGGGAGCGGCGGTCGGATTTGTCCAGGATCTGGGCAAATCGTGATTCTGTTGGAATCGTAAATTCATTAATTCGTCACGCAAAGTCGGCAAAGGACCGTTGCGCCAAATGTGTGACCACTCGCGGCAGCATTCGCATGAACTGCTCTTGCTGCCATCCAGTACCGGCGTCTCGAGTGATTTGTTTGATCCACGGATCACAGCGGCTGGTGGAGGAAGGCGACCATGGGGAGGGCGGCGCTAGTCGTTTAAGGGTCACGCTCCACACTTCGAACGTCGCATGCCAACTGAAGTTAGCACAATTTTCCGCCGGAGTTTTTTGCGCGTCCACAAAGTGACAGCCGCCTCCTCGCTCTAACTGAGCTCTCGATCGCTAAGACACCGGTCCCAGATTCAAAAGTAAAATTTATGACAAAGTCGAACCGTCGAATGGGAAACGGTGCAACAATTGCTGCCCGTGACGATTGTTGGCAATCATTGCCCTAATTTTTCCCTCGGCGTTATCTTGGCCTTTAGCCAGGGACAGTCTGACCTTTCTATGTAATGCTTGCCCTGGGTGGTTGGGTGACTCACAAGGCTAATCTATCTATATATATATAAAAGGGAAATTTGTGAATATGTGTGTCTGTTCCAAATGTTTAGCATACTTCCCAACATGCAACAAACTTGAAATTTGGCACGTGGGTAGCTTCCAGACTGTACACAATGCAAAAAGTAAAAGAATTGACTTTCGTATTTTTGGGGGGGGGGCGCAAGTGAGCGGTGACGTCACATCTGAAATCATTTGCTAAAATTACTACTCTCAGATATGAGATGGAACTGGATTATCTTGAGCATTGGTGAGGGCCACAGTTAACAAAAAAGAAAAAGAATATGCAATGCACACCGTGTGATGTTTATTGTTTTGCCTCTTGCAGTTGCTACGGGGGCCTGGGTCGCTCCTGCCTATGTGAGTCCTGTGCACATTGCACATCGTTATTATATTCACGATCATTTCCATCTTCCTTTAGTTTACGTTTACCCCACTGGCGCCATTGGGGTCGTGTGGTAAAAACAATCTATTTGTATATTTCGCAGAGCAGTACAAACCACCGCGTTAGAGAACGACCCGTGGAAGTTGATATCACATAGCTACCTCTGATATCTCTTCTGATCCGCACACGGTAGGGGGGGCAGCACTTTTTCCATCGGTCCTGCCACATGAGAGCAATGTCCGTTGCACGACGGTCATTCCATCCAATATCCTAACCCCGGGGGGGGGGGGGGGTTAATCATTCACTGTTATCTTCATCGTCCAGTCAAAATCAATCCACTGTCAGATGAAGTCCTCCCCAAGCCGTTGTCGTCTCACTCGGTCCTGCGACCTAACAATCCACCGGGCACCCGCCCAGTAAATAATTTCATCCCTCCGTGTCCGCGGAGGATGTCTTTTCGAGAAGGTAATACATGAATCCCAATCGTACTGCGTCGTATCATCTGTCCGTCAGCCCAGCTGTCGGTCCGTGTATTTGCCTGCGTGCGTGTGTGCAGTGGCTGCCTGCTTCCTGCTGCGCATCTCCGAGTCACTCAGCCCCAAGGACGCGATAGCGGCGCTGCGTGAGTTGCGCGGGAGGGCGGCCATACAGACCGTGCAGGTAAGTCGCCCTCAGCGGACCGCCACGCTTAAAAGTACACGATAATTATCTATACTCAACACACAGCCTCACCGTGAAGGCTTTACTTGGTCACCGCTCCCCCCCCCTCCCACCACCCCCGCCGTGTCACCCGCTTTCTCCGCTGCAGCAGTACAACTTCCTGCACGATTTCCGAGAGCTCCTGGAGGCTCACGTCACAGCGAGGATGGAGCAGGCCGAGTCGAGGGCCGTGTCCCGTTAGGCCGGCCGCCGTGTCTCACTGGGGGCCGTTCACCCAGCAAGAGGGAGCCGGGGTGGGTGGATAGGAGGAGGAGGAGGAGGTGGGTGTAATGCTGGTGTAATGGGTTCAATCGAGGCGCACACTAGAACTTGGTGGCAACACGTTTTATTACCTAACATCACATTAACTCTTAACACTAACGGGATAACGACATAGGGTGGTAACCCACCGTTCCTATACTTAACTATATACACTTGGGGGCGATGGCTATTTACACTACTAAATCGGACCAGGACGGCCAACGCACTGCCTGGTCCCCGTGCGCGACGCCCGGAGACCGAAGACCACGACCACGAAGATTTCTTCCCAGCCAGGACCAATCCTGGCCTCCCAAGGGGCTCGCGTGGCCAGGCCCTGCCCTTCCTAGATCCTTCGTGAGGGTTCAGGACCCACATCACGTGTTCCTCTCACCCTCATCCTGATTACCACCTCATCCGGTCACGTGCCCCCTCGTGTTTACTCAGTCTCTCCCCTGGTATGCCCATCAGGTGCCAGGGAGAGGCTCCGCACATACAGGACCACTCACAATGTACTGTCGCTATATTATAGTGACATCATCAATGACACTACATCAGCACCATGGTGGCGAGATGTTAACTACCTCACCTAGTATGCAGGAGGTCGTGGGTTTGATCCCCTATCCTGACACCTGTATATTTGGTCGCATGGATTTTTCCCCGGGTCCTCCAGTTTTTCCCTCCACATTTCGAATCAACGTCACGCGTTTTGAGTTTGCTGCTGTAAATGTCAGCATCATCAGCCACTTGGTTGAGCTATCATTTGTGGCCAGGTCGTTTCTAAAAAAGAGCTACATAGCTTCAGTGGGCATTACCTGGTAAAATAAAAATCGTTTATCGTTCAGTTTATGGTGGATCTGGTGCTAATTTATATGGTGTTCCTTCTCCCACGTAATTACTAAAGTTTTCATGGCAGTCCCAATTGTATTTATTCTTATCCCTCTGCCAATTTTTACGATCACAAGCAGCGAATTTATCATTTTCCCTCCGTGATTCTGAAAAGGGTTATAATTTGGGATCACCAATATATTTATTTTCTGACCCTACGTAAATCCCAAAAATGTTAATGATTGGGGATTTAAATATATGTTTTACAGGTACACTAATTCGTATTTGGGATTGCCAATTTTTTGATTTGTGCCCTGCATGATGCCAAAAAATATGATTTCGGGGGGCTGTAAATAGATTTGTTTTGCCCTCTTAAAACAATTGTCATGATTCTGGTTCACAAATTTACTTATTTATTTGGCTCCTCCGTGATGATAAAATTGTGCTATGGGATCACCATTTGACATGTTATTTTACTCCTCAACGATTCCAAAAAAGTTGTCATGAATCAGGGTTGCACTTTTTTGTGTGTCTGTTCGTTCACGATTGAAAAATGTGTTACAATTCAGGATGGAGGATTTAATCACATTTGCTCTCTTGGCCGATTTTGCTACTCGCGTGATTCAGCGCTTGTAGTTTGTGAGTGCAGGAATCTGTTTCAAATGATTAATTGTTTACACGCTTCGTAGAATCCACAGTGGCGGCTCGTTTTCGACAAGCAAATCTCACACTGAAACGTAAAGAAAAGTGGAAATAATCGCTTCCCCGAACGCAGGAATGGAGGCGAGTGCTGAGTGCGTGCACGCCCCAAAAGGCCCAAAACGTCAAACGGCCAGCGACAAACGGCACGATCAAAAGTGTGCGCCTTGACATTTAAATGACACTTTCGTCCGTGCCTTGAACCCAAAAGTGGCTTTGTCGTTGCCACTTTAGCAGCAGCCTCGAACCACCAGAGCTGATGTGCGTCACTTTGCACTTAAGAAGGGAAATGACCCGGTTGGGCCCAATTTTACGAATGTCCCTTTCCGTACGATTCCTATCCAAACTACAGCAACGTTCCCCTATTGCCGGCGGCGGAGACAATCGGTCGGACCGATTGCCTTTGGACTTGGGGTTGTCGAAAAAGTCACGTGTTTGAGTTACCATTAACTGCGTGATAAAGACTGGTGAAAAAAAATAAAATGGTTACCGGATTTCCACACGTTTAAATGTTTGAGCGATGAAAGTGTTTTTTTTGCTTTAATAAGAAACCAAAGGAGCTGCCATGGCAGAGTAACAGTCAGCACACTGGACTGCAATCCAGAGGTCGCTGGTTCGATTTCATCTGCGGCGCGGCAACTGAAAGACCCCCTCCTCCCCCCATCAACCGCGTACCCAGCAGTATAAATGGGCACAACCCCGGTTAGTTGATCGGCAGGTCGCCGCACGTGGTGGGGTTAAGCGTGGTTATTCCCACCACTTCCAGGATGTAGTGACCAGCGTGGGAGATATACCCCTTCAGCCAGCAGTGGCTTTGAGCAAGCAAATTGCAGGGCTGCACCTTTACCTTTTAACAGCAGTCGAAGTCAAAAACCGGTGGTGGATGCTGTAAACGTTTCGCGGTTAAACATAACATAGAGGTTATTTTTGGGTTAGATCGCGTAAAGAGAAATGTGTTGGTAAACCCGCCACCACCCGACACGGCCAACTAGTAAGGTTTGTCACGTAAACAGAACGTGCCAATCGGTTACAAGTTCAGCACACCGCTTGTGTGTTGGAGAGTAAACCCGCAACATTTACAAACCTTTAGTATTGACTGTGTCGGGTGGTGGTGGGTTTAACGACGCATTCATATCTTCGCGATCTAACCCAAAACAACCTTTGTTATGGGCAATATTGGTCGTGAAATCCCTACGTGTTAAACTTAGCGGTCACCGTTGAACAACCCTAGATTTGACCGTTCCATCAGCATGCCCCGTCTCGGCTCTGCCAGTTTGCCATCTCATGCCAGCTGAGTCGTTGTGATGCCCGCAAGCGCAGTTCAAACGTCCATTGGACCGAGGAGATCATTTGCGCGAGTGGAGAGCTTTGTTCCGCTCACCCGAGCGGCGTTCGCGTCTGCAAACGCTGTCGCGTGAGAGTGCACGGATTTCTTGCCGAAGTGTATGGTCGATGGTAATCATGGGTGACAGAGGGCACACTCGAAGATGAATGCCTCTATATATTTATCCGCAGATGTAAAGTTTTACGTAATAATTTGCAGGCCCTGCACTGATGGCTCGTTACGGGTGTGCGTGCACTTGGTTGTATTTCAGCAGCTTGCTCTGTGAATGCGTTATCATAATTTAATTGTGTGTTTGGCAAAGGCATAAATGAGCGAGGGTTTAAAATTGTTGTCATGAATTCTGTGCCACTTTGAAGCATGCCATTGGGAAATTGACCACCACTGAATATGAATTAAACTACAATTATGCTGTGTCGATATTTAACTTGTTTGTAATTCTAATAAAAATATATAAATGAAAGGAGCATATTGGCAGTGGTGTACGAGCACAAATAAAATGAATTATCTTTTACTGTTTAACAAACGAGTGTCGTTTAGGCTATTTGGCATTCCTCAGTGGAAAGTAGAAAGATTGGCTGACTAACAATGTTAACTTTGGTTTAACACGTAGGCTTTCGCGACCAACATTATGGGGTTAGATAGCGTAAATAAAAATGTGTCGTTAAACCTGCCAACACCCGACAGCCTGTTAGTAAGGTTTGTCACGTAATCAACGCGTGGCAATTCGTTACTAGTTCAGCACACCGCTTGTGTGTTGGAGAGTGAACCCACAACCTTTACAATTTGAGTGACGGTAATTACAACCAGCCTCATCAGTTGATTGGAGTATTTGGGCTGCTGTAAATTTCCACATGACAAGCCACTTCATTGAACTATCATTTGCAATAGCCAGGTAGCTGCCTAAAAAGATCTTCATCGCTGGTAAATTAAAAAAGTTTATTGCTTAGTTTGTATCCCATGTAAAGATGACTGCTAGCCGACATCCCTAGTTTAGTAACACGTGAAGCCATACATAGCAGGGGTTACCAAAAAGATTTCCAAAATCTTAAACAAACACAAGATTCAGGTTCGATTCGACACAGTACACAAAATCCGTGATTTGATCCCATCTGTAAAGGATGTGATTCCTGATGTGCAATACCCGGGTGTCTACAAACTGAGTTCGCGAACACAAGGTAGATCTGAAACACGGTAGAACCAATACCTCTGCCGTTGCTGATCATTGTTTTAACGCAGTGGGCTCACACGAAATTGACTTTTCCAAGACGGAGGTACTCTGCAAAGCTACCGGCTATTATTGGAGATTTGTTCATGAAGCCATCCAGATATTTAAACACAGACACAACTTCAACCGAGAAAATGGGTACAAATTGGAAGGACGTTCATCTTGGTTCTTTCGGTAAAGTCACGTGGAAGGGAAGTAATAAAATAATAAAAACAAAACAATTCTCACGACGTTTCGGCCACAACGCAAGCAGCCGTCCTCCGGTGAAAACAAGGTCTGTCGAGGCGACAGCGTCTGGCAGACAGACCTGGTTTTCACCTGAGGACGGCTGCTTGCGTTGTGGCCGAAACGTCGTGAGAATTGTTTTATTATGATTTATTTTAATTATTTTATTACTTCCCTTCCACGTGACTTTACCGAAAGAACCAAGAAGATGAATCCCTGCAGTCACGAAAGCTTTAAATCGAAATGGAAGGACGTTATTAACCAAGTAAAGTATTAACTGACTGTGATGTTTCCATCCTACCTGCCTATGTCAGCTGTTATTTCCAACTCCTTGTGTGTCTCTCTCCAACTCTCTCCGTGCCTCTCGGATCTCTCCCCCAGTGACTCAAGTGCTCCTGCATGGTCCCACTTTCTGCCCCCCCCCCCTTCTCTGTCCCCCCTACCACCGAGGCCTCTATAACCTCGTGCCACGGCAGCTCTCTCGCCTACTTCAACACTATACACTACAATACACTACACTATACTACTATACACTACACTATACACTACACTACTATACACTACACTATACACTACACTATACACTACACCTATACACTAGACTACACACCTATACACTACACTACTATACACTACACTACTATACACTACACTACTATACACTACACTACTATACACTACACACCTATACACTACACTATACACTACGAACCTATACACTACACACCGATACACTGTACTATACACTACAATACTATACACTACACACCTATACACTACGAACCTATGCACTGCACTATACACTACGAACCTATACACTGCACTATACACTACTATACACAACACACATATACACAACACACATACACTACACACCTATACACTACACTATACACCAGAGGTGGGACAAAGTCATTGTTATGCAAGTCCAAGTCGAGTCGCAAGTCATCAAATTCATGACTCGAGTCTGACTCGAGTCCAAGTCACATGACTCGAGTCCACACCTCTGCTATACACAACACACATATACACTACACTACACACCTATACACTACACTATACACCTATAGTCCTATACACCCCCCACCGCCGAGGCCTACACTATATAACCTCGTGCCACGGCAGCTCTCGCCTGCTTCAGCAGTTTGTTGCTTGCTGTGGTTGTCCCACCTGATGACGATTGCTTGTGTTGCGATCGAAACGTCGTGATCTATTAATTTTCTACCCACGTGACTTTACCGAAAGAACCAAAGAGTATGGATTCCTGCAGTCACGAAAGCTTCAAATGAACACTTTACAAATCTTCAAATCTCGACTAAAAACGTGTCTTTAAAATGGCTTTCTCTCTCTCTTGTTATTTTCAAAACGTCTTTCTCACTTCTTTCCTTGGTTGGTGTCAAACTATTTCCGCCAATTGTTTAAGGACGTTTAAAACATTTACATTGTTATAAGTGAAAAGATGTGAAATGTTGTTCGCGTTATCCGAATTTCGGGATTGAGCACTTTTTATGGGGGGCACGCGTGTGCGTGCGTGGCTTTAGGTCGACTCGGCCTCAAACGAGTACCTAGTGAGATGTGTAAACATCGCCACTGGGGAGACAAAGGCGGCCGAGCGTGGTGCTGGCCACCCACCCCCTCGTGTGCCGTGCTGGTCCGCATTGGGGTTCGCTAACGCCGCTTGCCCTCAACGGTCTCTTAAGCCTATATGGGGGATCTTTGGGTATTTTTAAGAAGCTTTAAACATATAAACCTCATAATCTCGCTTGAATTGTATCCCAATGTAACAAATGCTGCTCTAACCGCAAAAATCTCACTCTTCCCCCCCTGCCCTCCCACCGAATTCAAGCCACCAAGGAATAATTGCGAATTAATTCCGAGAAGGTAGTAACAGCCCCACATCCTTGGGAGTTCGGTGTCCGAGTGAGAGAGTGAACATCCTTGTCTGTGTCGTTCACGCGTTGTCTATGGGGCTGTCTTGTCTGTGTCGTTCACGCGTTGTCTATGGGGCTGTCTATGTCCGTGTGTGGGCCAGGCACCGCGTCCTACTCGTGTCGGGCAGAACGACGCCACCCACCCCACCCACCCAGGGCCGCCCGGTCACAATTGATGTGGCTTAAAGATGGCACCGCGGGATTATTGCTACTCCCCAAGTAGCTTTTCTCTCACTCTCGCCATCCCTCCCCGCCGGACTGTTGACGTTTTCTGTCGGGTTCCCTCCCCGCGTGCATCTCTCCTCCCCCGCCTCCTGCTGCCATTCCCCTCCCGAGATGTCTCCCAGCATCTCTCTGTCTCTGCATCTCTTCCCTCCTCCGTATTTTTCTCCTGCCCTCCCCCCCACATCTCAACCGACCTCCACCCACGCCCGCCTTCCTTTATCTCTCCCTACACCCCTCCCCACCCCCCTCTCTCTCCCTCCCTTTCCATCCACTTATCTCCCCACCTCTCTCTCTCTCCCCACCCACTTATCTCCCCGCCTCATCCACTTATCTCCCCACCTCTCTCCCTCTCCACCCACCTCTCTCCCACCCCTCCCCATCCACTTATCTCCCCACCTCTCTCTCGCTCCCTCCCCACCCACTTATCTCCCCCACTCTCTCTCCCTCCCTCTCCATCCACTTATCTCCCCACCTCTCTCCTTTTCTCCTTCACTCATCTCCTGGCATTTCTCGCGTCCTACTCTGGTCACCCAGTCGCCCATTTAAATCTCCAGCAAATGTCGACTTGTATATCTCCCCTCCCGACTGCCCCCCGCCCCCCCTCCACAGCTGTGCAAGGCGAATTGTTGTGGACACAATTATCTCCACGGCGCCACGGGGACGAGATGTTAACTACCTCGCCTGGGATACAGGAACGCGTGGGTTCGATCCCGACCCTGACGGTGCCTGCTGCTGTATATTTGGAGTTTGCGTGTTCTCCACGTAGTTGCGTGGATTTTTTACACGCTTTTATTTAACTCACTCTGTTATTCTGGTGAATAAAACAGGAGGTGTTAAGACGTTCAAACACCATCGAAACCGTTTTTTACACGCTTTTTATTAACTCGCTCAGTCTGTTGTCGTCGTTGTTGTATCCTCAAATCTTGTAACTCAATTTTAACCCACTTCCCAATGTGGTATCGACTGTAAACTTGGTATACTTTTGTCATACTGATGACAATACTATATTCTATCATTAAAATATATATTTTTTAACATTATTTTTTACGTGTTATGTTTCGGCTTGGGTCTAATTGTCCACGCTCAACTGACGTTGGCTGTAAATCACCACGCTCACTTACGTTGTGGCAAGCCTCGGGGCCACTTCCTGGAGTCGTGGAGTTCTTCCATTACTAGTACGGTACATTTCATTGAAGCGTGTTTTAATTTTTTATATTACTTATTTCATGTATAATCATGCTTTTAGAGTATTTGGCTGCTATAAATGTCCACATGAAGCCACTTGCTTGAGCTTGTATTTGTGGTCGCCAGGTCGCTTCTGAAAAAGGAGCCGTACAGCTCAGTGGGCCTAACCTGGTAAAATAAAACATAACATAATCTCCCTTATACTGGTAGGAGCCACCTGGTTCCACCAGCCCACAGGGGATTATTGTGTCCGTCCGTCGTGCATCCAAAAATGGGAGGGTGGGGCTTGGTGGAGAGGGGCTGGGTGGAGAGGGGCTGGTCACCCCGTGGTGCCCTTATAAAACTCAACGTTTAACCTACTCACGCCGGCTTGTGCCCACCCTCACAGTCGGGCATATTTGCGGAATACACCACGCCGCCGTTGACCCTGGCCATTGACCGAGCAACCCAACGTTCCTACCAGCTCCCTCCGCAGGAATGTGTTTAATAGCCATATCATACAGATGTTTGGAGCTGCTAATGCCTTTAACGAGCGCTCATTAGGACCGGTGTGTGACCAGAACCACACTCTCACTGCCGTTGTGTATCCTCCCCTTTGGGGTGGGGATATTGTATTTATGCAAACATCTGATGCTTATTTAAGACTTGGGTTGACCTCCTGGGATGACCAGAATCTCTCCCGCGTGTGTGTGTGTTGTATACAATCTTCGTTAGTGCGAACATCTTCAAGTTTTCCGTTGGTTTTTTTTTTATAGTTTTTCACCGCAGCGAACTCGACCTTGATGCCCGCGACCAAACTGCCTACGATGCAACAACATTCGGCACGTTTTGGTGGAGGGGGGGGGGCATCATGATACACCGCCGCCTTGAGTTCGCCTTTGCGTGGAGAGGCAAAAGAAAGGGGAAGTGAAGCTTCGTGTGTGTGTACGTGTGTTTTTGTTAAAGTCTAAAGATTTCACAACAAGCGGCTCTCACCCAACGGGAAACGTTTGGGACGCACGTGGTCACGGGTGCAGCGCGTCACGGCGGTCCGGAGATGATGGGATGGTCGTGCGGATAGGGGGCCGTCCATAAATGACGTCACGCGATTTTGGAATGATTTTTGAGCCCCTCCTCCCCCCGAGTCACACGGCGTCACACAAAGTCAGACCCCCCCCCTCAAATATGACCTCGCAAAGCTCTGTCCCCCCCCCCCCCAAAAAAAAATAAAACATGCTTCAAATCGCTTTAAACTATTGCCATTGTAGTGCGTATTTAATGTGGCGCTGCACTCTGATGTTGTAGGAGAAAACATGTATTAAAAAGTCTATTTAATTAACTGGAACGTGTTGTCTATATTTATTTAAAGTTGCGCATTTTTACGTGACGTCACATTTCTCAAACCCCCCCCCCCCTTCGTCACACATCGTCACAAATGTCTGACCCCCCCTAGGTGCGTGACGTCATTTAGGGACGGCCCCGAGGGCAACACGCATGTTTTATTTTCAAAATGGAAATATGGTTTTGGGGGGGGGGGGAGGGGCAAAGCTTTGTGACGTCATATTTGAGGGGGGGGGGGGGTCTGACTTTTTGTGACGCCGTGTGACGAGGGGGGGGTCAAAAATCGTTCAAAATCGCGTGACGTCATTTATGAATGGCCCCTTTGAAACTGATTGGCCAACACCAGAGAGAGCCTCAACAAGAGTGTCTGGTGGGCAAGTGCTGTTGGCAAGCACGGCACACGAGGGGGGTGGGTGGCCAACACCACGCCCGGCCGCCTTTGTCTCCCCAGTGGCGATGTTTTCACGCACCGCAACCAGCTACTCATTTGAGGCCGAGTCGACCTACGGGAGGCCCAGAACCGGTTCAGATAATCGTCACTAATGTTGGCCGTCACACACAAGCCAAAGCTCCCCCGTATAGTCTGCACAGACTGTTGGGGCAAGTGCTGTTGGCGAGCTCCTGGCCGTGACACACCACCACGCACATCACTGCACAAGCCCCCATCACAAGCCCCATCAGAACACATTCCTGCGGAGGGAGCTGGTAGGAACGTTGGGTTGCTCGGTCAATGGCCAGGGTCAACGGCGGCGTGGTGTATTCCGCAAATATGGCCGACTGTGAGGGCGGGCACAAGCCGGCGTGAGTAGGTTAAACGTTGAGATTTATAAGGGCACCACCCAGCCCCACCCCTCCCACCCCCCCACTAAGCCCCACCCTCCCCACCGAGCCCCTCCCCACCCAGCCCCACCCTCCCCACCGTCCCCACCCAGCCCCTCACCACCCTCCCCTCTCCACCCAGCCCCACCCCTCCCATTTTTGGATTCACGACGGACGGACGGACACAATAATCCCATGTGGGCTGGTGTAACCAGGAGGTTCCTACCAGTATCGGCATAGCTCCATCACACACACATCATCATCACAGACCCCTCCCCCACTCTCCATCCTCTCTCTCTCTTCCCTCCCTATCCCAGCCACTCTCCTCCCTCTCGCGTGTCACGACTGTTCAGCCTGTACGGAAACGACCTCCCACTCTCCCCTCCCTCTCTCCCACTCCCCCTTCTCTCTCTCTCTTTTTTCTATTTTTTTACCGTCAGAGATTGGTGTAGTCGGCACTTTGCTTCGTTCTTCATTTCGTTTTTTTTAGTTTTTTAATGCTTTGCTTTATGTACCCCCCCCCCTCTCTGCCCCCTCACTCTCTCACTCTCACGCTCTCTCTCCCTCTCTGACGCTCTTCCTCCCTCCTCTCTCCCCATACCCCTCCCTCCCTCTCGGTCTCTCTCTCTCACGCTCCCTCCCCCCCTCTCTCTTTCTCTCTCTCGCCCTGAGATTCAATTCGCCGGCGTAGCTCGCAATCCCTCCCACGAACGAACACAGAGACACACGCACGCACACCCCCGTCTAGCTAACACACACACCCCCCAACACTCCAGCTCACACATCCCGGTCTATCTAACACACACCCCCCCAGTCTATCTAACACACACACAGTCTATCTAACACACACACACACCCCCAGTCTATCTAACACACACCCCCCCCCCCCCCAGTCTATCTAACACACACACAGTCTATCTAACACACACACAGTCTATCTAACACACACACCCCCAACCCTCCAGCTCCCACACACTCCCCCCCTCCACTGCCGACAGAACGGACGCCACGAGCATTCATATCTCTCGCTCGCTCTCTCGCTCGCTAGCTGTTCTTTTTTTTGTACAATTGTATATTTAAACGGAATAGCACGATTGTATAAAATTATCACGTAAACAATTCACCATTCGCCATCGTTCTGTTTATACCACATCAAAGCTAAGCCGCGTATTGATTTCGTTTCGTTCAGCATATCCATTGTCATCATCGTGTCAAATCGTCGCTATTGTATAAGCCCGTGCATGTATATATTTTAAGAGGTTAGCGTAGAGTGAATTCGTTTTTTCTTATTAAATTGGTGGTGGTGGTGGGGGGGGCTGCTATGGAGGGAGGAGACGGCGCCTCCGCTTGGATTTCGGATCGAGCCTCCGCCAAGGATGGAGCCACCCAGCAGGAGACGGAGCCGCAGAAGCATCGCGAGACGGCTCCGTGGCCCGGGCGTGATCAGCATCGCTCAGACTCGCCGGGTGAGAGACGCGACGCGTTGTGGATTGCCGTGCGGTCTTCACTAGGTCTGTGTGGTCTTCACTAGGTCTGTGTGGTCTTCACTAGGTCTGTGTGGTCTTCACTAGGTCTGTGCGGTCTTCACTAGGTCTGTGTGGTCTTCACTAGGTCTGTGTGGTCTTCACTAGAGCAGTGAGGTCTTCACTAGAGCAGTGTGGTCTTCACTAGAGCAGTGTGGTCTTCACTAGATCAGTGAGGTCTTCACTAGAGCAGTGTGATCTTCACTAGAGCAGTGTGATCTTCACTAGAGCAGTGTGGTCTTCACTAGATCAGTGTGATCTTCACTAGAGCAGTGTGGTCTTCACTAGATCAGTGTGGTCTTCACTAGAGCAGTGTGGTCTTCACTAGATCTGTGAGGTCTTCACTAGATCAGTGTGGTCTTCACTAGATCTGTGAGGTCTTCACTAGATCAGTGTGATCTTCACTAGAGCAGTGTGATCTTCACTAGAGCAGTGTGATCTTCACTAGAGCAGTGTGATCTTCACTAGAGCAGTGTGGTCTTCACTAGAGCGGTGTGGTCTTCACTAGATCAGTGTGGTCTTCACTAGATCAGTGAGGTCTTCACTAGAGCAGTGTGTTCTTCACTAGATCAGTGAGGTCTTCACTAGATCAGTGTGGTCTTCACTAGAGCTGTGAGGTATTCACTAGAGCTGTGAGGTCTTCACTAGAGCAGTGAGGTCTTCACTAGAGCAGTGAGGTCTTCACTAGATCAGTGAGGTCTTCACTAGATCAGTCAGGTCTTCACTAGAGCAGTGTGATATTCACTAGAGCAGTGTGATCTTCACTAGAACAGTGTGGTCTTCATTAGAGCAGTGTGGTCTTCACTAGATCAGTGTGGTTTTCACTAGAGCAGTGTGGTCTTCACTAGATCAGTGAGGTCTTCACTAGATCAGTGAGGTCTTCACTAGAGCTGTGTGGTCTTCACTAGATCAGTGAGGTCTTCACTAGAGCAGTGTGGTCTTCACTAGATCAGTGAGGTCTTCACTAGAGCAGTGTGGTCTTCACTAGAGTAGTGAGGTCTTCACTAGAGCAGTGAGGTCTTCACTAGAGCTGTGTGGTCTTCACTAGATCAGTGAGGTCTTCACTAGAGCAGTGAGGTATTCACTAGAGCAGTGTGGTCTTCACTAGATCAGTGTGGTCTTCACTAGAGCAGTGTGGTCTTCACTAGATCAGTGTGGTCTTCACTAGATCAGTGTGGTCTTCACTAGAGCAGTGTGGTCTTCACTAGATCAGTGAGGTCTTCACTAGATCAGTGAGGTCTTCACTAGAGCTGTGTGGTCTTCACTAGATCAGTGAGGTCTTCACTAGATCAGTGAGGTCTTCACTAGAGCTGTGTGGTCTTCACTAGATCAGTGAGGTCTTCACTAGAGCAGTGAGGTCTTCACTAGAGCAGTGTGGTCTTCACTAGAGCAGTGAGGTCTTCACTAGAGCAGTGTGGTCTTCACTAGAACAGTGTGGTCTTCACTAGATCAGTGAGGTCTTCACTAGAGCAGTGAGGTCTTCACTAGAGCTGTGTTGTCTTCACTATATCAGTGAGGTCTTCACTAGATCAGTGAGGTCTTCACTAGAGCAGTGTGGTCTTCACTAGAGCAGTGAGGTCTTCACTAGAGCGGTGAGGTCTTCACTAGATAAGTGTGGTCTTCACTAGAGCAGTGTGGTCTTCACTAGAGCAGTGAGGTCTTCACTAGAGCAGTGTGGTCTTCACTAGAACAGTGTGGTCTTCACTAGATCAGTGAGGTCTTCACTAGATCAGTGAGGTCTTCACTAGATCAGTGAGGTCTTCACTAGAGCAGTGTGGTCTCCACTTGAGCAGTGAGGTATTCACTTGAGCAGTGAGGTCTTCACTAGAGCAGTGAGGTCTTCACTAGATGGTCGTGGTCTCCAGTAGCCCAGTGTGGTCTTAATTAGATTGCTGTGGTCTTCACTAGAGTGTTGTGGTCTTCACTAGATCCGCGTGCCCTTCACTCTACCCATGAACTCTTCTTCCTTGTGTACTGGACACGTCCACGCTCGGAATTACCTTGAGAGACATGAAGAGGAACACTTGGAATTGAGAACACACGCACGCGCACACACACACATGCTGACCCGATCAGACAAGCACACGGGACTTTGTCGTGGCTGAAAGGGATATGTGGATGGGGGGCGCTGGTCGAGACTAAGAACGGAGTAGCAGCCAAGGAGCCGTCAGCCACGGTGTCATCTCGAGTGCAGGATGACCGTGAGAGCTGGGGGGGGGGGTAGACATCTCAGGCGAGTCTGGTCCAATCAAATCATCAACATCGCTGTGCCTACCGGTGCATGCTGCTGCTGCTATTGTTATAGCGGATGTGCGTTCAATGTGCGCGTGTGTGTACGTTGTTTTAGTCCGTTGTTGGATCAGAGGTGGGAGTCTCGACTGTGATGGTGGTGGGGTGTTTGGACCAGCCTTGTGTAGGTTTGTGTAGGTAGGAGTGTGTAGGTAGGAGTGTCCGTGTAGGTGTGTGTATTTATGTAGGTGTGTGTAGGTAGGAGTGTCTGTGTAGGTAGGAGTGTCTGTGTAGGTAGGTGTGTCTGTGTAGGAGTGTCTGTGTAGGTAGGTGTGTCTGTGTAGGTAGGTGTGTGTAGGTAGGGGTGTGTAGGTGTGTCTGTGTAGGTAGGTGTGTGTAGGTGTGTGTGTGTAGGTGGGGAGCGGTGGTGTAGTGGTTAGCGCGCTGCGCTATGAACCCGGCTACCCGGGTTCGATTCCTGCTCACGGCCAACACCAGCGACGATTATCTGAACCGGTCCTGGGCCTCCCCTAGGTCGACTCAGCCTCAAAATGAGTACCTGGTGCGGTGTGTAAACATCGCCACTGGGGAGACAAAGGCGGCCGGGCGTGGTGCTCGCACTTGCCCCAAGTCTGTTGCAGGCTAAACGGGGGATCTTTGTCTTTGGTGCGGCGCGTGGGTTCGTGGACTGACACCGAGAGCGAAGCTAAGCAGGGTGCAGAGCCTGGCGAGTGCTTTGATGGCCACCATGCATCATAGTACGTTGTTATTGTTGTTGTTATATAGGCTGCTGCGGAGGGAAGAGAGGCTTTGCACCAAAATCCATTGTGTGTTAGATGTGTGTCAAATGTGTGTGTGTGTGTTAGCAGTGTGTAAAATGTGTGTGTTAGGTGGGCGTGTGTGTGTTAGGGGTGTGATGTGTCGGTGTGTGTTTGATGTGTAGTGTGTGTTATGTATTAGGTGTTATAGGTTAGGGCTAGACATTGCGAGATTAAATGTTTTACGTACAGTGCGTTGTGTATTAGATTTAGGAGCGTGGTCTCTGAACGGGGGAGTCTGTGTGTATCGTCGGATTTGCAGTGGCCGCCTTGGTATTGTGTTAGCGGTGTGGTACAGCAGCAGCAGCACTGTGCGTTGCTTGGTGTGTTAGACGTAGTCAGTCATGTACCCAGCGTGGCCGCCTCGATCCACCGCCCATCAACCTTCCCCATTCACCCTCCTCCCTCCTCCATCATCTCTCCTCCCTCCCTCCCCTCGTCTCAACCCTCCCCTCCTCTCCTCGCCTCCCCCCCCCCTCTCCCTCCCCCTCCTTCTCCCCCTCTTCCTCCCCCTCCTTCTCCCCCTCTTCCTCCCCCTCCTCTCCTCCCTCCCCTCTCACCTCAAGCGTCAGACGAGTTCAGACACAAAGATCCCCCGAATAGCCTTAACAGACTGTTGGGGCAAGTGCTGTTAGGTGCACTGACACACACCCACAGACACTGACACACCCACAGGCACACACACAGACACACACCCACAGGCACACCCACCCACAGACACACCCACCCACAGACACACCCACCCACAGACACACCCACCCACAGACACACCCACAGCCAGACACAGACACTGACACACAGACACACACACACCCACAGACACACCACCCACAGGCACACGAACAGACACTGACACACCTACACACACACCCACAGACACACACACACTGACACACACACAGACACACCCACAGGCACACACACACACACCCACTTACACACACATACACTGATACACCCACAGACACACACCCACAGACACACACACAGACACACACCCACAGACGCACACACACCCACTGACACACACACAGACGCACACCCACAGGCACACACACCCACTGACACACACATAAACTGACACACCCACAGACCCACACTCACACATCCACAGACACCCACAGGCACAGACACACACACAGACACCTTCACGCACAGACACGCCACTGTCTCCTGCAATGCACATTTACGAACTCGCCAGCCTCCGGGGGTAACACACCGAGAGGAGGAGGAGGTAGTGGTGGAGGTGGAAGATTGCGAGCCACGCGAGACAGACGGATGGGTTTGTGCAGAGCGTCGCAGCTTGAGACGCAACACACACAAAGATTCCACACCCCACCACCACCACCACAACCTCGGAGAGCAATCGGACAGACTGGCAAGGGGAAAGGAGGTCCCGTGTCATAGAACAGAATGTTGGGTGCAAGTTGCCGTGAGCGAGAGTAGCTTGTGTAGTAACAACACGTGTCACACACACACATGGACGCACGCATGCACATGCAGCACAGAGACAAAGGTCCCCCGTGTAGCCTGTGACAGACTGTTGTGGCAAGTGCTGTTAGCGAGCAGCACCGAGGGGGTGGGGTGGCCAGCGACCACGCCCGGCCGCCTTTGTCTCCCCGGTGGCGATGTTTACACACCGCACCAGGTACTCGTTTGAGTCCACCTAGGGGAGGCATGTGGATACATGCAGACACAGAGACACAGATATAGCCTCTTAAGAGACTATTGGGGTACAGTATAATCACACAAACGGACGCACGCACGTTCATATTTTAACGATACATCATATTAAACGCAACACGTATATACACACGTGCAGATATAACACATTGGCACACGTGGCACACACACATTGGCACATGCGCGTTTATGTGTGACCACACAGGAACATTGGCACAGTCTGACACGTGCACTGTATTCAGTTAAAACCACGCACGACGGCACACACACACGTGCACACACTGACAGGTGCACACACTGACACGTGCACACACACACACGTGCACACTGACACGTGCACACTGACACGTACACACACTGACACGTGCACACTGACACGTGCACACTGACACGTGCACACTGACACGTGCACACACACACACACACACGTGCACATACACACACACACACACGTGCACAAACACACGTGCACACTGACACGTGCACACACACCCGTGCACACTGATACGTACACACACGTGCACACACACACGTGCACACACACACGTGCACACACACACGTGCACACACACTGACACGTGCACACACACACGTGCACACTGGCACGTGCGCACACACACGTGCACACACACGTGCACATACACGTGCACACTGACACGCACACTGACACGTGCACAAAACAAAGATTACACATCCACAGAATGGCACATGCACGCGTTTATTCAAGTGTAATCACAGACACATGCACACACATTGGCACATGCACACACATTGGCACACGCGCGCGTGCATTCAAGTGTAATCACACACGTGCACGCAGCACGCACGCGTTCACTCGCTCGCTTAATGCGACTCACGCCAGCACACACACTGACCGCAGTGGTGGCATCACCACCCCGCATCTCCTTCCCCTCTCCCCTTGTCTCTCCTCCTCCTCCCAGCTACCCCTCCCTCCCCCAGAACCCCACTGTCAGGCACTCTCCTCTGCCATGTCACCTCCTCTTCCCTCCCACCACGTCAGTCGTCGTCCCTTGACCCAGCGGCTCCCACGCAGCCTCCCCACACCCAGTCACGTACACACCGCACAGCTAACACCCACACTCATAGCCCACATCCACACCCACAGCCATAGCCCACATCCACACCCACAGCCAACATTCACACCCACAGCCACAGCCCACACCCACAGCCAACAATCCCACCCACACCCACAGCCCACACCCACAGCCAACATTCACACCCACAGCCACAGCCCACACCCACAGCCAACAATCCCACCCACACCCACAGCCCACACCCTCAGCCAACATTCCCACCCACACCCACAGCCCACACCCACAGCCAACATTCACACCCACACCCATAGCCCACACCCACAGCCAACATTCACACCCACACCCACAGCCCACACCCACAGCCCACATTCACACCCATAGCCCACACCCACATCCACAGCCCACATCCACACCCATAGCCCAAAACCCATAGCCCACACCCATAGCCCACACCCACATCCAACATTCACACCCATAGCCCAAAACCCATAGCCCAAAACCCATAGCCCACACCCATAGCCCACACCCACAGCCAACATCCACACCCATAGCCAACATCCACACCCACAGCCAACACCCACACCCATAGCCAACATCTACACCCACAGCCAACATCTACACCCACAGCCAACATCTACACCCATATCCCACATCCACAGCCAACACCCACACCCACAGCCAACACCCACACCCATAGCCAACATCTACACCCACAGCCAACATCTACACCCACAGCCAACATCTACACCCATAGCCCACATCCACAGCCAACATCCACACCCATAGCCAACATCCACAGCCATAGCCAACATCTACACCCATAGCCCACACCCACAGCCAACATCCACACCCACAGCCAACATCTACACCCACAGCCAACATCTACACCCACAGCCAACATCCACACCCATAGCCAACATCCACACCCATAGCCAACATCCACACCCACAGCCAACATCCACAGCCATAGCCAACATCTACACCCACAGCCAACATCCACACCCATAGCCAACATCTACACCCACAGCCAACATCCACACCCATAGCCAACATCCACACCCATAGCCAACATCTACACCCACAGCCAACATCCACAGCCATAGCCAACATCTACACCCATAGCCAACATCCACACCCATAGCCAACATCCACACCCATAGCCAACATCTACACCCACAGCCAACATCCACACCCATAGCCAACATCTACACCCACAGCCAACATCTACACCCATAGCCAACATCCACACCCACAGCCAACATCTACACCCACAGCCAACATCCACACCCATAGCCAACATCTACACCCATAGCCAACATCCACACCCATAGCCAACATCCACACACATAGCCAACATCTACACCCACAGCCAACATCTACACCCACAGCCAACATCTACACCCATAGCCAACATCTACACCCATAGCCAACATCTACACCCATAGCCAACATCCACACCCACAGCCAACATCTACACCCACAGCCAACATCCACACCCATAGCCAACATCTACACCCACAGCCAACATCCAACATCCACACCCATAGCCAACATCTACACCCATATCCCACATCCACAGCCAACACCCACACCCATAGCCCACACCCATAGCCAACATCCACACCCACAGCCAACACCCATAGCCCACACCCATAGCCAACATCCACACCCACAGCCAACACCCATAGCCCACACCCATAGCCAACATCCACACCCACAGCCAACATCAACGTGGATCGTTCTCCGGGTTCCTCCTCTGGTTTTGCCCCCCCCCCCCCCCCACATTGAGAATCAACACGTGCTTAGATGATTTGGCTGCTGCTATAAATGATTCCCACGTGTGATGATGATATCAGCCATCATCATACTTGGCCAGGCCGCCTCTGAACAAGAGCTCAGCTCAGCGGGCTTTACCTGCGAAATAAAACTATTTTTGGTTTAAAAAATAAAATTTCCGGAGTAATGTCCATTGAGGCTAACATGAAAGTATTCCACAATTACAGAAAAAAACTTAACAAAAGCAATTAGGTTGTAAAATTACATTCACGCTTAAACTTTAGTGATTTTAATAATAGTTGGTTTGAACGAGGACCGAGATCGCAGAATGGCGATGCCAAGAGACCGAGCGGGGTGTTTCGAAATATTTTGGGGAAGCTACGTGAAATGCTCTTGATCCAAATTGTGCGTGTGCAAAATCTGGGAATCATTAATAGACAATCGGACGGCACATCGCAGAATTTTAGGATTGTCCAATGGTAACAGCAACAACAGCAGGTCAGGCAAATAGAAAGCAGATCTACAAACAATACGGCTTGCAAATGTAAATAGCCCTGCAGTGAACATTTTTAGTTTATCCATCAGAGTTTTTTTTTGGGTTAGATCGCGTAAATATAAATGTGTCGTTAAAACCCACCACCATCCGACACAGCCAAATTAGAAAAGTTTATCACGTCAAGAAAACATGCCAATTTCGTTTCTAGTTCAGCAGACCGGTGTGTTGGAGAGTAAACCCGGTAATTACAACGAGCATCATCAGGCGAAGGCCAGAATTGTTCAAGTAAAACTAACTCAGTTTTAGTTCGCTCCAGTTTTTGCTAACTTAAGTGGCCCCAGTTTTCTGCTCTGGCCCATAGCCTAACTATACACGCTGCTCCGTTCTTTCTCCCTTCCTGATGGCCACCTTTCTATTCCAATCTTACAAGTTGTTGTCACCCCACGCTGCCAAGGATATCCCAGCATCCTCCGTGGCTTCGTTGAAGTCCAACTCTCTTGACGCGCGCAGTCAAGCCTTCCGTCCGTCGTCGTCACCGTTCGGGCTCTGCTGCTTGTGGCGAATTTCGTAAATATTTCTTCGCCTCGAATGATCCTTCTCGTAGTCAGCAGCAGTACGGTGCTCGAGGGTTTTCGAGTCCGATGCGGAGATGGAGCGACGGACCGGCTCGTGGTGCAGGCGCAAGGGTGGCTTGTTGCATAGTCGCAGGACCGTGAGCGATGAGGGAGGGGGGGGGAGAGCTTCAGCTTCATCCAGCAGTGGATAGATGACAGCTATTTAATTCTCCATTCGTGGTGCGGGTCGTGAACGGTGGTTGTGCGCGTTCCAGAATGGGAACCTTTATTTACCCTGGAGAAATCCGATGAGTTATGAAGCTCTTTCTTTTTTCAAAGATGTCCAACAGTAGGAGCGGGTCGGAGAGTTCAGTTTCCACCGTCTCTCTCCAGCTCTTCGTCGCTTCTTGGCAGACGTGGGATCGATGCCAGAAGCGAACTGAGCAAAACAAACCTAGGGGGAGGCCAAAGTAGCTGAAGGGCCCCCTCTGCCCCCCCCTCACCCCCCACCAGATTCTTGAACCATTCGGGGGTTGGCCAAATGGAATCTGCTCAAATTCAGATCCTGTTTTTGAAGTAATAGAACTCACAATTTTAATAATGCTACAGAATTAAGAACTCCTTTCATTGCAACGAGACTTTACCTTCACGATTTTCACACAGCCTTGGTATCATTAAGTACCGCAGCTTGTCCATGCCTCGTGTAATGTTTTTATTGTAGTCACGTGGGACACCCAAAAATAATTTCTGCCCGGGGGCCCCTCAGTGGAGTGGCACCACCACCCAGCCCTGTCGCGTGACCTTAAACTCAACTACAAATAAAATATTCTTATTTTTACCAGGTAGGTGCCAGGGAGATGTATAGTTATTTTTCAGAAACGACCTGGCCACAAATGATTGCTCAGTGAAGTGGCTTATCACGTGGGGATTTACAGTGGCAGCCAAATATTCTAAACTCACGTTTCTACAGACTCAGAGACCCATACATACCCATACTCATGGCGTCCCATACTATTGTTATCACTAAACTATATTTTTTATTTTACCAGGTAAGGCCCACTGAGCTAAAAAGCTCTTTTTCCGAAGCGACCTGGCCACAAATGATTAGCTAAATGAAGTGGCTTATCGTGTGGTAATGTAAAGCAGGTGTAGGGGGGGGGGCTATGGTGGGGAAGGTGGAAGGGAGGGTTTGGATGGGAGGGACCACGAGACAGTGAATCCAAAGGGACGTTCGATAATAAACAAAACGAGTTCTACTGCGCTTGTCACGTGATCGGCTCCGGCTCTCACTCCCTGAGGGGTGCCACGGTGGTTTGGAGGTGTTAACTACCTCGCATGGTATGGAGGAGGTTGTGGGTTCGATCCCAACCCTGACGTCTGCTGTATATTTGGGGTTTGCGTCTCTCTCTCCCCATGGTCACGGGGATGATTCTCCAGGTCCTCCGGTTTTTTTACCTCCACATCTAGAATCAACGTGCTTTGAGAGCATTATGCTGCTATAACTTTCCACATGAAGCGAATTCGTTGAGTTATAGTTCATGGCCAGCCAGGTCGCTTCTGAAAACGAGCGATCTAGCTCAGTTAGGCCTTACCTGGTAAAATAAAAAAAAATGTTTAGTTTTAGTGTGTACGGTGGCTAGTTCACTACGATATAAATCCGGCAAAGACCCGAATTCGATTTTCGCTCACGGCCAACATCGGTGACAAATGATCTAAACCGGCACTGGGCTTCCCCCTAAATCGAGTTGGCCTTAAAAGTGAGTACCTGGTGTGGTGTGTAGTGGACATCATCAGCACCGGGGAGCAAGGCCGTAATTATAATATATATTGGGGGACACACATCCCCCCCCAATATCCAAATATGCTCAAAATGTCCCCCCAATATATTGCTATAAAATATATTTCTGTTTATATGATTGTGGTTATGGTTGTACTTTATTAATCCCTAATCTCTGCCATTACATACAATGAAACAAGAAAAGATAAAAAAGAAATAACAGTGCAATATAATACAATACACTATTAGAAATTATTGTAAAAAAATAATAAAAAGTCCATCCCATGTGTTAGTGATTTTTTTAATCTTTTAGGCAGGAAATTAGTTTTCAAATTAAGATTTTTTTCTGGGGGGGGGGGGGACCCCCAGACCCCCTGGAAGATTTGGTCCCCCCCAATGTTGACGCCATGGCTCCGGCCTTGCCTAGGAGACACGGGGCCGTGCACACACCGTGAGGTGTTCGCCACCGACCTTCGTGTGCCGTGCTGGCCCTCCTTCATGGGTGCTCGCTTTTTGTTGTCCTATCCCTGCACCTCCGATGAGCACGGTTGTCTATGTACGGTGCGAAAGAAGTTCAACATACAGTAACATACATACGCAGCACTTGCCTCAACAACCTGTTAAAGGCTATGCGGGGGATTTTTGTCTTTGTAGTCCTGGAACACACAACGTATGGAACACGTTGTAAGAACTTGAACGTTCAACATTTCCCCCTACACTTTGTTATTAACTGAAAATAATTTAGAAAGGGGGGCACTGAGGATCCTTCAGAGGGGTGTGTGGGGGGGGGGGCACGACGCAGCCCCCAGCCCCCCCCCCGCCCCCTGACTCTACGAGGCTGCCATCGCCACTGATGGTGTTCTCGAATCGATCTGCACGCCCATTGATTAGGCAATTGATTGGCGAGAGGGGATGGGACAGATTTTTCTCTCCACGAGAATTGAGTCCCCCTGCGACTCCCAACAGGCCGGAGTCGGCGGGGATTGGAGTGGCACGAGATAGAGAAACAGGTTTGGGTGGGGTGGGCAATATATTTTGTTTTAAATGTATAATTACGTTTGTTTACGCAGGAAAGCCTCACTAACTTAACATTTTTTTAAAATTTTATTTGATCAGGTAAGGCCCACTGAGCTATGTTGCTCGTTTTCAGAAGCGACCCGACCACAAATGATTAGCTCAACGAAGTGGCTCATCATCATCATCACCACGTGGGAATTCATAGCAGCCAAATAACTCTAAACGCGTGTTTCTGTGACGTTGCTGAAGCTGCCGTGTCAATCCCTAATTGAGTCGATTGCAAGTCACTTTGTAAAATTTTCAGCCTTGGAATTGTTTGGCCAATACCAGTTGACATTGCACAGTACGTGAGCTGTCTGAGCTACGGGAAGAAATTTGAGAGCCCGGAGAAAACCAATGCAGAACAGCGGGGAGAGAACATACAAACTCCACAAACATGCGCACACGAGGGCACCCGAATCTGGAATCGAACCCAGGTGCCCTTCTTGTTGTGAGGCAGCAACCAGCACCGTTGGTGCCACCGCTACCAAACTTGGCTTACACCATCGCACCTCAACTTCCTTCCTTCTGCTAGATCATATTGAAAATAATCATTGCGGAGAATATCAGTTTCAAAATGTATCGGGTAGACAATATCTCCTTCCCACACATCTGTCTCCCTACACATCATGGTTCTTCATCGCAAGGCCCGCAGGCCACTGGCTGTCCCTTGTGGCCTTTAGTGCGCCCCCATTGCTGCTGTCAAACCCACAGTGGTTTCAGATGTGTGGTGGCCCTCACGCTGATGATGTCTTCTCGGTGAAAGTCCCCCCCCTCCCGCCCCCTCTGAAGATTAGTGAAGAACATCTTCCCTACATGAATAAGATAAAAGTATATTTTTTCACATCCCATCAGCCCACACGGCCTTCCGGAAGTTCGTAATTTCAGCAGCGTTGGTTCAGTACAAGAAAAACTCTGGACCGGTTTTGACATTGTGTCTCATCAGCACTCGAATGAATGTTGAAAAGATAGGGGAGGGAAGGTGGGGGGGGGGGGCAGAGATGGATGACAGAGGTGGGGAAGTGAGGGAGTGATGGAGAGGGGGGTAGATTTTGGGGTGGTGAGATGTTAACTACCTCGCTTGGTATGCAGGAGGTCGTGGGTTCAATCCCGACCCTGACGTCTGCTGCTGTATATTTGGAGTTTGCGTGTCTCTCTCCTTCGGTCTCTCTCTATCTATCCCCGTGGTCACGTGGATTTTTCTCCGGGTCATCCGGGTTTTCCCTCCGGGTCATCCGGGTTTTCCCTCCACATTTAGAATCAACGTGCATTTAGAGTATTTCGCTGCTAGAAATTTCCACATGATAAGCCACTTCGTTGAGCTATCACTTGTCTCCAGGTTGCTTCTTAAAAAAAAGCAGAGCTATACAGTCCAGCTCAGTGGGCCCTACCTGCTAGAATATATTTCTAGAGTTTCATTGCGGGGAGGTCATGGGAGGGAGAGCGGGTGGGGAGAGAATGCAGGAAGAGATGGAAGGGAGGAGGTGGGGGGAGATGGCGGCACAATGGAGGGAGATGGGGAGAGGCAGGAGGAGGAGAGGATGGAGGTGATTGGGGGGGGGATGGTGGCAGAATGGAGGGAGATGAGAGGCAGGAGGAGGAGAGGTGATGGGGGGAGATGGTGGCAGGATGGAGGGAGGCAGGAGGAGGGGAGGATGGAGGTGAAGGATGGAGGTTATGGGGGGGAGGTGATGGAGGGAGGTGGAGGGAGATGGTGGTAGAATTGAGGCAGATTGGAGGGAGATGAGAAGCAGGAGGAGGAGAGGATGGAGGTGATGGGGGGGGGAGATGGTGGCAGAATGGAGGGAGGCAGGAGGAGGGAAGGATGGAGGTGAATGATGGAGGTGATGGAAGGAGATGGGGGAAGGATGTATATATGACAATGGAGGGCGGGTAGATGCGATGGAGGGGGAGTATCGATGCAGGAATAGGCGAGATGGGGGGGGGGTAGAGAGGAGGGAGCAGGGATCTTTGTGTGGGAGACAGATGGCTGGCCGGGTACGAAGTGCTGCTAATCAGTGCGCTAATGGAGCACAGGTCGAACAGAGCTGTGTGTGTCTTTGTGTGTGTGTGGGGGTATGCGGGTCTTTGTGTGTGGGTACGCATGGATGTGGGTATGTGTGTGCCTTTGTGTGTGGGGTAAGAGACCGTGGGTCCTGGCCACCACCCTCCCTACCCCCATCTCGTGTAGCCGTGCCGGCCTTCATAGGTGCTCGCTAACAGCACTTGCCCCAACAGTCTGTTACAGGCTACACGGGGGATCTTTGTGTGAGTTGTGTATTTGTGATTTGAGTCTCGTGTTTATGCCTGTCCCTGGGCCAGATTCGGACACCACTGATAGCAGAGCGTTTACAGTTTTTAATTCCATCCGTGCAAAATCCCATGACAGCGCCTGACCGCTGAGGTTTACCTTCAGGCCTTCTGGCTGAAGCTACTGCCCGCAAACAAAAGTGTGTTCAGGTATTACTGTACTCATACCTGTCAACCCCCCTTATCAGTGCCCCTACCTTATTACAGAAACAATTCGGACCTTATTGGTCACCCCGTGCCCATTATAACTCTCAACGTTCATCCTGCAAAGTCCCATCACAAGGGAGAAACACAAACAAATAGACAAAAAAAATGCTTTGCCCGCATTGAAACGGCTGTACGCCGTATGGACCTGAAAACTCAATTTCCCTGCACAAGAATACGGGGTGAACTGTACGGGTTGACGGCTTTGTGTGTACTGCACTTCTACGTTGGTCACATAGAGCGACCAACGTAGATGTGAGAAAAAGGTTGCACACAGAAGAAGACAACCTGATGATGCAGGGTGGTGATGAGAAGGGGGACTGGCACTATTAGGACACACACGTGTGGTGGGATGGACAACAGCAGGAAAATTCAAAGTGTGTTGTTGTTGTTCATATCAACAGAGGAATGTGTTGTTGTTTGGGGAGAAAAAAATATAAGGAACCAGAAAGACAGGAAGACCTAGCAGAGAACGTGGCTTGACTACGACGTCAGAGGTTTGTGCCAGAAAGATGTGGCCACGACTTGAGCATTCTGGCGTGAGACGGGAGGAAAGTGAAAACACGTGACGGAATGTGCAGTGGGCACCGATGGGGCTTTATCTGCCCTTGCATCGTGATAATGATGGACTGTACTGTTCCCAACCCTAAAGCTAACTTCTACATTTTACATACCTGTCAACCCCTTATCAGTGCCCCTACCTTATTACGGACCATTTCAGACCTTATTGGTCACCACGTGCCCCTTATAGATCTCAACGTTCATCCTACAAAGTCCCACCACAAGGGAGAAACACAAACAAATAGACAAAAAAATGGTTTGCATTGAAACGGCTGTACGCCATATGGACCTGAAAACTCAATTTCCCTGTACAAGAATACGGGGTAAGCTGTATGGGTTGACAGGTATGATTTTAATACCCGAACTCTAACCTCTAACCCTATACACTAACTTACTCCCTCACTCTAGCCCCTAACCTGAAACAATAGCCTAAACCCTAACACCGTGATCTCTGACCCTGAAATGTAAACCTAACCCCTAACCCCCACGACTGAATTGTAGCGCTTTAGTAACTCTAAACCCCAACGTCAAACCCCAACCACTAATCCCTAACCATAACCCCTAACCGTAATCCTAACTCTTACATCCTAATACTAACCCGAATCCGTGAATCATTTCTCCTAAACCCTAATCCCTCACCCGTAAATTATAATCATATTTCAGTAAACATGGAACGTTGGGTTGGACATTATTTGTCCAAAGGTTACGACCACATTCCAACGTTGGGCCCAACATGGCATCCTCACTTGGGAACCTTAACTTCTAACCTTAACTCCTAACCCTAAACGCTTAACCCCTATACCTCACCAAAGACTAATGAATCATATTTAATCGGCTGAAAGCGACCGTATGTGTATTATATTATTTTATTGTAACTACATTTTATCTGGTGCCTCTTGCTTCCACGTGATCACGATCGGAATAAAATATAGCGCTTACTTGCACCCATACCTAACTTGCTCATACTACATTTTGACTGTGTTTTGATGTGCATGTCTTAATAAGTATAGCACAACTGTCCAAACCTATACAGTCACAATCAGCCACGATAAATCCACTGCTGGATGAAGGCCGGGCCGATCCGTCCCAATCTCCACCGTCCTGCAATGCAAACTCAGAGACCCTACACTGCTGACATTGGGGCAGATTAATGCCAACTTTCATTTTGCCATTCAATCACCAACCAATGATGCTTGGTCATGGTCTATATCCACTGCTGGATGAAGGCCTCCTCCTGCAAGTGCCACAATCCATCTCGATCGAGCCTCCACCGCGAGCCAATGTCCTCAATCCGTCTCCGCAGTGGTGGGTGCCACCAATAAATTGAACCTGTCACCCAGCAATCGGATATGAACGAACAATATTATAAATATTTCTAGAATATAATAATTGGTTCGATTTATTTCACATTGCAGTGAATATTGGGGCCTGTAGCGGCTGCAGGTGGCTGTGTGATGCTTTGCACCATTACAAAACTGTACAAACCAGGGTGGTCCAGATGTCTCGTGACCGCCAATTAATTGACCCACAAAAACATGTTTTCTTTGCGTTTTCACTTATGTTTCAAATAAACCTTACTGACAAAAATATGAAGTTTTATAGAGAATTAAATGTGGGGTCACAAGACATCTGGACCATCTTGTACATTAAAAATAACATTAATACGACATGAGATATGATGCGTGTGTTGTTGAGTTTAAGAATAAATATTTAGCTATTATACGATTCGGGTAATTTGCCATGTGCTATGAAGAAGGCTCATTGCCTGAAAGGTTGCCGATTATATATATTTGATGAATGCATTGTTTGGTGATTAGTGTGTGAAATGTTTTAATTGTGCACCACTGCCAACGCAGTACACATAATTAGAGCTATTATAGTTTAATCGGTGCATCGATAAGGGATATTGAAATGTCCCTGAACATTAAAATTGCCTTAGAATGGCAATAAGGAAATATAATCTTTCTCATTATTATCGTTTGTGCGTTATGCAGAATGGCCATTGCCCAAACCGTCGCCTATTGTATTAATTTAATGACCACAGTGTTGTTATTGATAAATGTGTTGAGGTATTTACATTTTGTTTTATTATTAGGCAGCATTGCTGAGATGTGTAAAAATATATTTTTTATAAAAAAAAAATCTTAATTCACTTGTAGGGACATATATGCGAATGAGGTATTATATCCTCACGGTATTATTTGGGCGGGCTGTTTTAATTTGAATAAATTAATAGACAATAACATTTCTCGCTTTCTCCTCACGCGGCTTCTCAAGCCAGGGGTTAACACAATGGCGGCCAAGTCTCCATAGATGACGGTTGCCGTGGCAACAGCATTACATCATTGTCTTCAGCATGGCGGGGGTGTGTGTGTGGTGAGTGTGTGTTGGGTGTGTGTGTGTGGTGTGTGCGGTGTGTGTGGTGAGTGTGTGTGGTGTGTGTGCCGTGTGTGTGTGTGCTGTGTGTGTGTGTGTGTGCGGGGTGTGTGCGTGGTGTGTGTGCGGGGTGTGTGCGTGGTGTGTGTGTGCGTGGTGTATGTGTGCGTGCTGTGTGTGTGCGTGCTGTGTGTGTGCGTGCTGTGTGTGTGCAGTGTGTGTGTGTGTGGTGTGTGAGTCTGCGGTGTGTCTGTGAGGGGGCGGTATGTGTGAGGGGGCGGTGTGTGTGCGGTGTGTGTGTGTGTGTGAGTCTGTGGTGTGTGTGCGGTGTGTGTGTGAGTCTGCGGTGTGTGAGTGTGCGATGTGTGTGTGCGGTGTGTGTATGGGCGTGTGTCTGAGGTGTTGGGAGTGTGTGTGAGTGAGTGGCAGTGTGTGTGTGTGTGCGTGGCAGTGTGTGTGCGTGCAGTGTGTGTGTGCGGTATGTGCGTGGCAGCGTGTGTAAATGGCAGTGTGTGCAGTGTGTGTGTGTGTGGCAGTGTGTGTGTGCGTGGCAGTGTGCGTGTGTGCGTGGCAGTGTGTGTATGAGTGGCAGTGTGTGTGTGCGTGCAGTGTGTGTGCGGTGTGTGCGTGCAGTGTGTGTGCGGTGTGTGCGTGGCAGTGTGTGTGTGCGTGCAGTGTGTGTGCGTGCAGTGTGTGTGCGGTGTGTGCGTGGCAGTGTGTGTGTGCGTGCAGTGTGTGTGTGCGGTGTGTGCGTGGCAGTGTGTGTGAGTGGCAGTGTGTGTGTGAGTGTGCAGGGGGAGCGGTGGTGCAGCGGTTAGCGTTCTGCACTACGAACCCGGCGCCCCGAGTTCGATTCACGCTCACGGCCAACACCGGTGACGATTATCTGAACCTGTGCTGGGCCTCCCCTAGGTCGACTCAGCCTCAAAGTAGTACCTGGTGCGGTGTGTAAACATTGCCACTGGGGAGACAAAGGCGGCCGGGCGTGTTACCGGCCACCCACCCCCTCATATGCCGCGCCAGCCTTCATAGGTGCTCGCTAACAGCACTTGCCCCTACAGTCTGCTGCAGGCTACACGGCGGATCTTTGGCTTTGTTTGTCTCGGACTTATATAGCGGGGAGTGTGCCCAGCGGGTATAGGAGGAGCGGGCGGGGGGGGGGTTCTTTGGATGGAGGGGATGCGTGGTTGTGGTTGGGGTTAGAGTTGCTGGCATGGCGTTTGGTCATTGAGCAGGCCAGGACATGCACAATTCTCTCACTCTCGAGATGTTTGCGGGTACGCGTGTTATATGATGAGGGTTCTGTGTGGGATGACACGGGGTAAGATTCTCTATTGGATGAGATAAGGATTCTGTATGGGATTTCAGGAGGGATCTGTGCCGGATGACCTGAAGGTTCTGTATCGGATGATATGAGGGATCTGTAATGCATTATCTGAGGGTTCTGTAGTGTACAAGACAAGGGTTCGGAACCAGGGTTCTATAAAGGACATGGCAAGGGGACTGCATCGGGTCCAAAGGCAAATGCCGTCATTGACATGAAGGTTCTGTATCGGATGAGTCCATCGTATTTCTGCATCCGTTGATTTGATATCACCACTTTCATGATAAGCATCCTTCTCAACTACATAAATACCAGTCGACTCATTACGTATGGACTCGGACCCCTCCATAGGAATGTGGAATTTCCACCACTATCTCCGTCGTGTGCAGAAAAAATATAGCAATCATAACCCATCACTCGCTTGAACCGGAATCAACTTGGATTTTTTGTAAAACTTTTACTGCTATTTAAACCACTTTGAAATGTGTTGGTAATTATCCTGTTGGCATCATGCTCATTGTTACACCTCTTGCGTGCTTGAATGTGTGCGTGCGTGTGTGTTTCGTGTTACAGACATCACGTATGCTCCTGCCGACACCACATCCTTCTCTGTCAAAGGCAAGTTGCTCCGTCACAACATTCATTCGTTCAACCATTCATTCGCGAATTCATTCCTGTGTTGTATAACACAGTTCCTCTCTTGTCATGCCACGTTTCATCATTCAGCCCCACGCGTTTGCACATCCACGATGCGTTGTCCGCTGCGTTGCAATGCCAGCGTTGTTGTCCATGTGAGTGCCTTTCTACTTGTCTCTTTGCATGCTTGGCCAGCGTGCCCGTCCCTCCGTCTGTCTGCTTGTCAGTACGTCAGTCCATCGGCAAGTTTGTTTGTCTGTCTGTATGCTTGTGTGAGCCTCCGTTGCCAGTCTATTTGGCTGTCTGTCTCTTTGCTTGTTTGTCTGCCTGGCTGGCTGTCCTCTTTATCTATCCGTCTGACTGTTCGTAAAAGTAAGTAGGGTTTGGGCAGGACACATCGCTCGAAGAGATGATGGCTGATGGACGAGACTGGTGACAGAATGGCAGCGAGTGCAGGGCCCACAGGACAACCCGCAGTGCTGGGATCAGCTCATGTGCAGGAGTGAGATGGATTATGGCATCGCAGGACGATGAAAGATTACAACAACGTAGGGAGGCCTTTATCCAGCAGTTGAGAGATTATGGCTGATGATCATGATGAATTGGTATATGATTAATTATCAAAAGCTTGGTGACATGTATCTGTCCAGATGTGGGTCTGAGTTCATTCAATCGCTGGTTTGGGTTCAACTCATCCCTTCATATCTCTGAGGTTGATAAACAAAAAAATCAGAATCACCTTGTGAGAAGCCAGCTGTGGTTGTCCCATGTTTAAATTCCCCCTGCCATGTGAATGTGGACAGACGATGAACCCCAGCTCGCGTTCAATTGAGCGAAATAACTTTCACTTAAAAACACACACGCAAATCTGTTCATCGTCTATACACAATCGCATTGTGCATTGCCGTGTAGAATTGTGGGTAGAATCATACATACGCAGAACTTATTTCTGCATCTCCGCATAAAAATACAGTGCAAAATATATCATTAGTCCATTAGCCTATGGCTTTCCAGACCTCTATTATTCAGCAGATATTCGTTTAAGTAAGAAAACTCTGGATCGGTTTCGACATTCTGGGTCTCATCTCTGCTCGTCTGGCTGTCTGCCTCAAGAGCCACCCGTCCATCCATCCTGTCAAACTATTTTTGGTTAAAATTAATAAATTAATTTCAAGGCGTGCCTCTCGTCTGTGCCGCCAGGTTTTTACGAGGGAAAATTAATCGGCCGTATAACCGGTTTTATCGGTGCCCTTTGGATTACTTTTGACACCCAATTCACAAATGATTAATTAATTGATTAGAACGTTAAAGGCACAGCCCTGCAATTGCCCGCTCATGCCACTGCTGGCGGAAAGGGCATATTTTGGCCTCATTTTTCACGCTAGGCAGGCGTCGTGAAAGAGGTAGCAGCACCCACGTCTTACCCCACCACAAAGCGACCTGCCGAAAGATGTTGTCATTAAATACCCCGTATCTATATATCGTATAGATCTGAAACGTTGACTCTGCATGGTCCAAAATAGCTGTAATTTTCGCCGTTAAAATTAGGTAAAATTACTTCGGCTAAACTGAAGTTGGTAATGGGAGCCACTTTTTTTTATTCCGAGCCCCGGCAGCTGTTTTACACAAAGCGGTGTTATTGTTATTATGATTGTAATTATCGTCATTAATTCAGAGACTCAACGGGGAAATTTCACCGTTAAATCCCTCTCTGACGCTTCACTCGCTCCTTCCTCCCGCTTTCAACCCCCCCCCCCTTCGCCCATTCGCCAAACACAACATCATCGTTATCATCGTCATCATTGCAACGTCGCCCTAACCGCTTCCTTCGAGATACCATCTTCTGGAAACCATCTCCTTGAAACCACGTGCGCGGTTAAACGATGTCGACGCTTAAAATGTAAAATCGCTGATGTGATTATTGAGTCCGCTCGTGTTGACAGATGGGGCAGCCTATGATTTATTGTCTTAATATGTGAACAGATGAGAGAAACTTCACATATGATGAAAACCAGATATGTAGTCAATTGAAGACGCAATGTAAAAACTTGATAAATTTTTCGTTTTAATTTTGCCTTTTTCTAAAAATGTATCCCAACAAGTCACGAGGCAAAGTGTCCACTTGGATCTCTTGCAGAGCAGTGCATCGCCTTGCGTTAAAGGCAACGGGCCTGCAGAAGTGGATATCACAGAACTGCTTCCGGGGCTCCTTTCAAGTGACCCTCCTTTATCAGTGCGATAGTTCAGTCGGTTTATTTCGGGTGAGGCTCCATTGAGCAAAGCTGCTCTTTTTTTCCCCAAAGAGCGACCCTCCGACCAAATCGTCTGCGATGGTAGCCGGCAAGTTACACGGGATGGGGCCGCATGCAATAAGCGGGTAAAATTTCATAAACACGACGACAATATAGAAATCCATAACTATCTACAATGGGAATTCTAGCTAGCGATACAAAATACGCACGTTATGCATGACACTAGCGACAGGGGAGCTCTCGTGCGGCATTTAAACACAGCATGAACTTACAATTGCATTTTCTGTTATCCACACACGTGTGTACGTTGAACTTCTTTCGCACCGTACGTAGCCAACCGTACAATAACCAACTGTGCGTAGCCAATCGGAGGTCACTACACTTTTCCACGTGTCCAGACCACTGCACAGGAAGGCGAAAGTTCCAAACGGATATTTAGATCTCCCGGCACAGATTCACTCGTTAAAATGACATTCGGTGAACAACGAACAATATAATTTTTGTATGAGAAGTTAAAACCGATTTTGTTCAGGGAACCAGGAGGATGGAAACTGCCCCCACCACCCCACACCCCACCACCCCCATCACGCGCGTGTTTCTTCACCCCCGTTAGACCCCACGGGAGAGGGGTCTCCTACCCCACTCGGCACCTCTTCACAGAGGCCCCCTCGGCATCTCCACGACTCTGACTCCGACCACAACGATGAATACGAAGATGACGACGACGATGATGACGCCGATTCCATCTTAGACCTCGTCAACCCATCGCAAGCGGTGTACCGGCCGCACGGCTCCAGTCCAGGGGACCTGGGGGGCCTGGACGACCTCGGGGTCGAGGGGATCGGAGCGGAGCGAAGCCCCGATGAGGCCGTGAAGGGGGTTGGCGCCACCCCCCGTCGCGATGTCCGTGATGGTGGCTACGGGGATGCCAAGGTGGATGATGGTGAAGATGACCAGGTGGATGAGGAGGTGGATTTGTACAGAGCCGGGCCCCAGGGTGCCGGAGGGAAAGAGGAGGTGCGCGGATGGACCGCGGACGGAGGAGGGGTGACCGAGGCGTTGCGTGATGGTACGATGTTACATCATCATCAGTTACCCATCATTGTCACCCACCATCATTACATTATTCACTTTAATTGCTTGCGTATATTCGTCATCATTCTCATCGGAATGTCTTTGTGGCGAAATCAGCATCATCAACATGCTATTTACTTATTGGCTACGGAATTATCATCATCGCCTCATTATTTCTATACATCTTCATCTTGCACCATTGGAACCTCATTTGCCAGTAGAAAAATATGATAATAGTTTTTTTACCCTTTTATCTGGCAACAAAACTGACACATTTTTTTACGAGGAGTCATGTTTGCATAGACCACAATACCTGCAGTCTATAAGGACAGTGCATACATTATCAGAGTTATGTTTTTTGTTTGCATTATGACTGCAGGCATTGTGGTCTATGCAAACATGACTCCTCGTAAAAAAACGTGTTAGTTTTGTTGCCAGATAAAAGGGTAAAAAAACAATTATCATCTTCATCTTGATCACCACTATCATCATTGACGTCATCATTATCACCACTACCTGGTGTTATTATACAGGGTGCTTCAACAAATGTTAACACTTATATGGGACTATTGTTCTTCATGGAAAAAAAAACGGATAATACACTGTAACATTGTAAAAACATTTTTCATGTTAAGAGCTTTAAAAAGTCAAAGAGTCTCCACTTGTTCGCCATCATCGTCAACGCGCGCCTGGAATCTTCTCCAGGTGGTCTCCAGAGCTCGAAAGCAGCACATTTCCTCGTGGTGTTGTTGCAAATTCTCAGAAGTGTTCACATATTCTTGAAGCACCCTGTATTGTTGATGATGATAATTGTTTTTTTTACCCTTTTATCTGGCAACAAAACTGACACCTTTTTTTACGAGGAGTCATGTTTGCATTGACCACAATACCTGCGGTCGGAATGCAAACAAGAAACACAACTCTGATAATGTATGCACTGTCCTTGAAATTGTTGGTCCACACCCTAGACAGCTTTCCTTAGAGCCTAGTCTCACATGGTGTTGGACCAGATGACTCCAAAAGGTGCACATTAGTTACATAATCATCATCATTACTATCATCATCACCATATATTACATATCCTCGTATTTTTTATTTAATGATAGTATAACCATCATTATTGTTGTCATTCGTTTACCATCATGTCATTAGCTTTTTAATGACATCATGATCTTGATCCTGTGTTTCTATGTGTGTATATTTGTCTGTTGTGTGTATCTATGTAACTGTGTATCTATTTGTGTTTATTTGCATATTGTGTGTATATCTAAATGTTGTGTGTATTTGTACGCCCCAATGTGTGTGTGTGCAAAATAATGTGGGGAGCGGTCGGGCAGTGGTTAGCGCGCTGCGCTACGAACCCAGCGACAAGAGTTCGATTCCCGCTCACGGCCACCAGCGGCAATGACGCTTATCTGAGCCGGTCTTGGGCCTCCCCTAGGTCGACTCGACCTTAGAAATGAGTACCTGGTGCGGTGTGCAAACATCGCCACTGGGGAGACAAAGCCGGTTGGTTGGGCGTGGTGCTGGCCTTCATAGGCGCTCGCAAACAGCACTTGCCTCTACGGTCTGTTCGAGGCTATACAGGGGATCTTTGTCTTTGGTAATCACTTCAATGGGGGGTGGTGGGCAGGGGGGTGGGTGACCCCCTTTTGTTATCGCAGCTCTGCAGATGTTGGAAGGCGCTGATGATGATGGGGGGGGGGGTGATAGGTCACGTGGGGCTCTGCGGTATGGGGGTGCGGGGGTGGGGGTCGACTCATCATCCCATCATTCCTCCGGGGTCGATAAAATACGCGGTACCACTCTGTGATGGGGGAGTCAACAGTGGCTGTGCCATGGACATACTTGCACTCGCCATAGGGACGTGGAATTTCCACCACTGGCCCTGCAGGGCTGTCGACAGGAGGTGTGAGCTCCAATGCTTTCAGTATTTAATTGAGCGCGCACTCTCTGATGGGAGTGATGGGGCGAGTGTTACAATCGAGTTGTCGTTGTTGAATTAATCACGTGAATTATATTTTTTGTCTCTACATTCAAGAACCGTGTTTAGAAAATATCACTGCGACTTTGAAGTAGTGTAGGTGTGTAGTTGGGTCGACTCAGCCTCAAATGAGTACCTGGTGCAATGTGTAAACATCGCCCTTAGGGAGACAAAAGCGGCCGGGCGTGGTGCTGGCCACCCACCCCCTCGTGCGCTGTGCCAACCTTCATAGGTGCTCACGAAAAACAGCACTTGGCCTAACAGTATGTTAAGGCTATACGGGGGATCTTTGTCTATTATCGTGTGTGCAGTTGTGGGTCTGTGCAGTTGTGGGTGTGTAGGCGGATCTGTGTGTACTGTGTTGTGTATTTATACAGAACGTAGGTATTTATGCAGAACAGCACTCGCTCCAACAATCTGTTAAAGAATATACAGGGGAGCAGACAGGTTTGGGTAGGGTCGAGTTTTCACGCCCATGACATCAAAACAGCGCTGGCATTTTAACTTGTGCTGTGCGTTTGTGTGTGCACGCGCGTGCGTGTATCTGTGTGTGTGGGGAGCGGTGGTGCAGCGGTTAGCGCTACGCTGCGCTACGAACCCGGCGACCGGAGTTCGATTCCCGCTCGCGGCCAACACCGAAAGTGACGATTATCTAAACCGGTCCTGGGCCTCCCCTAGGTCGACTCGGCCTCAAATGAGTATAGTACCTTGTGCAGCGTTTAAATATTGCCACTAGGCAAACAAAGGCAGCCGGGCGTGGTGCTGGCCACCCACCCCCTCGTGTGCCGTGCCGGCCTTCATAGGTGCTGCTCGCTAACAGCACTTGCCCCGACAGTTCATTAATCTCCGCCCCCACTTCGTGCAAGATGAGCTCACAAGTGACGGCATCACATCAACCCCTCTATTTAAGGAACGAATCAGGAGGATTTCTCCACAAATCTGGCTGTCGACCTGATGATGCCGGTTTTAATTGCTGGCGAAACGTCGTTACTCGGATTGTAAATGTTGTGGATTTGCTCTCCAACGCACTGGTTAGTGCTGTACTCGTGACGAATTGGCACGTTCTGTTTACGTGGCAACCCTTACTAGTCGGCTGTGTTGGGTGGTGGCGGGTTTAACGACACACTTATATATTTACACGATCTAACCCAAAAACACCTCTATTGTGGATATTTTTCTTTGTTGGGGTGAGCGACGATGCGATGCATCTACCACATTCAACGAGGACTTACCGTACCTCCACTCCAGGGTGGGAGGGGGGTGGTGATGCTGACCATACTTCACCACGCTGGTGAGAGGGCAATGGAACTCGGGTCACCGGATTTAAAGAGCAGTGAGCCAATCTCCATGGCAACGCTTCACAAGCCCCCCCACCCGTCACACCCCCCCCCCCCGCCCAACTTATAACACGTTGGCATTTTTAAATTAACGAACACTAACACTCGAGCACAAATATACGGGCGAGTTGATGTGATTAACGCCAAGCGATGTAATCTGCGTCTCCCTAGGAGATGTGGAGCTGGCTCGGGAAGAGGGGGGCGGGGGTGGCGGAGGGAGCGCTAGCTGAATGGGATGAGCTGTGAGTCGGGTTGCCATCTGTTGCGCAGATCAAACCCGGACCTACGTCTCGGTCGCAGACGCCGGCTGCCACGTGTTCAGGTTAAAACCTGGACAGGTGGCAACCGGCTTCTAGGAACCCTAGTGGGTAGGTGAGTGTATGGGTAATTTACTGACTAAGGAACATGAATGAGCGAGTGAGTGGGTGTGTGTGTGTCTTAGTGGTTAAGTGAGTGGGTGGGTGGTAGTGCTGCCACTTTTTAAATCCTTTATATTAAGTTCACTTGCTTGCTTGCTTAGGACCGTGCAAATCTTTTGGTCGTTTTTTAACCCACTTCCCGTGATCCAATCGAGCTGACATTTTGCACACAGACTTGTTGTGCGTGACAATGCATGTTCGTGAATTTTTTTTTCCAAAATTTAACACTTTTTAGGACAAAAATATTATATTTAATTACCAATTGCTTAATGCTGCCATGCAATCATCTAACCCATAGGTGGCAGCCATCTCAAGCCAGAGGACGAGAGGACTCTAGCCGCCACGCATATAAAGGATTTATAGTGAAAAACTTTGTTTTTACGGGTTATACTTGTTTCACTTCAGACCAAACCCTCAAGACAGATCTCTCAGCCAGCGCTGTGGCGTGTGTTCTCTTACTGCGATGAAGTCCGACACAACGCCGCCGGCACCAGATCTCGGTTACAAATCGATTGCTGCCGCTCCAAACGCAGACGCCGATTCCCGGACTGCACCGAGTCGAACCAGGAGAGGTGGCAACCGGTGGCCAGGTCTGGAAACACGCAAAGGGTCTCTAACACCGGGGCTAACGCACCGGTGGAGGTGCCCCCCCAGTGCATCAGTTTCACTAACAAATTCCCTGTTATTTACATGAAGACCACGCAGCCAATACCCGGAGTGCACGGTGCACAGTCGTTATTCGGCAGCACCGTGGTGAAATGGGGGTGGTGGAGGGGGCGGCGAGGGAGTCGGGGGTGATGGGGGGGGTAGACGTGGCGCGTCTGGCCTGTTTTACACGCTGCTCGGTTTTGCCCGCTGCGCGAGATTTAGACATTTACAAAAAAGAAAAATTTTAAATATACATTTAATAATATCGTAATATATTGTATAACATTCTATAATATATTATTATATTTTCAATAATATAACATGTATCATAATTATATAATAATACATATATTTATATAAAAGACAAATATTTGGACAATTTTTCACCAACATTTCTAGGGATCTCAACGGAAAACCACACCGATGTTGTGATGTGCGAGGGGCCGCGGTGAATAGCGCGCGGAGTGGTTTTGGGGCCACGCGATGCCGCTTCGCGTCGACAGCACGGTGTGGCCGAGTTGTGGTGTGGACGGGTTGTGGTGTGGACGGGTTGTGGTGTGGACGGGTTGTGGTGTGGCCGGGTTGTGGTGTGGCCGGATTTGTGGTGTGGCCGGGTTGTGGTGTGGACGGTTGTGGTGTGGCCGGTTGTGGTGTGGCCGAATGTGGTGTGGCCGGAACGTGGTGTGGCCGAGAAGGTGGTGCGGCCGGCTGGCGGTGTGGCCGAGATATGGTGTGGCCGCCCTCTCCGTCCACCGCGGGTCATTCACCACGGCCGGACGTTCCCGTGCGTGGGACAACTCCGGCCACAAGCCTCCCCCACCGCCCCTTCTATTTCCTCGTCTTCCTTCGGCAAGGAGGCGTTGTTGTTGTTGTTGTTTCCCGGTGCCGCTCTCTCCGGGCGCTTTACACTCACCACCCCCACTGCGTCTCCCCCACACGCTCCGGTGGCCTAGTACAGGACTCTCTTTGATAGCAAACCTTGAGACTCAGCCGAGGCTGCCCCGTGCGAGTGGCTCAGGTTGGACGCTGACGCTGGATGCCGCCTGTCGCCTGCTGTTTTTGCTTACTGCTCACTGTCTGTCGCCCTCTCTCTCTCTCTCCCATTCCACGTTCCCCCCCTCCCCCTACCTGCCCTCTCCTCCGCATGGCCACCCTCCCCTGTCCCTGTCTCTCCATCCGTGTCTCCCTACCCGTGTTCATCCTCTCCCGCCGTGTCCCCGGTCCTGTCCCTAACCGCCCCCCCCGTCTGTGTCTCCCTGCATCTGTCGCACTTTCCCTGCCTCTCCTTCTGTGTCCCTCGCCTTGTCTCTCCATCCCTGCCTCCCGGTCTCCATTCCCCCCCCCCTCCCGCGACTCCCGCTCCCTGCATCGTCCTGCACGTCTCCCTGTCCCTCCCCTGTCCCTCCTTGTCGCCGTGGTCTCCCTTTGCCTCCCTGTCGCCCCCCGTCCCCCTTGTGTCCGCGCAGCCTCCTTCGTGCGTGCGCCCCCTCCGCCGCAGGGGCCCCCGCTGATCCCCGGGGCCCCGCCGCTCTCCCAGCTCCCCTCGGCCATCGACGCTCTCCTGTCTGACCTCACGGGGCCCCCCAGCCCCTCGGCCCCCTCGGGTCCCCCGGGACTCCCCGACCTCTTCCCGTGCGCGCCCCCCCACTCCTCCTCCTCCTCCGCCCCCCTCGGGTACCGCGAGGTGCCCATCGTCCTGGAGTCCGGTCCGTCGCTCCCTCCGGCTGCGATCGTCGTCGGCGGACTTCGCGAGATCTCCGTCACCTTCGAGAGTAGCCTGGCCTTGGACTACGATGACGATGATGATGACGATGATGACGACAAGGTGGGCGACGTGTTGAAGCTGCAGCGTGACCAGGGGGCGGCCTTCGACACCGCTGCCACCGCCGCCACCGCCGCGACCGCACGGGACTCCGAAGACGACGATGACGACGAGGTGGAGGATGACCGCACCAAAGGCTACGCGGTGCAGGAGACGGCGGCTCCGTCAAGCCTGGCGTCGTCGTACACGGTCCCCTACTCCTCCTTCAGAGCCCGCGATAACAATGACGACCACGAAGACGACGACGACGACGACGATGACGACGACGACGGCGATAACATCCACGAGGGAGGCGCAAGAGGAGCGTCCGGCTTGCCGCTCGATGGCCGGGCGTCCGACCTCGTCGAACCGATGACGATGCCGTCGTTGCTGCCGCCACCGTCGCCGTCATCGTCGGTGCCGGCGCCGTCGTCGCCGCCGTACGTCCTCATCGGGCCCGGGCGGGCACAGCCGGCGCAGCAGAACAAACCGTGGCAGCCGCACGAAGATCCGTGGAGCGAGCTGACGGCGGATTTCCAAACGCAGCCGCAGCAGCCGCAACAGCAGCAGCAGCAGCCAGCCCCGTGGGATGAGGACGACGACGACGAGGATGAGGAAGAGGAGGATGACGACGCGAGGGCGGCGCGAGGGGGCACGTTGCCGCTAGAGGAGGAGGTTTATCCGGCCGTGTTCTTTTCTGCTTCCGGGGCGGCCAGCGCTGCAGGTAAGGGAGGGTTCAGCACGTGGTGGTTGGTCGTCTGTGAACCGCTTTTTACGATGTGCGTCCCTAGCCACGTATTTATTTTGAGTGTTGTTGTTTTTTGTTCAATCGTTACTCCGGTTGTGCCGTCATCGGCGGCGCGCCGGCCCGAGACGAACCAGGAAAGCGGTGGCGAAGGTTCGCGGTGGGCCAGTGAACCTTCTGACGATCCCGCGGAACCGGATATCGCAGAACTGCCTCGGAGGTTCCCTTCAAGTGACCCCTTGTCCACGCACAGAAATTGATTTGTCAATGCTTCTGCTGCTGCGTAGGCAGCAGTGCACAAGTCAATTTTATCGTTATTTTTAAACACACACGTGCGCGTGTGTCCTCTTTCGGGCACAAATCAACCACTCAAAAGTGCCATTACATTAGTACACAACATGAAATTAGAAAATCTTAAAGTCATGAGAAAAAAAATAACATACTACCCACATTTGGTTAATATATACAAAATTAAAGCAACGCCTGCGTCGATAACACCGAGTGTGGCCTTAAATTGAATGCATAAAGAGCGACGTTATGGGCAATGGCCCTTCTTCAGAGCATGTGCATAGAGAGGTGCGTTATCCACACGATGTAAGTCTATGCATCTCTCTAGGGAACCTCTCTGTGAGTCTCGGGTTCTTTACGTAAAGCCATTGGTGACCGTGTGGCTCCGAGACCATCAACTGCTCGGCAAACTCGAGATCCAGCCGGTGTAGTCGCTGTGGTTGGGCGGCCGTAACCCCGATTCGAACTCGGGTCTCAGGCACAAGCAATTCCCGACTCCCCAGAGCCACACGGCCTCCTCCCATGGTTTTTATTTCTGTGTGCCCTCCGCTTGCCCTGCAGCTTCTGCGATGTCCTTCTGGAGCTTTTTGCCTGCACCGCCACCACCCCCACCCACCCACTACCACCCCTACCCACCCACCACCACCCCACCCACCCACTACCACCCCTACCCACCCACCCACCACCACCCTTACCCACCCACCACCACCCTTACCCACCCACCACCACCCCTACGCACCCACCACCACCCCCACGCACCCACCACCACCCCCACCCACCCACCACCACCCCCACCCACCCACCACCACCCCCCACCCCCACCCACCCACCACCACCCCCACCCACCCACCACCACCCCCACCCACCCACCACCACCCCCACCCACCCACCACCACCCCCACCCACCCACCACCACCCCCACGCACCCACCACCACCCCTACCCACCCACCACCACCCACCCACCCACCCACCACCCCCACCCACCCACCCACCCACCACCCCCACCCACCCACCACCACCCCTACCCACCACCACCCTTACCCACCCACCACCACCCTTACCCACCACCACCCTTACCCACCCACCACCACCCCTACCCACCCACCACCACCCCTACCCACCCACCACCACCCCCACCCTCCCACCACCACCCCTACCCACCACCACCCTTACCCACCCACCACCACCCTTACGCACCCACCACCACCCCTACGCACCCACCACCACCCCCACCCTCCCACCACCACCCCTACGCACCCACCACCACCCCTACCCACCCACCACCACCCCTACCCACCCACCACCACCCCCACCCTCCCACCACCACCCCTACCCACCCACCACCACCCCCACCCTCCCACCACCACCCCTACGCACCCACCACCACCCCCACCCTCCCACCACCACCCCCACCCTCCCACCACCACCCCTACGCACCCACCCACCACCCTTACCCACCCACCCACCACCCCCACCCACCCACCATCACCACCACCGCCCCTGCCCAATAAAATCGGTTCTCTCTCACGGCCAAACCCGACGTTTAAAGGAGGCGCCTTGGGAACGTCGCTCACCACCTCACGCGATTCTCGCTCCTCGGTGGGAAGGAATTTAATTGATCCTCAAGTGGCACCTCGTGACGTGAGGCGGCTGGACTTCTGGGAGGCTCAACGGGGGACACGTGGACAGTGACAGTGGTAGAGGTAGCAGCCTGGCGGCTCTCACCCCCCCCCCCACCCGTGCGGCCTCGGGTTTTTAAGCGCGTAAACATCTTCGGTTCGTAGGTGGAACGAACCTGGAAAAGATCTGAAATTATCCATCTGAAATTGAAAATTCAATCAGCCCCCAAAAAAAACATTTTCTTTAATCACAAACAAATAGCTTCCCACGGTCGGTGTAAAGTGACGTTGATGTCGGTGGGTTTTAGAATCTAGAATCTTTATTTATCCTGGATAAATCCGATGAGCTAAGAAGCTATTTTAAACAGGTCATCATGAATTGGCTGAAAACATCTAAATCCACGTGCGCTTCCCGCGTGTTCGCGTGGCGCGAGATTCGGTTCTGTAAAAGGATGTTTGTTTAAGAACAACAACAACAAACTGACCAACAACCAAAGAGCTCAGCTGAGCGTCACGTGGTGGTGGTGGTGCCACCCCACCACCAGCGCTGTTACACCCCCATTGTTACACCCCCATTGTTACACCCCCATTGTTACACCCCCCATTGTTACACCCCATTGTTACACCCTCCATTGTTACAACCCCCATTGTTACACCCCCCATTGTTACATCCCCTGCCACAATCTCTTGGCTGCTGGTGCTTGGTTTTCTCATCTCAGTGCCAACGGGGGGGGGGGGCGGGGTTGAATTCTGCTTCTCTGCAAACTTTCCCGGTGAGCAATCGGTGTGTGCACGCCTCCCTGTCTCTCTCCCTGTCTCTCTCTCTGTCTCTCCCTCTCCCCCCTGGTCCCTGTCTGTTCGTGTTCCACTTCCTCCCGCTCCGGTTTCTTCCCCCCCCGCCCGCCCCACTCCCTCCCCGGCTTCCCTTGCTTCCTGCTCTCTCGCTCTCCTCTTCGGGCCGTGCAGCGCCGTCGCACGAGGGCGACCTCGTAGCTTCGGGGGTCGCGGGTTCGGGCCCCGGCCGGGCGTGCGAGCCGCACACCTTCCTCCTGTCCAACGGCGGCTCGGACACGTCCACGAGCTCGGACGAGTCCGGCTCGTCCGAGGCGTCCATCGGGTCGGTGGTGCGGGCGAGGGGTCGCCGCGGGGTCGACGGCGAGGGGGGCGGTGGCGGCGGGGACGGGGAAGGAGAGGGGGGAGACGCGGAGTCGAAGGCTCGGGACGAGGACGCCGAGAAGCGGAGAGAGGAGGAGGAGGAGGAGGTGTCGCCGGCGGCGGCGGAAGTGCAAGAGGCGAAGTGCCGGGATGACGACGACGACGATGGCGGTGACGACGACGATGACGGCGGTGATGATGGTGACGATGAAGGAGACAATGGTGAGGGTAGCGGTGGTGACGACGGCGACGACGGGAATAGGTCGGGCCCCGGCAATGAAGAGACGCGGGCGATGACGGCGGCGCGAGGCGAAGCGAGCGACTGGCCGAGGAAACGCGACGATGTAGCCGCGACGATCAGCCAGGGGACCGCTCGCCAACCGCGGAACGACGACAAGGACGACGATGAAGAGGAGGAGGACATGATGAGCTTCCACATGGTGAGCGCCCAGCCGACCCGACCGCCACCGCCGCCGCCATCAACAATATCTTCCCATCGTCATCCACCTCCGTCTGCAACGATCGCACCACCGATGACCACGGCAGCAGCAGCAGCATCATCTTCGGGCGAGAGCACGGACGATTCGTCCAAGTCGGAGGGTCTGTCTCCCAGCATCGAGGTTCCCGAGCGATCCGAGTTTGAGGCTTGCCCCGGTGCGGCCATCACCGCCATAACCGCCACCATCACCGCCGCCACCGTCGCCACCGCCGCCACCGCCAGCACCACCGGCACCACCGGCACCGTAGCTGGCGGAGGGGCGCCGTCATCGTCGAACCCCCAGCGGCCAGCGACGCCCAGCGACCCCGTCCTGGAGTCTCGCTGGGACGTGACGGCGGCCCTGGAGGATGCGCTGCGCGAGGAAGGGGGGCGGCAGTCCTCCACCGAGGAGCAGCCCGGAGGGCTGGCGGCGGCATCGACGCCGCCGTCGTCGTCGTCGCCCTCGCCCGACTCGTCGTCAGAGAGGCCCGCGGAGGCCGATGGGGGCGGGAGGCCTTGGTGGGCCACGCTGGCCGCGGTTGTGTGCGCGTCGAGCCAAGGTAACGGATAGTCGGCCGGTTGATTGACCGGGTGATTGGTCGGTCGGTTGATTGGTCAGCTGGTTGATTGATCGGTTGACGGGTCGGGCAGTCGTTTGGTCGGCTGATTGATTGGTCTGTTGACGGGTCAGGCAGTTGACGGGTCCAGCAGTTGATTGGTCAGCCGGTTGATTGACTGGTTGACGGGTCACATTCGTCATCATGGTCCATCTGAGTGTTTCCCTCGATTACTTGGGAAAACTATATCCGATGTTCGTCATTATCATCATCATCATCATCCTCAGCCGTGAACAACTCATTTAATTCGAGCTCTGTTATTTGATTAAGGAATTTGATTGAAACTAAACAAATTATTTGCTGATACAGGATAGTTTTGCTGTGCTATGTGCGTGAATGCACAGGGTCAAAAAGACAAAGATCCCCGTTGTAACCTTAACAGACTGTAGGGGGCAAGTGCTGTTAGCGAGAAGCACCTATAAAGGTCGGCACGACACACGAGGGGGGCCGCCTTTGTCTCCCTAGTGGCAATGTTTGCACACTGCACCAGGTACTCATTTAAGGTCGAGTCGCCCTAGTGGAGGCCCAGGATATGACACATTTTACATTTCTATTTGTGATGAAAGGGATTGATGTCTCTTATTTGAATAGCTCTCAAGGATTAGATTTAAGAATCGATTACAGGGACTCCTTTACTTACGAACGAGTTCGATTCCAGAGGTCTGTTCGTAAGTAGATCTCTTCGTAAGTCCAGCTTTACTACTGTCGATTCCAAACATGTTATACGGCCATGTACGCTAAACACGGGTAATGGCTTTAAAATTTGTATAATCTGTAGATGTAGATGCCACTGGTTCTTCACGTTCTACAGATGTAGATGCCACTGGTTCTTCACGTTCTGCAGATGTAGATGCCACTGGTTCTTCACGTTCTGTAGATGTAGATGCTACTGGTTTATCACGTTCTGCAGATGTAGATGCCACTGGTTCTTCACGTTCTGCAGGTGTAGATGCCACTGGCTCTTCACGTTCTGCAGATGTAGATGCCACTGGTTCTTCACGTTCTGCAGGTGTAGATGCCACTGGTTCTTCACGTTCTGCAGATGTAGATGCCACTGGTTCTTCACGTTCTGCAGGTGTAGATGCCACTGGTTCTTCACGTTCTGTAGATGTAGATGCCACTGGTTCTTCACGTTCTGCAGATGTAGATGCCACTGGTTCTTCACGTTCTGCAGGTGTAGATGCCACTGGTTCTTCACGTTCTACAGATGTAGATGCCACTGGTTCTTCACGTTCTGCAGATGTAGATGCCACTGGTTCTTCACGTTCTGTAGATGTAGATGCTACTGGTTCATCACGTTCTGCAGATGTAGATGCCACTGGTTCTTCACGTTCTGCAGGTGTAGATGCCACTGGCTCTTCGCGTTCTGCAGATGTAGATGCCACTGGTTCTTCACGTTCTGCAGGTGTAGATGCCACTGGTTCTTCGCGTTCTGCAGATGTAGATGCCACTGGCTCTTCGCGTTCTGCAGATGTAGATGCCACTGGTTCTTCACGTTCTGCAGGTGTAGATGCCACTGGTTCTTCACGTTCTGCAGATGTAGATGCCACTGGTTCTTCACGTTCTGCAGGTGTAGATGCCACTGGTTCTTCATGTTCTGCAGGTGTAGATGCCACTGGTTCTTCACGTTCTGCAGATGTAGATGCCACTGGTTCTTCACGTTCTGCAGGTGTAGATGCCACTGGTTCTTCGCGTTCTGCAGATGTAGATGCCACTGGCTCTTCGCGTTCTGCAGATGTAGATGCCACTGGTTCTTCACGTTCTGCAGGTGTAGATGCCACTGGTTCTTCACGTTCTGCAGATGTAGATGCCACTGGTTCTTCACGTTCTGCAGATGTAGATGCCACTGGTTCTTCACGTTCTGCAGATGTAGATGCCACTGGTTCTTCACGTTTTGTAGATGTAGACGCCACCATCTCCATCCATTTCGCGGCGGTTGAACTCACGACTCTCGGTCCGAACAGGCAACTGGACATGCGGACCTGGTCTGTTCGTATCTCTGAAAGTCGAATTTTCGTAAGTAGAGGAGTAAAGAGAGGAGACCCCCCGTATTATCATTTTGTTCACATTGTGTTGACTGCAGCGCCCCCTCGTGGCTGCAAAGGGAGATTACGTGACCCGCCACGAGCGCGCAACGCCATCGACAACTCGTAGCGTAACGAGCATGGGGGTAGGGGTCCTTGCGCCCCCTCCTGGTGGCCAAAGTTCCGAGTTTGGCGGGGGGGGGGGGTCCCTCCTTGACAAGCACCATGAGATTTGTTTTCAACAACAGTGTCAAACAACAACAACGCAGTTATTAAAAACGCGGTCACATTTTTATCTCGTGAAAAAAATCTGTTCATTCGCGCTCCACGTTTTACTTTAATGTGTAATCAGAGCAGTCACGTGGTGTATTGCAAAGAGGTAACTGGGGAGCTGCGGTGGCTGCATTTTTTGCGAAGACGGAGTGCGCCCCGACAGCGTTAAATATTCGAGACCGTGAGAGCGACGACGACGACGCGATTCGGGCAAGCGGAGCCGCGATCGAGAAGAGCCTCGAGGTGCCATCGTGCCAAGAGACAAATCAAATATTGGGTGACCCCCCCCTGACCGATTGTCGCACCCCCTGAGCTGATAACGTAGTTACTATACCACTCATAATATAGTTACTACGCCACTGATAATGCAGTTACTACGCCACTGATAACGTAGTTACTACACTGATAATGTAGTTACTACGCCACTGATAACGTAGTTACTACACTGATAATGTAGTTACTACACCACTGATAACGTAGTCATTACACTGATAATGTAGTTACTACACCACTGATAACGTAGTCATTACACTGATAATGTAGTTGCTACACCACCGATAATAATTCAACGCATTCGTCAACAACACCGTGCATCCATAAAAGCAAACAAACAAAACATGTACAGAAGGCGACGTTTCGGACATCGGCCCTTCATAGCACCAACAAAGGCAGTGGTTACTGACGAATGTGATTCTTGTTCACTGACAGAGATCCATAAATCTAGATAGAGACCCACACGGGGATTTTATTTTAGCGGTTCTCGGATTGCGATACCAGCAATATACAGGGGGTCGCGGTGGCAAGATGTTGACTACCTCGCCTGGTGTACAAGTGGTTGTGGGTTCAACACTGACCCTGACACCTGCTGCATATTTGGAGTTTGCGGTGTCTCTCTCTCCCGTGGTCGAGTGGATTTTTGTCCTCCACATTTAAAGTCAACGTCACGCGTTTAGAGTATTCGGCTGCTGTGAATCTCCACACGATGATGATGACAAGCCACTGCTTCGTTGCGCTATCATTCGTGATAGCCAGGCCACGTCCGAAAGAGAGCTATACAGCTCAGTGGGGCCCCTTGCACCTGGTAAAATAACAAAAGAGTCAAACATTTTTTCGTGCGTTTAATAGTTTAGACACGTGGCACACCACATCCAGTCTGCTGCCGTACCTCCCTCCACTGTGGCTGCGAGTGGCGAGCTGGCCCACCTCCTATATTCCATTGGAGACAGCGAGCTCTCCTCCGGCGGATCAGTTCGTGCGCGGTGGGGTAACGTGTGGGTACACCGCCCCCATATCGTCGTTCAAAGCTCGTCTGGCCAGCGTGTAAGAACAGGATGCACCACCATCTTAGAGCATCCTGCTTCTTCATTGCAAGGCCCGCGGGGCCACTGGCGGCCTTTAGTGTGGCCCCTGGTGACCTTTAGTGCGACCCCTGGTGACCTTTAGTGCGGCCCCCTGGTGACTTTAAATGCGGCACCTGGTGGCCTTTAGTGCGGCCCCTGGTGACCTTTAGTGCGGCCCCTGGTGACCTTTAGTGTGGCCCCTGGTGACCTTTAGTGTGGCCCCTGACAATACACAAAAAACGCCCCCCTCCATCACCATAGTGCTGCTGTCAAACCCCACAATGATTTAAACTAATTGTGTGGCGGCCCTCACTCACACGTGGTGATGTCTCATCGGCGAAAGTGGCCAACCCCCGCCTCTGAAAATGAGTGAAGAACACTGCCCTAGATCGATTCTAATTTATATTTTGTAGACTATGTTGGGCCCTCATCTCCTAGGGAGGGCTTAGGGGCATTATGGGGCTTCAATTCGAACCGATGAAGCCCTAAACGTAAGGTTTAGCCTTCATAGGTTAGAATGAGTCAGATCTAAAGTAGTGTACTCTTAAGTAAGAAATCAATAGACAATATGATGGAATATGTTTTGTTTACATTTCAAAATCAACGTATTAACCATTCTTGATGCGGTAGCATGTTAAAAGTCCCCTAGTGCTATAAATCGATAGGTCAAGAGAGTGTTCAGTACTGAACAAGACATTTTTGGTTACCGAAATAGACACACGGCATTTATTTGTGTGTGTATATGTGTGTGTGTAAATGTTGAGAATTATAATGAGCTTTATTACTTTGCCTTCTGCCTTTCGTCTGCTTAAATTTTCACGCTGCTGGAGAAACGTCGCTGTGTGCCCAAAAGATGCGCTCGGAATCGCGTTGGCAGATGGGTTGCAAAACGAAGAGTTACCGTGTCGTAAAACAAAGTTACCGTATCGTGAAACGAGTCTCGCAAATCTGTTGTAAACCGGGCACAATTTTCCAATCAACTTTTTTTTTACAGCACTTGACGTTATTTCAAAATGCAATGAAATCCAACGCTTAATTGAACAATAGCGTTGCGCGCAGAGATGTTACGCGTTCATAAAAAAAATGGCTTTAACAAAAAAATTCTGGACAGTCACAAACTCACACTTGCTCATATTCTTAGGTTGTTTCGGTAAAGTCACGTAGGACACTTGCTCATATTATAATCCTCTATTTGTGTGAATGAATGATTGAGCGTATTGAGCTTATTGAGCGTATTCACTCAAGGCGCTTGCTTGATTTGGCTTAGACGAGATGTTAACTCCCTCGCCTGGTGTGCAGGAAGTCGTGGGTTCGATCCCGACCCTGACACCTGCTGTATACAGTATTGCGAGTCTGCGTGTCTCTCTCCCCGTGGCCACGTGGATTTTTTTTTCTTTCTCCGGGTCCTCCGGTTTTCCCCTCCACATTTAGAATCGTGAATTGATATTATTTATATTATTTTTAGTGCTATAAATGTCCACATGATGGGCCACTTTGTTGAGCCGTCATTTGTGGCCAGGTCGCTTCTGAAAAATAAGTTATTAGCTCAGTGGGCTGTGCCTGGTCGGATGGGGGTGGTTTGGTGTTGTATTTGTAAATGTTTAGGTGATTGTTTTAACATTTCCTACACTTGGAACCTCGATCGTGTTTTGTACCGTTTGTTGTTGTCACGTTCTGACCCCGTGCCCCTACTGGACATGAGTGAAAAGAGCTTTAGAGCTCATGGGATTGCTCCAGTCTCAATATTACGACTACAGAGCTCCCTCTAGTGGCAGGGGAGAGGCTTTGTCCACTGCCAGTGGAGCGAGTCGCCAATTGCAGTGGCTGCACCTACACCTAGGCCTCGGCAAGGTAAGGTAATTTACCCTTTTTACCGGGTAAAAGGGTAAAGGTAAAGGGTAAAGTTGTCGACATGCCAAGGGGTAAGGTAAAGACTAGGGTAAAGGTAGCTCGGAAGAATTACCCGGTAGGGTAAAGGAAGCGTGAAGTATTACCCGGTAAATACGGTGCCTTGTTTACCACTAAAAGCTCCGTGGCGCAGTCCGTGGCCTCCATTTAATAAGTAATATAAAACATTTTTTTTAAACACGCTTCATTGAAATGTACGAGTAATGGCAGAACTCCACGACTCCAGGAAGTGGCCCCGAAGCTTGCCATAACGTAAGGGACCGTGGCCAATTACAGCCAACGTTAGTTGAGCGTGGACAATTAAACCCAAGCCGAAACATAACATATATAAAATAATGTTTAAAAACAGATATTTTTAATGATAGAATATGGCGTTGTCACAAGTATGACCTAAGTATACCAAGTTTGCAGTCTATACCATATTGGGAAGTGGGTTAAAATTGAGTTGCAAGATTTGAGGATACAACGACAACAACAATGACAACAACAACAGACAGAGTGAGTTCAAAGAAAGCGTGTCAAATTGGAATCGAGAGTATTCTATATGATTAAAGCGCTCTATCCAGCATTTACCGTTATCAACCTTTTTCATGTGTAGTACCCCAGTAATTACCCTGTAATCGGGTAATTTGTATGGGGCAAGGGTAAAAGGTAGGGTAAAAGGTAGGCTCGTTGCTTTTTACCGTTTACCTTACCTGCTAAAGGGTAAAAGGTAGGGTAGAGTGATTGTATTGTGGTAAGGTAAGAGGTAGGGTAAAGTTTGTCTTGTTTTTTTTTACGTTAAATTTTTATCTTGCCGAGGCCTACCGCCACCCATGGCCCCTCTGTGTGCACCGTATGTTGAACTTCCTTCGCGCCGTACGTCACCAACCGTGCTGTAATCTGAGGTTGCGGTGACCGACGTGGTGAGGAGGAGGAGGATGGAGGCGTTGGTTCGCTTGCGAGTACAGGAAGCATCCAGGACGCAGACACTCAGACTTTCTATTGAAGCTGGAATAACCCGATTATCTAGCTTGGGGTGCGGTGGAATTGTGGGGCCTCCTCCCCCCCACTCTCCCGACGAGTTCCATACATTTATTCCCATCTCCAAGCCCTGGCGAGAGAGCGGATTCATGATTCCACGCAAGTCTTCGCGAGAACGAACACAGCTGGTGCGACGGGCGCGAGTATTCGCGCACGGATCGATCAATTGATCGATCGATCAGCCGCTCCCACAGTCCCACCGTGGAGATCCCCCTCCTCTGCTTGCCACCTATGGGGAGGGGGGGGTAGTTTTAGGTGCCCGCATCGATCTCGTGAGACGTGCCGATTGGGGGGGGGGGTGTTGAGCATCGTGTGCGTGGGAGGGAGGGGGACCCCTGGTGGTGGTGGTGCGGTCAGTGTGGGGAGCGGTGGTGCAGCGGTTAGCGCGCTACGCTGCGCTACCAGCCCGGTTAACAACCCAAGTTCGATTCCCGCTCACGGCCAACCACCAGCGACGATTATCATAAACCAGTCGTGGGCCTCCCCTAGGTCGACTCGGCCTCAAATGAGTTTACCCTCTTGCGGTGTGTAAAATCATCGCCGCTGGGGAGACAAAGACGGTCGAGCGTGATGCTGGCCACCCACGCCGTCCCGGCCTTAATAGGTGCTCGCGAACAGCACTTACCCCTACAGCCTGTTAAGGCTACACGGGGGGGGGGGAGGGGTTCTTTGTTCTTTGTGTGCTAGAGGTGAGTGCGAGTTAGGTGAGTGAGTCGTGGTGCAGAGTAATGCAGCATCTCGCTCAGCACGGGGATGCTGCATTAACCACACCCATAATCCATTTAAACCCCCCTCGCTCTCTCCCCTCTCCTGGCTCTCCCTCTCTCTCTCCCTTCCAATTGTACATCTCTCTCTCTCCCTTGCCGCTCTCATCTCATCTCTCTCCCCCGTCTGTTTCATCTCCATCCCTCTTCCTTCCTGCATCTCTCTCTATTCCATTTCCAATTTCTCTCTCCATCCTTTCATCTCTCTGCCCTACCCCTCTCATCTCCACCCCTCTCATCTCCCTACCCTCTCATACCCCCCCCCCCCCGATCTCTCCCCATTTTCTCATACATTTCATTTCTCTCTCCATTTTCTCTCTCTCTCCTCCTGTCTGCGATCATCCACATGCAAGCAGCAGCAGCACCACCAAACCCCCGTCTTCCTGGTGCCTTACGACCATTCGCGTGAATTTCTGCTCATTGTGAATTCATCCGGCGTCCGCGACACATCCGCGCGTGTGAAAATAGGCGAAAATAAATATATACACAGTACTGCATTCGCCAGGTTTAAAAATAAAATTAAACCGCTCAGGTTAGAAGGGACCGGTTCGATTCGCAAACCTCCGCCCCATCGCCCCCCCCTCTCTCTCCTGCTTCTTTCCGGCGTCCGCTGCGAAGTCGCCGATTTTGTTTTGTCCGCGAGACGCGGCGGCTCCGCTGTCCGCGGTGTCTCTCGTGTCTCGCTCAGCGATGGAGACCCAGCAGCTGTGGAAGACGAGCTGGGAGCGCGGTAACTACCCCCACCCCACATCACCCCAATCCGGTGTCTCTCGCTCGATCTGTAATCCTCCGTGTGTTTCTCTTTTTTTCTTTAAATATTTTATATTTTTTATTTTAAATTTTTTGTGTCTCTCTGTCTTTCCCCGTCTCTCTCTCGATCTGTAATCTCCGTGTGTGTCTCTCTCTCTGTTTGTCCCCGTCTCTCTCTCGATCTGTAATCTCAGTGTGTGTCTCTCTGTCTTTCCCCGTCTCTCTCTCGATCTGTAATCTCAGTGTGTCTCTGTCTTTCCCCGTCACTCTCTCGATCTGTCATTTCCGTGTGTCTCTCTCTGTCTTTCCTCGTCTCTCTCTGTCTGTAATCTCCGTGTGTCTCCCCGTGTCGTCTCTCTCTCGCCGTGTCTCTCTGTCTGTAATCTCAGTGTCTCTCTCTCTCTGTTTGTCCCCGTCTCTCTCGATCTGTCATCTCCGTGTGTCTCTCTGTCTTTCCCCGTCTCTCTCTGTCTGTAATCTCCGTGTGTCTCCCCGTGTCCCCTCTCTCTCGCCGTGTCTCTCGTTGTGTATCCGGGTCTCTCTCTCTGTGCGTGTCTCTCTTTGTCTCTAAATGTGTCTACCTCTGTTTAACACGCAGCGGGCTTTCGCGACCAAATATGATCCATAATAGAGGTTTTTATTTTTGGTTCGATCGCGTAAATATCACCAGTAACGAATTGGCCACGTTTTGTTCGCGTGACAAACATTACTAATTGGCCGTGTCGGGTGGTGGCGAGTTTAACGACACATTTATATTTACGCGATCTAACTAAAACAAAAGCCTGTATATGGAGTCTACCTCTAAATGTGCATCTGTCCAAATGTCTCCCCGTGTCTACATGGCCGCCTGTACGTTTTGTGCGTCTCCCCACGTCTCTCTCATCGTCTTTCCACCTCTGCGTGTCTCCGGATCTCTCTCCCTCTCTGTCTCTGCTATTCCCCATCTCTCTTCCCGTCGTCTCCAGGCACCCACACCCTCTTCTATTGTCTCGTAATCGATCCTCAGCTAGCTCTCTCGCGCTGCGTTTTCCTTATCAGCACCTCGCCATACATCTCGCGGTGTGTCTAAATATCTGTTGTATCTTTTGTCTATCTCCTTGTGTTTGTCTCTGTATCAACGTGTGTGTCTTTGTCCATCCTTCTGTTGTCTCTCTCTGTGTCTCTTCTGACATGACTGTGGTCTATCTGTATCTGCATGTATCATCCGGCATTGCCATGTTCACTACCCATTGCTCCTCTCTCTCTCTGTCGGTCGCTCTATCTTTATATTTTGTCTGTATTCATCTCTCTCGTGTCTCTCGTGTCTCTCCATCTCTCTCTCGTGTCTCTCCATCTCTCTCCTCTATCTATCCTTGGCACCACCCAATTCATGTCTGCTCCCTTTGTCTCGCCTCTTCCCCGTAGCCTCCCCTCCCACCCGTGTTGAATATTCGACATCTGTTTGTGTTACCCTCTCGTACACACGAATTGCATACGTTGTGTGTATATGTTGTGTGTATGTACCTGCGTGTGTATATACATTGTGTGTGGGGAGCGGTTGTGTTGTGGTTAGCGCGCTGCGCTACGAACCCGGCGACTCGAGTTCAATTCCCGCTCACGGCCAACACCGGTGACGATTATATCCGAACCAGTCCTGGGCCTCCCCTAGGTCGACTCGGTCTGAAATGAGCACCTGGTGCGGCGTGTAAACATCACCGCTGGGGAGACAAAGGCTGCCGGGCGTGCTGCTGGCCACTCCCAAAATCCCTTCGCAGTCCCGGCCTTAATAGGTGCTCGCTAACAGCACTCGCCCCCTACCTGCCTGTCAAAGGCTCCACGGAGCGTCTTCGTCTTGAGTGAGGGTTCGTGAGTGTCACAGCTGGCATGCTGCAGCAGTGCACACGTGCATACTGCATCAGCTCGCTCAGTGTGTGCGTGGGTGTTATTGGCCTGTTCATGCAGTATAACACAGACTGTCATGTGCGTGTGCGCGCGCGTGTGTTCATTTATACGGTTAGGGATGGGGTGTGCTTACGGGTTTTTTTGGGTGGGGTGGTTAGGGTGTGAGGGTGTGGTGGAGTCATCTTCTTGGTTCTTTCGGTAAAGTCACGTAGAATGGAAATAATAAAATAATAAAACATATTTTATATAATTTTATTATTTCCATTCTGCGTGACTTTACCGAAAGAACCAAGAAGATGAATCCCTGCAGTCACGAAAGCTTTAAATCGAAAGGTGTGGTGGAGGTTAGGGTGTGGTTCTGGTGTTGGGAGGTTAGGTTGTGATTAGCGTGTGGATGTTAGGGTGTGGTGTTGGGGTCTGTTTAGGGTGTGAGGGTTATGGTGTGGATCGTGTCGGGGTTGGGTGATGTTAGGGGGTGGTTAATGTGGAGGTTTGGGTGTGGTTTTGGGGGTGGATGTCCGGGTGTGGTTAGCGTCTGGGTGTTTGCGTGTGGGTGGTTAGGGTGTGGTTGCTTAGGGTGTTGTTGCTTAGGGAGTGGTTGGGGTATTGTTAGTGTGTGTGTGTGTATTGTTAGTGTGTGTGTGTATTGTTTGTGTGTGTGGGTATTGTTAGTGTGTGTGTGTGGGTATTGTTAGTGTGTGTGTGTGGGTATTGTTAGTGTGTGTGTGTGGGTATTGTTAGTGTGTGTGTGGGTATTGTTAGTGTGTGTGTGTGGGTATTGTTAGTGTGTGTGTGTGGGTATTGTTGGTGTGTGTGTGTGGGTATTGTTGGTGTGTGTGTGTGGGTATTGTTAGTGTGTGTGTGGGTATTGTTGGTGTGTGTGTGGGGGTATTGTTAGTGTGTGTGGGTATTGTTAGTGTGTGTGTGTGGGTATTGTTAGTGTGTGTGTGTGGGTATTGTTGGTGTGTGTGTGGGGGGGTATTGTTGGTGTGTGTGTGTGGGTATTGTTGGTGTGTGTGGGTATTGTTAGTGTGTGTATTGTTAGTGTGTGTGTGTGGGTATTGTTGGTGTGTGTGTGTGTTTTGGAGTTAGAGTCAGGGTTAAGGTGTGCGGCTCGGGTTCGCTTGACAGCGTCAGGCTCACGTCAGGCTCACGTCAGGGCCACACTTGGTGGCTTGTCGCCTGAAGCTGCAGCGGATTGGGAGGGGGCGGCGGTTCTTGTGCTCGTCTCGGGGTGTAGGATGAAGGGGAGGGGGGTCAGAGTTCGGGGTCCCTGTCCCCCCAATACCCCCCTCCCCCCCCCACACGTATCCCCTATTGCTTGAACCCCATCAGGAGGTGAGGGTTTCTCGTTAGATATTCACGGGTTTGGGTTCATTAAACATTGACAGCTGCGCGTGAGCACGTGCGTGTGTGTGCATGATCACGTGTGTGTGTGTGTGTGCATGATCACGTGCGTGTGTGTGCATGATCACGTGTGCGTGTGTGTTTGTGCATGAGCACGTGCGTGTGTGTGTGCATGAGCACGTGTGTGTGTGTGTGTGCATGAGCACGTGTGTGTGTGTGCATGAGCACGTGCATGTGTGTGTGCATGAGCATGTGTGTGTGCATGAGCATGTGTGTGTGTGTGTGCATGAGCACGTGCGTGTGTGTGTGTGTGCATGAGCACGCGCGCGTGTGTGTGTGTGCATGAGCACGTGTGTGTGTGTGTGTGCATGAGCACGTGTGTGTGTGTGTGCATGAGCACGTGTGTGTGTGTGTGCATGAGCACGTGTGTGTGTGTGTGCATGAGCACGTGTGTGTGTGTGTGCGCATGAACACCCGTGTGTCTGTGTGTGCGCATGAACACCCGTGTGTCTGTGTGTGTGTTTATGAGCACGCGTGTGTGTGTTTATGAGCACGCGCGCGTGTGTGTGTGTGCATGAGCACGCGCGCGTGTGTGTGTGTGTGTATGAGCACGTGTGTGTGTGTGTGTGCATGAGCACGTGTGTGTGCATGAGCACGTGTGTGTGTGCATGAGCACGTGTGTGTGTGTGAGTGCATGATCACGTGTGTGTGTGTGTGTGTGCATGATCACGTGTCTGTGTGTGTGCATGATCACGCGTGTGTATGTGTGTGTGTTTATGAGCACGCGTGTGTGTGTGTTGCATGAGCACGCGCGCGTGTGTGTGTGTGCATGAGCGCGCGCGTGTGTGTGTGTATGCATGAGCACGCGTGTGTGTGTGCATGAGCACGTGTGTGTGTGTGGAGCGGTGGCGCAGCGGTTAGCGCATTGCGCTACGAACCTGGCGACCCGAGTTCGATTCCCGCTCACGCGTGTGTGTGTATGTGTGCATGAGCACGTGTGTGGAGCGGTGGCGCAGCGGTTAGCGCGTTGCGCTACGAACCCGGCGACCCGAGTTCGATTCCCGCTCACGGCGAAAATCAGTGACGATTATCTGAACCGGTCCTGGGCCTCCCCTAGGTCGACTCAGCCTCGGGGCGTGGTTCTGACACACAGCCCCTAAAGCCCGGTGAGGCTATACGGGTGTGGCTTTGTGCAGTGCCTTATAGTGTACGGTCGTGATGTTGACCACACCAGCCATCTAATAGGATGCAGTGCTAACAGCACTTGCCCCAACAGCCCACGCAGGCTATATATGGCACTGCGAGTGTGTGTCTGTCTGTGTGTGTTCACACCACCACGAGATTCCCAAATGATCACCCACAGAAAAAAAAGAATCATGATCTCGGGTTCACGACGGCTGATGAGTGATGCATATAATTTTTTTTTAAAACACACAAACGTGTGTGCGCTCGTGTGACGATGACGTGGCTTAGGGAATCAGGAATTCCCACACTATCTTCAGCCAGCGCCATCATTGTCATCGTGAGCATTGATTGATTTACCACTTGTGAGTTGGGATGGCGTGTTCATATTTCATGGATATTCCTCTGTGCGTGTCACCAACGCTCGGCCGATGACAATATGTAAGCAGGCTGAACTCCGCCGTCCAATATTTCACCTCGCCACGTAAAAAACAATTCGGTTTAATGTGGAGCAGCAGCATCACCACCACCATCATCATCACTACGAACAGCACCACCATCATTGTCTTCACCAAACAAACACAAAGGGGCAAGTGCTATTAGCGAGCACCTATAAAGGCCGGCACGGCACAGGAGGGGGTGGGTGGCCAACACCACGCCCTTTGTATCCCCAGTGGCGATGTTTACACACCGCATCAGGTACATTTGAGGCTGAGTCGACATAGGGGAGGCCCAGGACCGGTTCAGATAATCGTCACTGGTGTTGGCTGTGAGCGGGAATCGAACTCGGGTGGCCAGGTTTGTAGCGCAGCGCGCTAACCGCTACACCACCGCTCCCCAAATCTTCACCAAACACCACCACCACCACCATCACCTATCATCACTCCCACTGCCATCAACACCACCACCCCATCATTGTCATTATCACCACTCACCACCATCGTTATTATCACCACCACCATCATTACCATCATCACCATCATCATCTCCATAAACGACGTGTAATGACTCCTATGTGATCGGCGTACCGTTCAGAAAGGCCGATGACAGTGGTGGTAATGATGATGATGGTGGTGGTGGTAATGATGATGATGGTGGTGGTAATGATGATGATGGCAGTGGTGGTGGCGGTGATAGTGGTGGTGGGTAGCGAGGTGCTCGCCAACAGCACTTGCCCCAACAGTCTATGAAGGGTATAGAGGAGACATTTGTCGTTTGGGGTAGTGGTGGTGATGATGATGATGATAGTGGTGGTGATGGTGATGGTGATGATGATGGTGATGGTTGTGATGATGACTGCAGGTCAACACTTGAAAGTGCAGTACAGTATACCGATGATGTCATCGTCGTCTTAATCATAATTACCACCACCATCATCAATGCCACACTCACAGCTATTCCCAATCGCCCACTAATGCATGATTCATGTTCAACGAAGACCTGGACGTACATCATCGCCTTTCGACTTAAACTGAGAGATGACTAATTACGATGGAGCCGATTTAAGCCCAAAGCTTTTGCGCAATCAGGGGGTTGGGGGGGGCGCTGGGGGGCCGGGGGGGTGAGTGGGACTCGGGAGTGTTTCTTCCAATATAGAAACGTGAATGTTCACATCACGCTCTCTCTCTCCTGCCCTCCCCCCGTCTACAGCAGTACCATCACCAGCCGTCACACACACACCAGTCACACACACACAGTTACACACACACACAGTCACACACACCAGTCAGTCACACCAACCACCATCACAAGCCATCACAGACCAGAACCAGCCGTCACACCAACTGTTACGTGCACATCATCACCCACCACTCACCCTTACCCATCAACCACTCACCATTCTCACCACTACCACCCACCCTCACCACAGGCCCACCCACCCTCACCACAGGCCCACCCACCCTCACCACAGGCCCACCCACCCTCACCACAGGCCCACCCACCCTCACCACAGACCCTGACCACAGGCCACCCACCCTCACCACATGCCACCCACCCTCACCACAGACTCTCACCCTCACCACAGACCACCCACCCTCACCACCCACCCTCACCACAGACCACCCACCCTCACCACCCACCCTCACCACAGACCCACCCACCCTCACCACATGCCACCCACCAACCCGACCCACACCGCTGATGTAAAAAAGAAGTAAAAAAAAACGTACACTGTCAGGTGGCCGGGTGAGCTGTGTGGGGGGAGAGTGGAGGGGGGGAGAGTGGGGGGAGCATGGGGGGGAGAGTGGAGGGAGAGTGGGGGGAGCGTGGGGGGTGGGAGAGCGAGAGAGAGGCGAGCGAGCGGAGAGGGGAGAGTTCGCAGCCTGAACTGGGTCCACATGAAGATGGCAAAGTCAGGTTAGAGAGTGGCGTCTCGTGTGCCGACGTGGCTTTGCGCGTGTCAGTTTGTGTGTCACTGACATTGTCTGTCACTGTGTGTCACTGTGTGTGTGTCACTGTGTGTCACTGTGTGTCAGTTTGTGTGTCACTGTGTGTCAGTGTGTGGCAGTTTGTCTGTCACTGTGTGTCAGTGTGTGTGTCACTGACATTGTCACTGTGTGTCAGTGTGTGTGTCACTGACATTGTCACTGTGTGTCAGTGTGTGTGTGTCTGATTGTGACCCCGTGTGTGTGTGTCACGGTTGGGGAGCGGCAGTGTAGCGGTGAGCGCGCTGCCGCTACGAACCGAGTTCGATTCCCGCTCACGGCCACCAACACCGGTGACGATTATTATAAGAACCGGTACTGGGCCTCCCCTAGGTCGACTCTGCCTCTAACGACGACCTGGCGCGGTGTTGTGTAAATATCGCCACTGGGGAGACAAAGGCGGTCGGGCGTGACGCTGGCCACCCAACCCCCATTGTGTGCCGTTCCGGCCTTCATAGGTGCTACTCGCTAACAGCACTTGCCCCAACAGTCTGTTGAGGCTTTGTCAAAGAACCTAGGTGCTTAACCAAAAGCACTTTGTCCTAACAGCTGCTGCAGGCTACATGGGGGTGGGGGGGGGTCTGTATTTGCCTGTCAATGTTTCGTTGGTTTATGTGGTTGTTGCGTTTCATTGTTCGTGACATTGTGAATGTGTCAGTATGTCGTGCTTTCAGAACGTGCGTCATTCTCTCTGCGAGTGTGTGTGCGTCTTTTCAGAGCGTGTGTGTTTGTGTCAATCAAGAGTTTATATAATTGTGTGTGTGTCATTGTATGTGTGCGTGTCAGTGTGTGCCGGCCTTCATAGGTGGTCGCTAACAGCACTTGCCCCAACAGTCTTTTACGGCTATACGGGAGATCTTTTTCTTTTGTGTGTGTGCCATTCTATTTGTCATTGTGTTTGTGTCTTGGTGTGTGTGTCACTGTGTGGCAGGGTGTGTCATTTGGTGTCAATGCATATCATTGTGTGTCACTGCGTATCATTGTGTGTCACTGTGTATGTCAGCGTCTGTATCAGCCTCCTTATCTTAACCCGTTTAAAGTTTGCATCCCTTAACAGACTCCCGGGTTCAATTCCTAATATATCATGACCTAGCCTGTGCCTCCTCTAGATCGACTCAGCCTAAAATGAGTTCTGGCCACACCAAAAAGACAAACATCCCCCATATAGCCTAACAAACTGTAGGGGCAAGTGCTGTTAGCAAGCACCTATGAAGGCCGGAACGGCACACAAGGGGGTGGGTGGCCAACACCACGCCTGGGCCGCCTTTGTCTCCCTGGTGGCGATGTTTACACACCAGGCACTCATTTGAGGCTGAGTCGACCTTGGGGATGCCCCTCGACCGGTTCAAATAAAAGTCACCGGTGTCGGCCGTGAGCGGGAATCGAACTCGGGTGGCCGGGTTTCGTAGCCACTGGCTGCACCACCACCGCCGCCATCACCACCGCCGCCATCACCACCGCCGCCATCACCGTGATCACCACCACCGCTCCCCCGATGCATTTTGCTCCACGCCACCCTCAATAGGTGCTCGCTAACAATCGGCCCAGGCCCCAGTGGTCTTTCCGGGGTGACGGTGAGGGGGGGGAGGTCTCTCTAGGCCTGTGTAGCGATTCAGAAAGCGACTCGCGGCTTTAACGTTTTCGTTTCTAGCCCCCCCCTCTCCTCCCGCCTGTGTGATGAGCCACTGCTCAGGTCGGCCATGCTTGTGCCAAACAGATTTAAATTCTAAACTCAAGGACACGGGAGGGCGGTTACAAAACACGACACGGGCACAGACACGCGGGTGGTGGTGGCAGTGGCGACGATGGCTCCGCTGCCACGTGGCTGCCTGTAACCCGGGCACTGTGGAGGCAGAGTTGGTGGATCACCGCAGAGATGGGCTGTGCAACTTTCTCCCTTCCCGTTGGGTGTCGAGTAGGAGGAAGTGCCGTGCCGTGCCGCGGGCTTCTGCCATGGGAAGGCAGTCCAGCAAGAAAATGTGGGCTCCCACCCGTTGCATCTGTGCGGGATCGAGTGTTGCCCCCTCGCAACCCTCGCTCACATGCTTGGGTTTTCTCTGTGTGCTCCAGTCTCCTCCCACACTGGAACACTCAGTCATTGGCCAGTAACACTTTCATATGTAGAGGACCGCAGAGCTTGGTGGGGGGGGAAATTGCTTACTGCGTAGCTACTGCTGCTGCTGCCTTTCGGGCCCGTCTGTGTTTCCTCCTCCAGGTCTCCGAGCCATCCTCTCCCTCTCTGTGCACGTTGAACTTCTTTTGCACCGAACGCAGTTTTCATCCGAAGGAAAGGGCGTTCCAGACGGCCGCGCGAGCGCATCTGGAAACGTTCCCGTGCGATGCGGCGACCGTCTTTGTTCGACGGCGAGCCAAATGCCACCGCCGCCGCTGCTGCTGCTGTGAGGGTGACCGGAGTTTTGCGTGACGATGGTTTCACGCTCCTTGACGAGGTCGGCGAGGTGTTGCCGCGGTTAATTTGCGGCGAGCCGCTTTGTCGCTTGACGGAGAGAGGGGATGGAAAGGAGGCGCAGTGACTGTGCGTAATTGTAAGTTGACAGCTTCAACGCTACTGTACAAGCAAAGGCAAAAGATCCCCCTGCCCACAAATAGCCATCCAGGCTCTTGGGGTCAAGTGCCATTGGCGAGGCTGGCACCGCGCACGAGGAAGCTGTGGCCAACATCGGCGGGGAGCAATGGAGGCTGGTCCCGAATGCTCTTCCTTCCGATAATTAGGATGCCACTGGTAGCTACGGCACTTTAAAATCATTGTCTGGATTGAAAACAAATTTCTTTCGAATTTCTTTTTCGTGTTTAGTTTGTCCTGCCGCCCGCCCCCCGGCACCTGCGATTAGCGCGGTTGGCCACGTACGGTGCGAAAGAAGTTCAACATACACACACACAACAGCTTGTGCCTCGGCAAGAAGGGGTGGGGTGGGCCTGGGTTCGATTCCCAAGCCCTGGGACTCTTTTTCACGCTGGCGTTTGCATCTCCCCCCCCCCGCCCTGCTCTGCACGGGTTTCCCCCGGGTCTTCGGAGGTTGGCATTGCTCGCGCGGTGATGTGGTGGTATTGGTGTGGTTATTTTAGGGTGGTTGTGTGGTTCGAGTGGTTACGTGGGTGGCACTGTGGGGGGAGCGGCGGTGTAGCGGTTAGCGCGCTGCGCTACGAACCCGGCGACCCGAGTTCGATTCCGGCTCACGGCCAACACCCAGTGACGATTATCTGAACCGGTCCTGGGCCTCCCCTGGGTCGAGTCGGCCACAATTGAGTACCTGGTGGGATGTGTAAAAACATCGCCAGTCGGGAGACAAAGGTGGCCGGGTGTGGTGCTGGCCACCCAACCCCCCTCGTGTTCCGTGCCGGCTTTCGTAGGCGCTACTCGCTAACGGCACTTGTCCCAACAGTCTGTTCAGGCTGCACGGTGGTTCTTTGTCATTTGGTGGGGTGGTTTGTATGGTGGTGGTGGTGGTATCGCTGTGGTTTTAGTGTGGTCGGGTGGCTGCATGAGTGGGGTGTCCATGTGGTTGGGTGGGGTGGTATTCATGTGGTCGGTTTGGTTTGGTTTGTACCGTGGTGGTGATGGTGTCACTGTCGTGTCAGCAGCGTGGTCGCTGTGCGGGTGGCAGGGCGCGTGGGTAACGCGATACACCGTTGCCAGCTGCCGCGGCTAAGTTTGGGAGAGCGGAGTGAGGAGTGGGACACGTGTGCGCTCTCTCTCCGCCAACACTCGGCAAAAACGGAACTCGTAGCTCCCACATTTGCCGCCGGCAGCGTGTTTCCCTGGCGCTGCCTGCTGGCCAGTGCGGCATCAAGGAGCGCAGAGATGGAGCAGATACAAATAAAACCATTTAGTTTATTTGTATCTGCTCCAGGTAAGGCTCCACTGAGCTATACAGTGACTTCTTCACTTACGAACATTCAGAGATGCGAACGAACCATGTCCGTGTGTCCAGTTGTTCTTTGCAGACCGAGAGTCGTGAGTTCAACCGCCGTGGAATAGATGG